>NC_133460.1:116321459-116621459 GCF_048565385.1 Saimiri boliviensis | reverse complement strand
GTCACCAGCCTCCACAGCTGCTGCCCTCCCTCCCCGTCTGCGGCCTTCCTCACAGGGCTTTCAGGCCCCACTGGTCCCTCATCCTTCTCCCCTTCCCACTTCTTCATGACCCAGGAAGCCCTGGGTTAAGGGCAGGACCTTGCGATCTGATGAGCACCCCACGTCCTGAACTAAGTGCCGAGTATGCACGGGCCAGGTCTTGGGCTGGGCTCTGCGTCTGGGCGTGGGACAGAGCAAGCACCTTTCCTGCCCTGCGGGGGCCTCTCCTCCAGCAGGGACACAGGGCTGCCCACAGAACCACCCAGAGAGGGCCACCCTCAGACCAGGGCACAGCGGGACCCCTGCCTGTGTCCCCCTGCAGCGCAGGGGACGCGTGGGCCCTGGGGGGCTGCCTGTGAAAACAGACAGCAGTGCCACTTTGTCTGTACCTGGAACATCTCAATGACCCTAATGGCAACTTGGTCTCATTAGAGGCGGCCTCCAAACGTAACTGTGGGGTAAGAAAGAACCTTTTCTTTAGAAAATGAGCAGTGAAAGTGTTTCACGGTGCAAGTGACGCCTCCAGGGCCATCCTGAGGATGTCACCCTTTCTGTTCGATCCCAAAGAAGCCTGAGACGGAGTGGCAGAAGGTGGATTACCTCCTGGAGTTCAGCCAGTGGCTCTACCACAGACACTTTCCTCTCGATGACGTGGTCTTCCACCTCCGCTGGGCCATCGAGATCCTGCTGGCCATGAAGCCGCCCAGCGACACCCCCGAACCAGAGCCCGTGCCGGACGGTGAGTCCACGCCGCGGCCGGGGTGCCGACCTCGCCCTGCTCCCCCAGCGCTCTCCTCCTCGTCCGTAGCCTGGACGGCCTTCAGGCGTCCACGTGTCCATGCCGGCTTTGGAGGTCAGGAGCCCCGGGTGTGCCTCAGCGATACCCTCTGCAGGGGCCGCGCGGTCCTCAGTCGGACAGCCACCGAGTCACCTTCACAGATGGGCTCCCTGCAGGTCGGGGGAAGGCAAGTTCTCAGGCACGTGGCCGGGCCGGCCCAGAGGCTGGGGGAGGGGGAGTCCCGAGCCCCCCAGACCCTGTGGGCACCTGGGCCGTCCTCAAAGTCCCTTCCAACCTGAGGTGGGGGCTCCCTTCTCCAGCTGCAGGCCCTGCTCACAGCAGTGCTGGGACGTGGGGGTTGCCGGTAAGCGGGGAGCTACGCAGATGATGGCGGCCTCACTGGCGTCATCCAGGACTTAACCATGGCCGGTGCCTGGGCACAAGCCCAGGGTGACCTGGGGCAGAAGCTCTGTGGGGCGCACAGGTCTCCCCCCCCCAACACGCACACACACAGGCACACGGTGCAGCCGGCCTGGCGTTCTCAACAATGCTGGCTCTCTCAGGGTCACCCTCCCCCTGGTCCTAGCCCCCTGTCAGGATGAGGGGGGCCCCCTGCTCAGAACCCCCAGGCCCTTGGGGCCATCTGGGACAGGAGCAGGGTGCCCAGGCCAGGTGCAGATCATGAGGCTCCGGGACACACAGGGCATCAGGAGAGCCCTCGGGGGTCGGGGGGGCCGGGACTGGAGCTGCGAGCCGAGCTGCTCCTGGGGGTGAGGGGTGGCCGGGCTCAGCCTTCTCGGAATGAGTCCAGCAGCAGTCCCTCCCCTGGCTCCCGGCCCTCAGCAGAGAGCAGCGCACAGGGACCAGCGCGGCGGGGGTCGGAGAGGCGCCAGGCAGTCCACCGCGCCTCGGGCAGGGGAGGGAGTGGCCGGGCCCACAGACCCATAGCCGGGCCTTCTCTCAGCCTTGGGCACCCCGTGTTTCAGGGGAATGCTTGCCCGTGCAGACACCCCCACGGAGCCCCGGGTCAGAGGCCGGGGAGACAGTGTCCCTGGAGCAGCTGTGCAGCGTGCGGCAGCTGGAGGCCCTGGCCCGCGGGCACATCCTGCAGGCCCTGGTGCTGTCTCCGGGTGCCCAGGGCTACGAGGATTGCTGCCTGGCAGCCTACACCTTCCTCAGGCGCATCTGGCAGGTGAGGCCCGGCGCAGGCCCCGCTGTGTGGGACAGGCCACGGGCCCGGGGAAACGGCAGCGCGTGTTTTAAAGACGTCAGAGCCTCTCCCCGTGTTCCCTAAAGACCTTTGAGGTGTGACAGCCAGGCTCTTCCTCTCCACCGAATGGTGCCCATCGCATAAAATCGAGCAACTCCCGTCTTGACCCCTGCGCCCTCCACGTTCCCAGCACTTCCCAAGGGAGAGCCGCGTGTCCCCTCCAGATCAGCTGGTCCTCCCAGACACTGCCCTGGTGCCCTTGCCAACCACCCCAAACTGCTCCTGCCCGGCTCGCCACGCCAAGGCCACAGCAGGCACCTCTTTTGGCATCTGGGGCCCAATGGCCCTGAACTGCCACTGACGGGGCTTCCGGACCCTTCTTCTGTGTCCCACTCCCACCCCCATTCCTCCCGCTCCTCCTCCCACCCCTCCCTGTAGGGCCACCAGGAGCAGCTGTTGGGCGCCGAGGGCCCTTAGGGACCGGCCCGTGCGCCTGCCCAGCCTCCCGCAGGCCTCAGCCTAGCAGGCCTCCGTTCTGGGTGTGACTTTGCCCAGAGGCCCCACAGGGCATCCCCCGATCAAGCGGCCCACTGCCCAGCCATGTGCAGAGCAGGAAAGGTGGGGAGGCCCCCACCCCGTCTTTGACCCGCACCAGCCTCCACCACGGCCAGACCTGGGCTGTGGGCGTCCATGCCTTCATTCTTTGTGACTCTTCTAGGAGAATTGTTCAGCGTTATTCTCATGTGTTCTTAATCAGAGATCTTGAACTCATTCACCTGAGGAGCGGCGAGTCCTCCCCCAGGGCCAGCCACGCCTGCCCCAGACCCCTACGTGTGCTAGGGCTGCAAGGGGCCACCTGATTCTGCCAAGGGGCTGCGCCCAGTGTCCTCCCTGCCTGGGAACAGCCCCCATGAGGACCGCTGCAGGGAGGGTGTGAGGTGGCCAGCGGGAAGCCCCAGGGCCCGGGGTGTCCTGCTGCGTCCCCGGCAGTGGAGGGAGGCAGCCCCCAGTGCCCACGCTCTGGGCCAGCCGTGCTCTCCTGACAGCAGCTGATGGGGGGACGCAAGGTTACCAGAGCACTAGAGTCCAGGGACCCCCACGGGTTAGGGCGTCCCTCACCCAAGAGTGGGGGAGCGAGGCAGCGGGGCAGCGGGGGAGCGGGGCAGCGGGGCAGTGGGGTGGGAGGGGGAGTGGGGGAGCCAGGGAGCGGAGGAGTAGGACAGTGGGGCAGTGGGTGAGCAGGGCAGCGGGGCAGCAGGGGGGGAGTGGGGCGGGGCAGCGGGGCAGCGGGGCAGCAGGGCAGCAGGGCAGCAGGGCAGCGGGGGGGGGAGTGGGGCGGGGCAGCGGGGCAGCGGGGCAGCGGGGCAGCGGGGGGGAGTGGGGCAGGGCAGCGGGGCAGCAGGGCAGCGGGGCAGCGGGGCAGCGGGGGGGGGAGTGGGGCGGGGCAGCAGGGCAGCGGGGCAGCAGGGCAGCGGGGCAGCGGCGGGGGAGTGGGGCGGGGCAGCGGGGCAGCGGGGCAGCGGGGCAGCGGGGGGGAGTGGGGTGGGGCAGCGGGGCAGCGGGGCAGCAGGGCAGCGGGGCAGCGGGGGGGGAGTGGGGCGGGGCAGCGGGGCAGCAGGGCAGCAGGGCAGCAGGGCAGCAGGGCAGCAGGGCAGTGGGCCGTGGGTCAGTTCTCAGTGCTGCAGATGTGGATTTCATGCCCCCCGGCAGGTTTCTTTGACGACAGCAGGAAAATCAGTCACAGACAGCAGACCCCTGGCAGCAACCAGCTCACATCTGTTATTGCCCAAAAAAGAGAAGGAGAAGATGAAAGAGAAGGAGAAGGGAAAGGAGGAGAAAGCCAAGGAGGCCAAGCAGGTGACACCCAGGCGGACACGGTGCAAGGCTGGGCCGGGGGTGGCCTGGGCCTCAGTTTCCCTGCCTGTCAGCTTCTCAGAGGAGCCCAGGTTGTCTCAATCCAGGGGCTGGGCCCAGGCTGGCATCTGTGCCTCAGTTTCTCTCCCCGGTCAGGGCTCTTGGAGGACAATGCAAGGGCATGTCTGCTAAGCGCCCTGGCTTGATCCTGGTGGGAATCCTGGTTCTGGAGCTAGCCACATAACACATGCAGTTTGCACCAAGGAGGTTGCCCAGGCCCGCCAGGCTCAGAGGCCGTGGCAGCAGGCACAGCCGGGGGCCTCGGTGTGTGGGGGGCTGGGTTCCCTACAGTGAGAAGAGTGGTTTTTCCTCGTGTGAAACCTTTCTCTTTGTGAGTATCTGCTTCTCCGAGTGCGGGGCAGGTCTGAGAAACTGCTTGGCTGCCCAGCTTCCCAGGGCGGGACTCATACCTGCCCTCCGGCATGAGCGCTGCTGAGCTCAGCAGCCAGCTGCCATTGAGGCGAGACGCAGGGGGCAGAGGCTGCAGAGCCTTAGCTCTCGGGGGTCCTGAGCCCGGGCACCCCCAGGCCAACTCTGGCTGTGCACGGGGCAGAAAGCTTTGCGTGCGCGGCCTGCAGATAGTGTCAGAGGCTGGATCTGGGCACTCGCTGGGGTCTGCCGGCGGGAGGACGCTGGCTCCCCAGGCTGCGACCTGCCTGCTGTGCAGCCGTGCCGTGGAGGCCGGCTGTTTAAACCACCATATCAGGTAAATCCTGCATTCCTGCCTTTCCAGCCTCAAAGCCCAGCTCCTAACAAACCGCTGGAAGATTTGCCCACCAGCATAGAAGAGTGGGCTTGCTTCTCCTGCCCTGAGGAGGTGCTGTCTGTGCTGAAACAGGACAAGAGCGACTCCACTGTTAACGCCGAAAGTATCCAGAAGCCGGTACTTTGACAGAAAGACAAGGCTCACCTTGGTCACAGCACGGTGTCCCCTTGACCTGTCCCCAAGTCCAGTTTCCACGGTGGGCTGTAGCCAGAAAGAGGAGGATACGACAGAGTCACCTGGACTATCCCAGAGACCCTCACCACCTCGGGGTCCTCACCTTCTCACAGCCACATGTCCTTTCTGCCTTTCTGTGGCCATGCCCACAGCTCCAGGGCCTGGGACTGGGTGTCCGCCAGGTCTCCCTGCCTTGCTGGGGTGGATTCTTTCTGGCGAGCGTCCTTCACCAGGGACTCTGTGGCTGTGTCCCCATGGTTTGTTTTGTGCATTGCTGTGGGTCCACTGCGTGGACAGGCCATAGTCTATGTTTCATACATTGCTGTGGGTGACCCATTGTGTGGACATGCCACGGTTTGTGTGTTTCATACATTGCTGTGGGTGACCCATTGCGTGGAAGGCCACGGTCTGTGTGTTTCATGCATTGCTGTGGGTGACCCATTGCGTGGAAGGCCACGGTCTGTGTGCTTCATGAATTGTTTTCTTATTACTGTTGTTAAGCTCTTTATAACTTTAGCAATTTGTCTGTAGATTAATTTGGGTTTTGTGTGTACATAGTCATTTTACCTGCAAACAGATTTTTCTTTTCAACTTTCCATTCTTTACTGTTTCTTTCTTTACCGTATCTTACATTCTGGCAAGGGCCTCCCGGATGAGGCTGAATAAAAACGGTGATGTCATCCCCTTTCCTCTTGCTCCCTGTTGCAAAGGAAAGTCGTCAGCATTTTACCCTCAAGTGTAATTGATGTTTCTTGTTGGTTTTCATACATCTTTATTGATTAAGGAAGTTTCTATTTGCTAAGAATTTCAGTCACGAATGTCTGTATGTTTTTATCAGATATTTTTTTCCATCTGTGCAGATGATGTTTTCGTCTTTCATTCTCTGAATTAATTACCTTTGGTTCTTTCTAATGACTGTCACAACAGGCGGCCTGGCTGTGCCGCCACTCACTTCCTGTCACCGCTCTGCTGGGCAGCCCTTGTGTCTGGGGTGTGTGCGTCTGGGCTTGTGAGGAAGACGGGGTGTAATTTTCCTTTCGTGTGTGTCCTCAGGATGTGGTAAAGTTTTGCTGGCCTTTTACTCAGAAAGTATTCCTTTCTGACCATTCTTAGGGGAAATTTATATAAGATTGGTGGTTATTTCATCCTTGAAAGTTTGGAAGAATTCCCTGGTGAAGCCATCTGAGCCCAGAGCCTCTGTTTGGGAAGGTTTTAGATTATGGCTCCAGTGTATTTCATAGTTGTGGAATTCTTCAGAGCTTCTATGTCTTCTTGTAACAGTTTTCATGGGTTGTGTTTTTCTGGGATGTTTTTGTATTTTGGATGTATTGTCATGAAGTTGTTCTCAATGTCCTTGTATTACCTTTTAATGCCTGTGGGATCTGTAGAGAGCCCTGGCACTCCTCGCTCGCTCTCCCGATCAGCCTCACTGAGACGGATCAATTCCATTGACCTCTCAAATTCCATCAGCCTCTCCAAGCACCCCTGTGCTTTCCAGGCTGCCTGCGGCCCCTCTGCCTGGCTGGCCCCTCTGCCTGGCTGTCGTCCCTGAGGGGACGGCCTCCCCCTAGAATGCCTTGAATTCTGAGGTGCAGCCCTTCGGGAACCCAGCCTGAACGAGAGAGAGCGGAGCTCTTGGTGGGCCCTGAACCCAGTTTCCTGAGCCCAGCCTTCAGCACCATCTGGAGCACCACATGGCCCTCAACTGCCTGGGTGCCCGACGGCCCGGCTCGCGTCCTGGATTCATGCTGTCTTCCAGATCTCGGCCCGGCCATTCTTTGGACATTGGTTAACCCCTAGTTCTTAGATTTTTGCATCAGGGTTGTCCGGCTTTCCTAATGTCCCACTCAAGAGTAATTGTTTTAACAAACCGAGTCCAACATCATGGGAAGCATTAGCTCTTCTGCATATTATTAAGTTTTTAAGTGGTTGTGTGTACACAAATCCTGTTTCTAATGAGTCAGTAGTTTTTAGTGGAAAAGGGAAGCAAACAGGTAAGTTTGAATAAACACACGAGTGAGCATGTTCCTTATGAGGATCTTCATAGTTGGGTGCTAATGTTCAGAGAAATGATCACGTGATAAAATGAACCCCGTGAGTGGGGGAGGGAGGGTAGGTAGCACAGACCCGCCCTGAGCACCCGCTGTGCGCACGCCGGCACAGGGCGGGAGGGAGTTTTCCGAGGAAAGTCCCTTATGCTCGTGGTCTTCACCTGCTCCCGCGACCTCATGCGTGTGTCCTGTGTCCATGTAGACGTACAGTCTGTATTTCCTGGACCACCTGGTCAAGGCCCTGCAGAAGATGTGCCTGCATGAGCTCGCCGTCCCCGTCCTGCAGCTGGGGGTGCTGATTTCGGAGTCCGTGGTGGGAAGCAAGGGCCTGGCGGATCTCTACCGCCTCCGGTGGGTACGGCTCCTTTCTCTTCCAGAGTGTGCTTCTCCAAAGCAATACGAAAATGAACATGTTAAAATATCAATTATGGGGTTGTCAGTGCAAATAATAAGGTCCCTGGAACTTGGACACCAAGTAAATAAAAATATTTGTCTATAAAAATGGTGGTTTTGGTTGGGATGGGAGGACTGTTTGATCCCAGGAGTTTGAGACCAGCCTGGGCAACAAAGCACCGTCAGTGCTCCGAGGAGCTAGAGCTGCTGACTCGCCTCAGCCTCTCCGTCAGCACCTGCTGCTCCACCTGGCACGTGTGCTATGGAGACAGCTGTCCTGAAACCTCACAAATCCACCCCTGCCAGCTTCAGACTCTTCTGCAACTTCCTCACACCTCTCAGCCTTCATCGGATTGAAGAGAACGAAGCTCTCGCTCTGGATCAGGCTTCCACTTAAAGGAATTTTGTGACTGGTTTGATCTTCTGCGCGACCGTCGAAACTGCTTCCCGTCAGCAGCGAGGCTCCTTCGCCTCCTTATCATTTGTATCTGTGTGTTCTCTGAAGGAGCACTTCTGATTTCTTTTCAGAACCTCCCCTTTGCACTCACAACTTGGTTCACTGTTGGGGGCCTCGCTTTCAGTCCGTCTCCACTTTT
The DNA here is from genome assembly GCF_048565385.1 of Saimiri boliviensis. NCBI lineage: Eukaryota > Metazoa > Chordata > Mammalia > Primates > Cebidae > Saimiri > Saimiri boliviensis. The sequence continues at coordinate 116,613,538 of NC_133460.1, read as the reverse complement.
CACACCCTTCCCTCACTAACCTTAATCATTTTGGCTTTTTATCTGAAGCCAGAGGCGTGCGACTGTCCCTTTCTCTCGAGCACTTAGAGGCCATTGTAAGGTTATTAACTGGCCTCATTTCAAAATGTCTGTGTCTTGGGGAATAGGGAGGCCCGGGGAAAGGGAGAGAGATGGGGGACGGCTGAGCAGTGGGCCAGTCGGGACGCATGGGACGTTGATCAGCTAGGTTCACCATCTTACATGGGCATGGTTTATGGTGCCGCCAAGCAGTTACAGCGGTGACCTCAAAGATGACTGAGCACAGATCACCGTAACAGAATAATCAGAATGACAAAGTTTGAAATATTTCAAGAACTGCCAAAATGTGACATAAAGATTCCAGGTGGGCATGGGCTGTTGGAAAATGGTGCTGATGCACTTGGTCGACTGGGCTGGCCCCGGACTTTCAATCCGGGAAATAAGCAGTGTCTGAAGTGTGATAAGTAGAGGCGTGCCCGGGCCAGAGAAGGACCTGGGGACAGGTGCTCAGATACCCCAGGGGAGGGCGAGGGAGAGGGAGCCGGAGCAGGTGGGGCCACGAGGCCTCCTGGTGTCTGTGCAACCTTCCCGCCCACCTGAAAGCATTTTACAAGAACAGGGTTTTCAGCAGGAGTGGAGGCTCCTCTGCTTGTGGCAGGTGCTGAGCCTACCTGAGGCCGGCATCCAGGTGCCGGTGGATAACGCCTCACACGAGAGCAGTGGAGGAGCGGGGAAAATCCTGCCTGAAATGGGAGGGAGCTACCTGGCACTTCTCCCTAGTAATTTTGCTTACCTTCAAACATTATTGAAAATATCTTCGAAGTAGCTTTGATGTTTCAGTGGACTGCTGAGCACACTAGGCCCGGCAGCTTCCGTCTTGGCTCTATCTGCCCTCGCAGAGCTGACTCTGGCCTCACTCCCCACAGCCTCGCCCACGTGTGCTCCGAGCTGAAGCTGACGGAGGCAGCGGCACAGCACGAAGAGGCGGTCGGGCAGGTGCACATCAGTGAGCTGGAGCAGGCCAGGTGCGTGTGGGTTCACCCGCGCCGCCTGGGGTTCCGGGCTCACGCTTGGTGCGGTGCCCGGCCTGGTGAAAGCCAGCCACAAGGACGACCAGCGGCCACCCTCTGCCCTGGACTCCGGCCCACCAGGGAGGGCGTGTCTGGGGGCGGTACCCGGAGAGAGGGAGTGCCTGGGGACTCAGTGTGGCCGGTTCTCCTGGGTCGAGCTGCAGGTGAGCTGTGAGGAGGTGCCCCTCCTGGAGGGACGGAGGGGCGGTGAGGGGAGCTCCCCACGCTGGCCCAGCCTCTCCCCGGAGGACAGAAAGGTGGGCACGGGCCCTGGACCCTTGGGCGCTGGGTGCTGGGCAGTGCTAGGCCAGGCCACCGGTGGCTCTGACAGCCTTCAGGCACGAGCTCACTTCAGAGTTGCTGCAGTTGACCAACATCAGGCTGTTTAACAAGCAACTCTCGTGACTGTAGCGAATCACTTTTAGATTTAGAGACCACCTCCGAAATACATCTGTGCTGTGATTATATATGGTTCCATTGTGTTCGCTTTTATGAGATACTTTTAAATTACATGTGATACATGTTATAGAGAAGATCTTAGAACAGGTAGGTAGATAGAAGAAAGAGGAAAACGGGTCATGCCGGCCACATCACCCAGCGCTGTTCCTATTTCCACACACACTCTTCCGGCCGCTCCCCACTGCATAGAAACGACGCTGTCACGGTGAACGTGGAATTGAGCTCTCTCTGCTCTGGGGACGGACGCTGGCCTGCGGTGGGAACTTCACACTTGTCAGTGCCATGGACGTTGGACCCGTGCCCACACTCTCCTGGTCGGAGTGACGTGGGGCACCGTCCCAGGAACCCGGCCTTTGGCCCGGTTGTCCACACGGCCCTAAAATCAGCTTGGAGAAGCTCCCCGTTCCCTCTTGTGCATTTGTTTACAAGCTGCGGAGGGCGGCAGAGGCAGAGGCTAGAGCAGCGTGGGGAGGCCCGTGTGGTGGGCTGTGCTGGGAGCAGTGACGTCTTGGTGGCACGGGGGCCTCAACCTGGAACCCATGTGGCTGCGGAGGCCTGGTCAGCTGGTCGGGGGAGTACAGGCCTCGGGAGGTGGCTGGAGGCCTCAAAGGCCCAGGGGCTGGAGCCTGGCAGGGTCTTGACCCCTCCTGGCCTATCTTCTAAAGGACCTCTCTGGACGTGGTGTGGCAAATGGCCCGGGCCTGGGGTTCACGGCACAGGAGAAGGCGCCGGGGCCGGTGGAGGGGAAGGCAGCAGGCACCTTGAAGACCCCGCAAGGAGGCCCAGCAGAGCAGCAGGGGCCCCCCAGGGACTGCAGTTCCTGCCGAGCTTTCAGACGGGGGCGCCCGCGGGAGGCACAGGGTGTGGGGGTGGGGGCGGCAGGGCACGCTGCTCTGGAGAGACAGAGCCCCAGATGCTCATGAAACGCCTGCCAGGCTGTCAGACAGCGGCTGGGCCTGAGTTCGGAGTTTGGAAGAGAGAACCAGTGACGGACTTAAATTTGGGAGTCAGATGTGCCGTTAGATCCTGAGGATTTAAAAAAATCTCTGTGAACATTCGAGTGAAGAATGTAATTGTCGCTGTTTTCATTTGCGTGCCTTTGATTACTGGTGAAGTGACATTTTCGTGGCCATGTGGCTTTTCTTTTGCATATCGTCTGTTTTACTCACATTAGCTGCAGAAAAGAGATCGCACTGAAAAAAGAGAAAAACAAGGAGCCCTCATTAGAAGAAAGCCTGCCGGTGCTCAGCCAGCAGACCCTCACCGCCCGCTCTGTCGAGATCAAACCACTGGAAGCCAAGGACAAGGTGACCCCGCCGTCCAGAGCCCTGGCCGGCTGGGCGCCGGTGCCTCGTGGCTGTGCAGACCGCAGCTGAGCAGGAGGCAGCCCGTGTGTCCGTGTGCGAGGGGCTTCCTGCAAGCGGGTTCTCTCCCGTGGGCCCTGGAATTCCCCCGGGAAAGGCGAGCTTGATGTGCACCGCAGGCCTCCGCGGAACAGGCCTGCCGGGCACCTGAGCAGAGGCAGAGAGAAGGTGGGGGAGGCGAAGAGGGGTCTCTACCCGGAGGTCCCTGTCGTCTGGCAGGACTGGTTCTCCCGCCTGTGCCACTTGGGCTTCCCACCCCTCAGTGACAGAGCACAGCACCCTTCTGGGTTTGCCTGTGAAGGAAGGTGACCAGCCCGGCTCCTAGCTCTAAACGCAGTTACCATGGGAGCGCCACTGAGGAGCAAAGGCCATGCTTCCTGTGACCTGGCAGGCAGGACGGGGGCATCCACAGCACAGCAGAGTGGGCTTAGCCACCACCCCGGGCCTCGAGGGGGGCCTCTGACTAGCGAGGAGGGGGCGAGGGGGTGCGGGGCAGGCCCAGATCCCAGGGCAGGGGCTCAGCCACCGGCCCTCACTGTGAAAGGGGCTCTGCCTAGTGAGGCAGGGGTTGGGGGGGTGCCCAGATGCCAGGGCAAGGGCTCAGCCACCAGCCCACACCGTGGGGGGCTCTGTCTAGTGAGGTGGGAGGTGCGGGGGCGGGGGGCCCAGATCCCACACAGAGGCTCAGCCACTGGCCCATTCCCTGGGGCACCCTATCAGGGCCGGGTGCGGGGCCACAGGGCAGGCCTACGTGGCAGGTTGGTTTGCAGTCCGAGGTGGCTCAGGCTCCTACACCCTGACATGGGGTGCGGAGTCCGAAGGCTCTGCGTGGCCACTGGTGGGCTTGGTTGGCTTTGAAGGATTCAGGAGAAGAGAGGGGTGCATGGGGCGTGGGAGGTCTGTGGGAGGAGATGGCAGAGGCCTGAGCCACGGCCTCGGGGTTCACGGGGAGCTTGCGAGGCACCCACAGTGTGGTACAGACCCCCTCAGAGGTCACAGGTGTCGGGACTGGGCCGCTTGGGGCTGCCGTGTCTTCCAGATTTTGAAGATGAATGGGGAGACTGGGAGGGGCCTCGATGGGACGTCCTATCCGCACCTGTGGCTTCTGAAGGCAGAGGTTCTGCTGGAGATGAGCCTGTACCAGCCTGCACGGCTGCTCCTGTCCGAGGCGAACCTGGCTTTCCAGGTGAGGGGCGCCTCCCAGCACACCGCGCACAGCTGAGGGGCTGCGGGCGGGAGCCGTGTTCAGTTCCAGCAAGCCCACCCGCCTCCCTGGCCTGGGTCCCGTGCGTCCTCTGTCTGTCGGTCCGGCTTTTGCTCTGTGACCCACGGTTTGCGGAAGTTTCTGTTTTCGGTACCTGCTGTGGGTCCCTGTGACCGCGTTTCCCTGCGACCGCGTCTCTCTGCGACCGCGTCTCTCTCATGTGTCGTTGGCTCAGCGCTGTCTCCTGCCAGTCAGTTTCTTTCCTTCTGAGGCTGGACGAGAACTTGGAGAACCCCGGCGGGTGTCCGTGCCAAAAGCACTGCTTTGTTCTAGAAGGCGGATCGTGCGCAGGGCCACCTGGGTCCAGGGGTCGGGGCCTGGTCTGGTCTTGGTTCGTTTTGTTCTCACTCTGGATGCGACCCTTACTGTCCCCACCGAAAGCCCCGGACGCCTGCCGAGGCCCGTCTTGTGGGTGCTGCAGCTGTCCCGTCTCGGCAGGTTCCCGCCTGGCTTTGTGAAATCCTGCTCTGCCCAGCCCAGCTCACAGCCCCAAGGGGGAGTGCGGACCTCCGGCCCGTCGCCTGCGCCCCTCCTCCTGGGACAGGCCCTGCCCCAGCTCCGGCCTCCTTCCCTCCCCTGCTGCGCTCCTGCTTTCCCCGGGTTTCAAACCCTGCAGGGATGGCAGGCCCAGGAGAACGCCAGGGTGGATGGAGGCCCGTGGGGACGTCTCTCTGTGCCAGTTGTAGTAGCACAGGCCCCGAACCTGGGGCGAAATGAGGCAAATGGTACAGGTCCACTCTGACCCTGGCGGACTTCTGGTCAGCACTGACCGCCCTCCAAACCCAGCTCAGACACATGGTGACACCTTGTGTCCAGATTTTAGAGTTGCTTTCACTGGGACGGTGAGGCAGGGCTGTGGAACCAGACAGCCCGTCACTTTTTCTGAAGAAGAATTCCAGAAAGAGAGAAGAACCTAGAATGGTATAAAAATTCAGTGATGCCCATTAAAGCCGTGAGAGGTTCAGACTGTCTCTTAGGCACTGAGGGCAGGTGTGTGCCGCTCTCAAGCAGGGGACAGGCATGTGCAGCTCTCAGTCAGGGGACAGGCGTGTGCAGCTCTCAGGGGACAGGCGTGTGCACGTCTCAGGCAGGGGACAGGTATGTGCAGCTCTCAGGCAGGGGACAGGTGTGTGCAGCTCTCAGTCAGGGGACAGGCGTGTGCAGCTCTCAGGCAGGGGACAGGCGTGTGCAGCTCTCAGGCAGGGGACAGGCGTGTGCAGCTCTCAGGCAGGGGACAGGCGTGTGCAGGTCTCAGGCAGGGGACAGGCGTGTGCAGCTCTCAGGCAGGGGACAGGCGTGTGCAGGTCTCAGGCAGGGGTCCGGTGTGCGCAGGTCTTGATAGCAGAGATGGGTGTGTACACACCAGAGTCAAGATTGAGCTTGTCCGAGGAAGGGCCTGAGAATGCCCTGGACAGCTGGGGAAGGGATTCTGGTGGGTGCAGCGTTTTTTGGCCACATCCACGGTAGAGGGCCAGCCTCTGCTGGGACCAGAGGGAGCTGAGGTGTTTAAGAGCTCCTGGGAGCTCACCTGGCTTCTCAGCCAAGTCCACACCGCAGAAAGTCTGCCTTCGTGCACTGTCCTCCCCTCCAGGCCCACCTCACCCTCGGCCAGTGCAGCCTGGCCAACCCCCGAGCACCTGAACCTGCTCCCGCAGCCCGCGATGGGAGCGCGTAGACCGCACCTGCCCTTGCCGCCCTGGTCTGTCCTCCGTGGGGCTCTCTCCCTGCTGGTGGCACCCCTCCCTCATGCTCTCTGGCTCTCCACTCCCTCTCAGGCCCACCCACCTGGCATCCTCGTCTCTTGGGGGTCCAACCCCCGCCCCGGTCTCTCCCTCTGTGGCCTCAGCACTCAGACCCCCGCTGGCCTCAGAGGCCTCTGGGATGGGAACATCTGCCCCAGGGGCTGTGACTGTCCTGTGCTGTCTGCTCCTCGGGACAGGGCTCTGCCCCTCCCACTCAGGTGTCGGCGCCAAAGCCTCGCATCATCCTCACCCTCAGGCCCCGCGTGCCGCCCACCCTGTGCTCTCCCCGCCTTGGGCGCTCCCCAGCCCCACCCCAGCCCTGTCGCACTTCCGCACTCTCCTCTCCATGTGGAAGCTTCCGCCAGCCCTGTCTCCAGCCACGGGCCCACGGCAGCTGCCCCAACCAGGCCCTGCAGGTGACGGGACCTGGGGCCCTTGCTGGGCCTGCTCTCTGGGCCCAGCCACACAGGGCTCTTCCGGCCTCAGAGCACTACATGCCCCTTCCAGGCTTGGCCAGGCCAGGAATGCCCTACCACAGAGCCCAGCCGCCCACCTGCCTACCCTCAGGCCACCTGCCTGCCCACGAGGCTGCTACGAACCCAGGTCCTGCCCATGCCATCTCTGGCAGTCACAGCCGTGCCCTGGCGCATGCAGGCTCCCTGGTGGCCACGCCCCTCTCTCTTCCTGAATGCATGGGCATCTTAAATGCATGGCGCTCTCAGCAGCTGGCATACCTGCTTGCTGGTGGGCAGCCCCAGCTCGTCAGCCACCCTCCCCTCTGTCCCTGCATCTGCACCTGGGAGGGGCCTGCCCAGGTCCAAATGAGCACACAGGGCATCTTGGTTGGCTGGAAAGTGATGCCTGGGACAGGACGCTGCCCCTGTCCTCACCTCGCCCTCTGACCAGCGCCCTCTGTTCTTACACACACTGCCCTGTTTCTGCCCCGGATCGTGTGGCTACCCAGCCCCCTGGCAGCAGGCCTCAGATGGGCTGGCTGGGTTCCAGGAGCCTCTGAGTGCCCTGGGCATCAGTGTCCAGGTGCAATTGCCCCAGAGCCTTTTGCCCCAAGCAGGAGCTCCTTGAAGATGGGGCCAGGACAGGGGCAGCAGGAGCCCAGGAGGCTCCAGGGACGAAGCTTCCTGCCGCCCAGGGGCAGGGGGAGGCACATCCCCCTGAAGAGGAGCCAGGTGGGGTGGCGCCTCAGTAATGCTGACGCTGCTGTCCGCTCGTTATTGAAACAGAATTAAAAGGAACTCGATGCACTCATGACCTGCCGCAGGTGCTGACTGTGGCCTCCGGAGAAGGGGAACGCGGGAGGGCAGGGAGGGCGGGCATCCCACCAGAGGAGCCGCCGCTGGAGAGCGCAGGGGCTGACGTGGGCCCCACCCTTCTGCTGCCAGAGTGGCCCTGCCTCCCCCTCGCCTGATGCCTCTGTCTCCCTCTTCCTTCCCTCTGCCTGCCCGTCTCCCTGCCTGCACACGCCTGTCGAGGGACCCACGCACCTCTGAGTCTCTCTCCTTCAGGAGCTGGATGAGCCTTGCGCAGAGGCCCGGTGCCTGTTCCTCCTGGCACAGCTGGCCAACAGGGAGAAGAACTATGGACAAGCCAAGAGAATGATCGCACAGGCCCAGCACCTGGGCGGGAACGAGGAGTTCTGGTACGATTCCACGCTGACCCTGGCAGAGGCGCTCTTGTCGACGGAACACCCAGGACGAGAAGCTACGGTGAGAGGCCCGGGGACCCGGGACCGCGAGTCAGGCACCGGGCAAGGTACTCGGTGGAGGGGAGGGGCGTCCACGGAGCCTGCCGGGCAGACTGCCGGCAACACACCCATGTCCACCCACCCGTCCTCAGGTGTGCCACATATTCCAGAAGCTCATCAGTGCCCTCAAGATTCTCAAGAAAGAAAGACCAAACCGAATGCCGTTGTTAGAATTCATGATCACAGACCTAGAAGCCAGGTGACGTTTTGTGAGAAACACTTCCTTCACGTGAACACTGTTTTCCTCTTCTCCAACTGCGGTGTTTGTACCATATGCCAAGCCTGTGCGAGTTCAGAGACCCATGTAATGGGCCCACATACTCACGGAGACCCACGTAACGGAGCCACATACTCACAGAGACCTACGTTAACGGGCCCACATACTCACAGAGACCCACATTAACAAGGTCACATACTCACAGAGACCCACATTAACAAGGTCACATACTCACAGAGACCCACATAACAAGGCCACATACTCACAGAGACCCACGTAATGGGCCCACATACAGAGACCCACATAATGGGGCCACATACTCATAGAGACCCACGTAATGGGGCCACATACAGAGACCCATGTGATGGGGCCACATACTCATAGCTTTCTGTGCAGCTCCAGAAAGCTCCAGAAGTTTCCTGAGCTGCTTCAGGCTTTCTCTGAGAAACGGACCTTCCATCCCATCTGTTTGGCTTAGAAAGGCGGATTCAGGGCCTTGGGAAGGGCCTAAGAAACCTTTTCCTCCACGTCTATGCGTGTCTATAAATTTGTAGAGCATGTGTTCTCTTTCACAAAGCTCTTGTCACGGGCACACTTCCCTCGGTGCTGTTTATCAAAGCCATCTCTTCTTTGCTTTTTGATTTTTTGAGACAGAATCTCCCTCTGTCACCAGGCTGCAGTGCAGTGGCACAATCTGAGCTCACTGTGACCTCCAACTCCCTTGCTCAAGTGATTCTCCTGCCTCAGCCTTCCGAGGAGCTGAGATTACAGGCACCTGCCACCACACTTGGCTAATTTTTGTGTTTTTATTAGAGACGGGGTTTCGCCATGTTGGCCGGGATGGCAGCACCGTCTCTTCTAAATCAGAACTGGAAGCTCCAGCCCAGTGGACATTTTCACGGAGCTGGCTTTGGTTTACAGACCCAGCAACAGGGATTTTTGTGTGACTCAGGCATCCTTGTTTCTGCTTAATCTTTGTGGAGCTCTTTCTGCAGCGGCGAGAGCGCCGCCCAGGGCTCTGCCGTGGCTGCGCGGGGCGGGGTAGGGGGCCGAGGCCTCGTGGCTGTGCCCTCCGCCACCTTCCCGACCTTGCCCTTTGCCCTGCAGCTGCCGCGTGTGAACAGCCCACTGCGTCAGCATGGGTTTTTGTCCCTCTAGTGAGTCGTGTGTGAGAGGGCCTTCAGATTCCCACGTGGATACTGCGCCTGGGGTGAGGCTTGTTAGTGCCTGACTTTATTGCCCATGATCACAGACTGAGGCCCGTACAGTGTCTGATTTTTGAGTGACGCCCTGCAAGCATTTCTTCTAGCGTCCCTGGATGAACACCGGGGGGGCAGCGGCAGCACAGCCGCGAGCCCCGCCACGGCCCTGGGGCTTCTGACTCAGCCTCAAACCGACCCCCCCTCAGGTGCCTGAGCCTGCGGGTCAGAGTTGCACAGGAGTCTGCTGTCACGGAACCCACAGAGTGCTCGCTGCTGCTGAAGGAGCTGGACGACAGCTTGTTGGATATTGAGAGAAGGTTTATTGACTGTGGCTACAAAGAGAATTGTGTTGACGTCAAACTAGAGCGTGCGAAGATCAAGAGGTCAGGCCGCCTCTGCGCCCCGGCATGGGAGCCACTGCTTCTCCCACGCACAACCTGCCCTGTGCCATTCTGCCTTCGGGGCCTGGCTCACCCCAGCTGCACCCCCTCAGGGTCCACAGGCCCCTCCCCTGGCAAGCTACTGGCTGCCACCTCACCCCCACGTTCTGATCATATGCCCAGCCCCCCCTCTGAGGAACCCCATTACTGCTGACAAGGCCTCTTCCTGGCCCCAGCCCTGCAGCTGCCCACACCTCTCTTGGGGACACCCCCATTGTGCCCATACCTCTCTTGGGGACACCCCCATTGTGCCCTGCCCCTCTAGCCCTCGACAGACACACACAGACATACAGCACCACGCACCCCCCACCCAGCCACAGGCACAAGCTCATTGCACACACATGCCCAGGCCCAGGTCACACGTGCACGTCCCAGGCACAACCCTGAGCTACTTGCAGCCCCTGGCCTCAGGCCTCAGCCCCGCCCTGCATGGCTCTGTAGCCCTGTCACAGGCCCATCTCAGGGGCCGCACCCACCGAGGGCAGGGCTCGCACAGCCCTGATGCCAGCCACCGCTGCCCTGGCAAAGCCTCCCTCACCCCGTCCACTGCCCTGCCCCCAACCTGGGGCTGCCCCCATGCCTGTCCACACATAAGCATCTTGACACAGTGGGCACGGTGTGGGCATCCAAAGCCTGTGCCAGGAAAGCGCCACCCCACCCACAAGGTCTGACCTGAGCCACGTCTGTTATTGTGGATGTGGGACACGCCCTTCCAGAACTTCAGTCAGCCCATCCAACCCAGCCAGCTGCTTCCAGCCGATTCTGTGGAATTGCTTCAGCACTTCTTCAAGTGCAGATCTAACTTTCATAACCATAATACCCCGTACCAACTGCATTATTTCAGCTTCTTAAACCTTTAAGACATATTGAGAATGTCTTTACATGCAAGCTATTTTAAGACATCATTTTAAGTACTATTAAAGTATACAGTGTAATTATAGAAAACGACATGTTAAACATTTAGTAATAATAACGTAACGTTTTAACACCTTTGTTCCAAATTCCATTCCTATGTCCTGTAAAGGTTACGTGCCCAGAACGAGAAAGATGAAGAACAGAAAACTGCGTATTACTTGGAGGCGTATGGCCTGGCGCAGAGCGCTGTGGCTGAGGAAGAAGAGAGGTTCCAGAGCATCCGGGCCTTGTTGTTGCTTCACAATGTAAGCAGGTGCCCCTGTCCTTGTGCACATTTGTTCACTCCCACTGGCACATGCTCCCCACTGTAACTTACCTTATAAGCCAGCTGACTTCTGCTTCTAGCTGAAATAGAGTAACAGGGACCAGGTACTCCGCCCCCCACCCACACCGTCTGAAACAGCAAAAAAACAAACAGGATATGAAACAAAGACTTTCGGAATGCTAGATGCCGCGATGACAGGCGGTGGTCCCCGAGCTGAGGTCTGAGCTCATCACGGCTGCTCAGGTGGAGTCCGCTGGTGACCTGAGCCACAGGATGGAGCCGAGGACCCAGGGAGAGCCAGGCACTGGCTCGTGGGACAGAGCCCTGGGGAGGGGGTGGCAACACGGGAGATGAAGAAGGCACCAGGTGGGGTGAATGGGAGCAGTGGCAGAAGAAAAGTTTGGAGAACTTAGAGACACAGCAACAGAAAATTTTACAAAGGAAGAGATAATGAAACTTAAAAGAGCAAAAATTAAAGTTCACAGACAATGTGCCGAGGAACAGCTGTAAGTGCACAAATCCCGATGTGACTGGAATCCTGGGAGAAGAGGGGTAGAATACACAGAAGAGTCTAAATAACGACTGAAAACTTTCCAGATTTGGTAAAAATAAACACAAACTCACAGATCCAAGAAGCTGAATGAATCCCAAGCACGAGAACTATAAAGAGGAATAAAACGATATCAAGACCCACCGTAAGCAGACGGTTGAACCCCTGTGATGAGGAGAGCGTCAGCCAGGAGCGTGTTTATGTGCAGAGCGACAGAGGTGGGTGGCGCAGCTCCCCGCGGAAGCGCCGTAGCTGAGAGCCCAGCACAGGGACCCCTGTGAGGCCGAGCGGAAGCACTCTCAACCGGGAACTCGATACCCAGAAAATATGACTGTCAGTGCAGGTGAGATGAAGATGTTTCTGCAAACACTCAAAAGCTGAAGGGCTGTGTCCTCAGTGGCTTTGCGTGCAGGAGCTCTTGGAGCCCGTCCTGCCGGCAGAAGGAAGCCACGCCCGCTGGAAGTGGCTCCACACAGGTGCCTGCAGAGCCTCAAACCCTTGAGCTGCAGGGGAAAGTGTACCCCATGTTTCTTATTCTAAAAGTCACTCTAAAAGATAATTGGCTGCTTAAACAATACTGACAATGTACCACAGAGTCGATAACATGTGAAAATGCAATGTTTCCACGCTCTGCGTGAAAGGATGTCATGCACTCTAAACACCAAAGCAGCCACAGAAATCCCAGAGTACAGATGTATGCTGCGTAAGCCAAGAAAGGAGGTAAATGGGAATCCTAACAAGTCTATCCCACACAAAAGCAGAAAAAAGAAAGAGAATAAAGAATAGGTGAGACAAACAAAGTAAACGGCAAGATGATAACCTTAAACCTAACCGTGTGACTAATCACATGGAATTTAAATAACAAAACACCCTCAGTTAAAAGAATTTGTCAGATTATATAAAAAAGCAAAACTGGACCATGAGCTACCTACAATAAAGCCACTTTAAATATGAAGACATAACTAGGTTGAAAGTGGAAGAATGGAAAAACATACATACCATGCCAACGTGGATCAGAAGAAAGCTGGGGGGCCTTTACTAACATCACACGCAGCCGATTTTAGAAAACAGAACGTTACCAAGGATAAAGAAGCTTCTTTTATAGTGCAAAGGGCTCAACCAGTCAAGAGGATGTAAGTCCAGACATTTCTGTACTAAATAACAGAGTCTCACAATCAGTGAAACTAAAACTGATAAAGCTGCAATGGAGAAACAGACAACTTTATACAGTCAGATTTCAGTTCCTCTCTCATGGTATTAATAGAACAAGTAGCCAGAAAATCAGCAAACCACTAGAAGATTGGAACACCACTACCAACAAATATGACTGAAAGATGTTTATAAAATGTTCCCCGACAACAGCAGAATGAGATGCTCTTCACGGTACGTGAACCACGTTTCAAGATAGACCACATTTTGGACAATAAAACAATTCTCGATAAATTTAAAAGATTTAAGTCATGCAAAATCTGTACTGGTGACACAATGCAATTAAATTAGAAACAGAAAGATACATCCGTGGAACCAGGGCAAGGAGGTTGAGGGAGGATTTGTTAGTTGTAGTGACAAAAAGGTTTTGGAATCAGAGATGATGGTGGCACAGTGTTGTGAATGTAAATACCACTGAATTGTATGTTGTTAAATGGTTAATTTTATGTGCATTTTACCTCAATTTTAAAAAAGTAAAACGGAAAACTACGTATGTGGGAAACACCAAAGGTTTGAGAAGTAAAGCGCAAACTTCACAGTAACTGTGGGCCACAGAAGAAATCAAAAGGGAAAGTATTTTGAACTGAAGGGAATGAAAAAAAAAAAAAACCACCTATCAAAAGGTTTAAGATGTTGCCAGTGCAGTACTGAGATGGAATTCACAGCACTGAACACCTGCAGGAGAAACGGGAGAAGATCCAAACCGGTTCCCGCAGCCTGCACCTCACACGGGCACAGCAAGAGCAGAATAAATTCCCAAACAAGCAGAGGAATCAGAACTAAAGATCAGAGTGGAATCGGCGAATGGAAAACAGGGAAACCAAAAAGTGGTGACACTGAAGTCAGTTCTTTGAAAAGAGCAATAAATTAAAAAACTTCTAGTCAGACGGATCAGAAAAAAAAAGATGACGTGAATTACCGACCTCAGAAATGAGAGATGCAGCTTCTCCGTGGATTCTACAGATACTGAAAGGATGGTAAAGGAATGGTATCACAGACAACTCTATGCTAATATGTTTGCCAGCTTAGACGAAACGGAAACGTTCCGTGAAAGCATGAAGTACCAGAGCCCACTCAAAAAGAGAGAGAGCCGGAGTAGCACGATATGTATTTTAAAATTTAATTTGTAATTAAAATATTCTCGCAAAGAAAATGCCAAGCCCAGATGGCTTTACTAGTGAATTCTGCCAAATATCAAAGAAAAAATACGAGTTCTACACAAATTGTTCTAGAAAATTGAAAAAGAGAGATTACATCCCAACTTTTCTGTGAGACAAATAATTACCTCGATACCAAAACAAGGTAAAGACATTGACAGACACAAACAACAACAGCAAAAGCCCCTGAGCAGCATTCACTGTGAGCAAAATTCTAGCAGATTAAATCCAACGGCGTATAAAAAGGACGAGACATCATGAGCAAGCCGAGGTTACCCCGGGAATAGCTTAACATTCAAAAATTAATTTGTTTCACCATATTTTTTCACAACTAACAAATGAAAACCATATGATCATCCTTGTGGATGCAGGAAAAGGATTGGACAAACTTCAGCACCGTTCCTGATAGACACTCCTAGCAACGATGAATAGAAGAAATCTTCCTCAACCTGATAAAAGACTCTGGCGTTTTTGTAGATGTGTTTTATCAGGTTGAGGAAGTCACAATTATGGGAGGGAGACCGGAGCCCCTTTGGATAAGGATGAAGACAAGGACGAGCCCTTTTCTCACCTGTGTTCTGTGTTGACACGGGAGTTCCGGCCTCTGCGAACATGCAGGTAAAAAAGAAATGAAAAGCATCCAGGTTGGAAAGGAAGGAATGAAACTGTTTTTGTTCGCAGGTGACATAATTGTCGGTATGCAATCTACCAGAAAATAAAGCTACTGAGTTTGGCAGGGTTGCGCGATAGAAGAACAATATACAGATGTCGGCTCTATATTTCTGCATGCTAGAAACAATCAGATATTAACATTTGTAAAATAGGCTGGGCGCAGTGGCTCACGCCTGTAATCCCAGCACTTTGGGAGGCCGAGGCAGGAGGATCATGAGGTCAGGAGTTCAAGACCAGCCTGGCCAACATGGTGAAACCCTATCTCTGAAGATAGAAAAAATTAGCCAGGTGTGGTGGTGCATGCCTGTAATCCCAGCTATTAGGGGGCTGAGGCAGGAGAATCGCTTGAAACTGGGAGCTAAAGGTTGCAGTGAACCAAGCTCACGCCACTGCACTCCAGCCTGGGCAATGGGGAGAGACTCCATCTTAAAAAAAAAAAATTTATGAAAGCATTTAAAAATGAAATTCGTCCCAAAACATGTGAAATCTTATACTCTGAGAACTTAAAAACATGACAGAAAAATCTGAGAAGCCCTAAGTAAACGGAGAAACACGTTTGTGGATCAGAGGGCTTGGTACCGTTCAGGCACTGATTCTCCCTAAATTATCTGTGCTCCTCGTCAAGGTCACTGCAGGCTTTTTTAGAGAAAATGACAAAATGATTTTAAAACTCATATGAGAACACGAAAGACCTAATGTGGCCAACACAACTTTGAAAAAGATGGAAATTGGAGGTTTGCTGCCACCTGGTTTAAGAGCTAGTATAGCGCGGAGGATGGCCTGGCTTTCGTGTAAAAGTGGACACGTGGTCAGTGGAACAAAGTGGAATCCAGGTGTGGACCCCACACGTCCAGGGAAGGGATCGTCAGCAAAGGCACAGAGGCAGCTCGCCAAAGAAAGGATCATGCGGCTCCAACACAATCCCCTTCGCTTCTTAGCTCACACCGCACGTGAAAGTCGCCTCCAAAGAGATTGTACAGCTAAACATAAGGGCTGAAATGTGAAGCTTCTAGAAGAACACACAGGAAAACACCTTTGTGACCTCAGGGTTGGCGAGGGTTTCTTATTTATGACAAACTGATAACGTGGCCCTCCCTTCAAAAGACACTCTGAAGAGAATGGCAAGACCAGCCACAGGCAGGAAGAAAACGCACATCCTCTGGCTGATGAAGAGACTTTATCTAGAACGGATGGAGAACTCTCCAAAGTCAGTAACAACCCAGCAAAACACAAGCAACATATTTAACAGGCGCGTCCTCCACGGAAAATACGTGGATGCTAAACAAGAACGTGAACGGACGACTATCGCGAGTCAGCTAGGGACACAGAAAGTGTGACCATCTAAGAAACCACCACACACCTATTAAAACGGCTACAGCGTAAAAGGCCCACCACACCAGATGTGGGCAAGGGTGTGGAGAGGCGGGCCCTGAGCGCCGTGGCCACCGTGGGAGGTGGCCCGACGCAGCTGCTGGGAAGAAAGCTCGGCCGTTTCATCAAATCCCACGTAGGCCTGCCCGGGACCAGCCTCTGCGCTGGGCGTGTTCACGTGCACGTGAATGTTGGCAGCAGTTTTATCTGTAGTAGCCCCCAAACTGGAAATGGAGTAGATAAGCAGACGGCGGCACATCCCTGGTGCGGTGACACCGGCTGTGGGGGAGGGGAGCGTGCGTGCCACCTCGCGGGGGAGCCTGACCGTGACCCTGCAGAGGGAAATGCACCAGACGGGAAGACGGCCCGCTGTGCGCGTCCACATCGGTGCGTTCTGGAAAGTGCAAGCTGATGTCGCGTGCCAGCAGGCAGCTGGGTGACGGGGAGGGAGCACGCGGGGCCCGAGGACACTTGGGGGTCAGGGCGACGGCACTGTCCCGCGGGGGTGACGCTCTCACAGGTGTGTTCGTGATCCGATGTGCAGTTTATTCTGAGTTTATTATGTCAGCTGAGCCTCGTCCAGACCGTGGATGTGGACTCAGTCTCAGCAGAAGCGCCCGTGCCTCAGACCCGTGCCCGACCGCCCCAGGTGCAGAACGTCAACACGCCTCTGATGAGGAAGCTGGCGCGCCTCAAGCTCGGCCTGGTGGAGATGGCTCTGGGCATGCTCCAGTTCATCTGGGAGGGGGCCCGCGGGCCGCGGAGCGAGCAGGGGTCCCTGGAGAAGCTGCTGGCAGAGTATCTGCAGAACACCAGCGACGACACTTCCGTTGGCCTGGTAATTGCGGGGTGCTCTTACTCACGGGTTCTCTGTGGAGGGGGTGCCGGGCTGCAGAATCTGAGTGTCCTCCCTGCGCAGACCACCAGCACTGGGGGCCTTGCAGAAGAAGGGCGTCGTCTCGCCATTGGAGGCGACGGAATTGGCTAATAAAATCGAGGTTCCATTGTGAGCCGTTTCCCGTATGACCACAGCTGCCCTTCCCAGCTCATGCATTTGCTTTGACTAATTAATTTGTATTAATGATTAATGCGTATGTGTATCACAGAGCACGATAGAAGTGACTCCATTTTGGTGTTATAAAAAGAAAAGCTGAATATGTAGAATGTTTTGAAGGAAATGTACGTTCTTCCATTCTGCATGGTCTTAGATTTCAGGAAATATGACTCCAATTAATTTACATAAGTATAAATGGACCAAAGATGGTCCCAAAACTGATTTGTCAGAGAGCTCTGAATGACGGTGACGTGATGATATGATCAGAACCGTAACTAAGGTCATTAATAAGTTATATGAGCAGCTGTCTGTGGCCCCCAAACCAGAGCCCCCAACACCCTCCCTGAGCAAGCAGCACCTGGTGGGGTGGGGGTACTTTTCAGAGCTCCCAATGTCTCCACCCACGGGGACACCAGAGGGAGGGCTCGCTGGGTCCCCTGGGCAGGGTGGGCGGTTGCCCTCCCAGTGGTGGCTGTAACGTGTCTGTCTTTTCAAAGCAATGGTTCACGCTGAAGCGCACCCTGGCACACGGGGCACTGGCGCAGCTGGGGAGCCTGCAGCCGCTGAGTGTGGGCTGCGTGGAGATCCGTGCCCGGCTCCTGGGACTGGCCGGGAGGGCCATCCACCTGCTGGCCGTGCAAGCCGACCCTGTGCGCCCCGCCTGCTACTGGGAGGAGGAACCCTCGGTAGGTGCCCTGTGCGCCCCGCCTGCCACTGGGAGGAGGAACCCTCGGTAGGTGCCCTGTGCGCCCCGCCTGCCACTGGGAGGAGGACCCCTCGGTAGGTGCTCCCGCTTCTACCCCCAGTCCGGTTCACACCTGTCACCGGTGCCTGAAATATACAAGCGAAGTGTTTACACTCCGCTGAGTGCAGCAGACGAATCGTGTCATCCCGTTAACAAGGGCATGGCCCCAGGAAGAGAGGAAGGTGTAGGAAGCAGGCCTGAGAGAAGGAATGGGGCCGGGAAAACACAGGACTCCCGGGACAGACCTGGGAGGGATCCACAGCGTGTCCGTGGGCAGGCACGGAGGGCAGGCTGGCACGTGGACCGGCCCTCTGCAGCATGGGGCCCAGTCCGGCCCCGAACTGGCGAGAGTGCAGCAGGCCCTGGCCCCCGGTGTCACCCGCAGCAGTGGCTCTGACCGGCCCACACGGGGACCTGGAGAGCTCAGAAGCTCTTCGTAACTGGGGATGCCACGCTTCGTCTGCTACACTTGGGTTGTTAAACACTTCCCTGTGCAGCCCTGGGTCAGCCCAGAGATGTCGCCTGTCCTGCGCCTTCAGGACCCAGCACAGGACTTGACGTGCCTTGCGTGAATCGATCGAGTGGTGGCTCTCGGTGCGACCAGCCTGCATCCACCTGCACAGGTGGCTGGTGGCTGTGGAGCAGAAGCCAGGCTCGCAGGGCCTCCTCTGAGCTGGCCTCTCCTCTGTGAACAGGGGCCAGGGCAGAGCAGGGGTCAAGCGAGCGGGGAGCGCAGAGGCCTCCGGGGCTCCCACCCCATGCAGCCTGGCCCGGCCGTACCTGCTCCTGTCCCCCCGGGTGCCGCCCTCCGCTGTCCTTAGATGGGATTTATGTTGTTGTGCAGCTTCTTGAAATCAAAGCTTAAATCGAGGTTTTTCTGGCTTTTTCTTGCATTCAAGGCTGTGCTTTTCCTCGAACCCCCATTTCAGTCTCCGAAGTTTTGATAACGGAGGATTGAACGTCTAGGGTCCCTCGCCGCGCTGTCTAAGGCGCTGTCCTATCTCCTTGTCTGTTGTCCCACGGCCCAGCAGATTGAGGAGCGTGGACACAGGCCGAGGCTGGAGCAGAAGTTTAATCAGTGAAAGAAGGAAGCTCTCTGCGGTGGAGAGTGGGCCGCCATTTTTACAGCTGACTCCGATAGCTCTGATAGGAAACTCCCCTCATCCCTTTGGCTGTTCTTGTGACCTCCCTGGTCTGTGCAGCTGCGGGCATGTCTTTAGGGAGCTGGATACAGCTTCTCGTTCAGGCAGCTGTGGGTGTGTTTTGGATGAGCCCCCCTCCGCCCCTCCCACAACCCACGCAGATTCCCCTGGACCCCACCACGTACATGCCTGGAGCGGAGGATCCTTCCCGGGAGCGGGCCGGTGACCCGGGGAACGGAGGCCTCTGCCGGGCCCGCCTGCCCACGCGTGCAGCTGCAGCGTGGTCTTCCCTGGGCTGCTCCCTCTGTGCCCGTGGCTGTGACGTTTCCGGCTGTCTCTCTGAGGACCAGCCTTGGCTGGAGGCCTGACTGACTTTTCCTTTTCTTCTCCCTCGGTATTTTCATTCTCGAAGCCCGTTGCCAGTGTTTTCTAAGTTCTACTGCGATTTCTTCCTTGACCGACTTGATGATTGAATCTTGTTTAATTTCAAGGGGCCTGTGTTTCTCACGAGTGTATTTTCATTGCTGACTTCCAGTTTAATGTTATGGCTGAAAACACACCCCGAGTGGTCTCGGTCCTGGGGACTCTGTGGTGGCCGCACGTGGCCCAGCCCTGGTCGGGTTTGGTAGATGCTCCTCACACACCTGGACCACGTGTGCCCGTCGTTAGAGGGACAAGGCTCTGCGTGCGCCAGACGGCCGGCGCCGCGTGCTGGTTTCCGCTGCGCTCAGGTGGCCCCCCTACAATCCGGGCTCGTCAGTCACTCCTCCTCCATTTCTGTCAGTGTCTTTTTTATTTTGATGCCTGATCATTGAGTGCGTACAGATTTCACATTGCGATACCTGTGACCTGAACAACCAGCCTCCCTCTCAACCCACTTGTGTCAGGGGCTGCCTGGGCTTCCTACCCCCAGTGGGGGGCTTGTTTCCCAGCCAGACCAGGGGCCCCTGGGCCTGTGCAAGCCTCAGCTCCAAGAAAGGCGTTTCTGAGGATGGGAACAAGAGCCCCTCGGAATGCTTGGTACTGTAGGCCCATGTGACTCAGGCCAGCTTCCCCGGGGGGCTGCGTCCTCACCCTGGCTACAGCGTCTCCTCACCCAGACTCGAGGGCCAGGGCCACCCTGCGTCAGCTCAGGGCTGGAGGGTTTGGGACAGGGAGGGGTCACGCTGCACCTGAGGTGCCCCCCACCCGGGGACCCTGGCGAGGAGCCCGACTGCCCCGGCCTCCCTGGGTGGACTCTGCCCACGGCAACAAGCAGGAAGCCAGACGCCCGGCAGCCTGCGGTGTGTGTTACAGGTGGGCGCCAAGCTGAGCAACCTCAGGTCTCTGGAGCTGGAAGCAGAGGAAGAGGATGCCACAAAGTCCAGCAGGGACCTGCCAGCCTCCAGGGCGGCCCTGGAGGAGCACAGCAGGAGACGCGGGGACCTGAAGGTGCGGCTGCCCCTCCTACCCCTCTCGTGGCCTCTCCTGGAGCCCAGCCTGAGCCTGAGCCTTGTGCCCTGCAGAGGAGGATGGTTCTGGCCCAGCGGTACCTGGCACAGGCGTCAGAGGTGTTGCTGCAGTGCCTACACGTGGCCCTTGGCAGTGGCCTCCTGGACGTGGCGGCAGCCGCCAGCCTGGAGATGGTGGAGTGCATCGGCGCCCTGGACCCTGCTACTACCTGCCAGTTCCTGGCGCTGTCTCAGGTGTGGCTCTGGCCCGTGCACCTCCAGGCAGGCCCTTCGAGGAGGAGGAAGGACCCTGGCACAAGGGAGCTCTCTCTGCGGATGGCCCCACCCCTGGGATTTAGCTGGGGCCCTCACCTTGGGGACTCCATTAGAGAAGAGGGCCACAGGCCGGGGTCCTCAAGCAACGGGAGCCCGCCAGCCATGTAAACTTGTGGCTGAGAGAGAACATCACTGGTGAGCCCAACCCCGAACCCCGCGTCGGGCAGACGCAGAGACCCAGTGGTCCCAGGCCGGCAGGGCCCTGTCTGTGCGGTCCTATGGGGGAGGAGGCATGGCCCCACAGGACTGCAGGGGCCAGGAAGAGCCGGCGTCCCGGGGGAGCCGCGCAGGAGAACCAGCCCACTCCTGCCCCAGGCTCAGTGACGGCGCCCCCTCCGCAGGCTGCAGCCCTCCCCGGCCCGGCCTTGGGCCCCCGCACACCTCCCTGCTCTGTTTCAGAGCTGCTCGGCCTCAGAGACGATGAGGGATGTCCTGCTCGCAGCCACGGCCGACACCAGCAGCTCCCAGCTGGCGGCCCTTCTGCAGCTGCAGCAGCAGCTCCGGCGCCAGGACAGGACCACCACCGGCCTGGGCGCCAGCGTGGAGCAGAGGCTGGCTGCTGTGTCCAAGGTAACCGGGCAGGGATGCGGCTGAACCTGCCCCCGACCCTGGGGACGCCCACTGAGAGCGGAGCCCCGCGGCACCCTGGGGACGCCCACCAGATCCTGGGCCTTCGGGACGCTCCCCTTGAAGCTTCTGGAAGGCAGTGAAGTCTGCTGTGGTCCCGTGGTGCCTGGAGAGGAAGCAGCCCCCAGGATGTAGCGTCCCCCGCAGCATCCCGTTCGTGTTCTCCTAAATGAAGGGCTCATGCAGGGGTTTCAGGGAAAGCGAACGTGGCCGAAGGTTGACTCTGTGACAGGGAAGCAGGCTGAAAGGACGGAGCAGGGGTGCTGTGATTTGAAAGCTTGCCCCCCTCGAAACCTGTGTTGAAACATGAGCTCCGTGTGGCAGTGTTGAGAGCCGGGGCCTTTGAGAGGTGACTGAGTCATGAGGGCTCACAAATGGGTCAACCCGTCTGTCGACTGGTGAGTTAATGGATTAATGGTTATCCTGGGAGTGGGGCTGGCGGCTCTATGAGAAGAGGAGGAGGCCTGGGCTGACAGCCGCTCGCCGTGTGGGGTCCTGGGCCACGGGGGACCCTGCAGAGGCCCCACCAGCAGCAAGTTCCTCACCAGATACGGCCCTTTGACCCTGGACTTCTCAGCCTCCAGAACTGTAAGAAATAATTTCCTTTTCTTTAGAAATTACTCAGTTTCAGATATTCTGTTATGAACAACTGGAAATGGACTAAAAATTGGTACAAGGAGTGGGATCGTTGATAATAATGAATACTTGAAAATATGGAAGCAGCTTCAGAACGCAAGAGCAGAGGCTGAAAGCGTTTGGAGCAGAAGCTTTACAAACCCGTGTGTCTGTGGACTGGTCATTAAGGGTGGCTCTGGCGAGGGCCTGCCTGGAAGACAGGGTAATAAGGGAACGTTTGGAACTCTTTTTTTTTGAGATGGAGTCTCGCTCTGTCGTCAGGCTGGAATAGAATGGTGTGTGATCTCACCTCACTGCAGCCTCCACCTCCTGGGTTCAAGCGATTCCCCTGCCTCAGCCTCCTGAGTCACTGAAACCACAGGCGCGCGCCACCACGCCCGGCTAATTTTTTGTATTTTTAGTAGAGACCAGGTTTTACCCTGTTGGCCAGGATGGTCTCGATCTCCTGACCTCATGATCCTCCTGCCTCAGCCTCCCAGAGTGCTGAGATTACAGGTATGAGCCACCGCGTCCGGCCAAGTTTGGAGCTCTTTAGAGATCTGGTAGGTGGTCGTGACCAGAGAGCTGATGGAATTATGGACGGGAAAGGCCATGCCGATGAGATTTCAGACGGAACTGAGGAGCAGGGTGTTCAGACCCAGAATAAAGGTCAGCCTCACAGCCTCGTCATACATCAGCAAAGACCCAGGCTGCTGTGTGGATACTTAGAACCACTACATAAGCTGCAAGAGGAAAAAAATAACTCAGAGGTGGAAATTAGCATCAAAAGAAGAGCAGAAGGCTGTGGGCTCTCGGCCTGGCCACGTGAGTCAAATGTGCGTCCAGGACAGTAGCAAAGCCCTAGACCGTGCGCGGAAAGTCAGCCCGGAGCGGGGGCGGGTGCTGCTCCTCGGAGACTTTCAGTTCTGCTCTCCCGTTGCAGGCCTGGAGGCCACAGAAGGCAGAACTGTTCCAGTGGATGAGCCAGAGGAGCCCTCCACAGGGCCCCCGCCCAGGGCCTGCTGGGGACCGTGCTCCCTAAATTCCAGTGCAGCTCTCCATGGCAGCCCCAGCACTAGCCTAGGCAGCTCTGGTGCAGACAGACCCACAGCTCAAGAAGAGTGGCCACAGCCTTGGCCACGGCCACGTGGCACAGATTCCACAGGCTTGCAGAGAGGCTTTGCAGATTCCACAGGCTTTGCCGCCTCCACCCAGATTTCAAAGGATGCCATTGAAAGCCCGGTTGCCCAGGCAGACTCGTCCCACGGATGGAGCCACCTCAGTCAGCCCCACCAGAGCAAAGCCTACCACACCCATGGGAGCAAGACCCCCTCCAGGACCTCAGTGGAGCCACTGGCAGCTTGCAACACCCACCATGGGAAGCCTCAGGCAGACACCAGCCCGTGAGAGCAGCCATGTGGGCTGCACCCAGCAAAGCCATTGGGGCGGCCCAACCCCCAGCCCGTGTTCAGAAGCAGCAGGTGCCATTGGAAAAGGCCATTCCCTGGCTTTAGGGTCACATCCGCCCTGTGGGGTCCGGGCTTGCTTGGAGCCCGGCCCTCCTCTCTTTTTGCCTGTTCCTGTTTTCAGGTGGGAATGTCTCAGGCGGCCCCACCGCTGTATGTCGGAAGAATAGAGCTTGTTTGGATTCCACAGGCTCATAGTTACGACTCTGAACTTTGGACTTTTGAGTTGCTGCTGGAAGAAGTTAAGACTTTGGGGCTTGTATGAATGTATTTGTAGAAGAGAAAGACATGAATTTTGGGGGCAGAATGCTATGGGTTGAATGTTCCCTCCAAAACTCATGAATGGATTGATCCAATTCATGGTTTTAGATTCAGGGGTTATCCTGGGAGAGGGGCTGGTGGCTTCATAGAAGAGGAAGAGAGACCTGAGCTGGCACACCCTGCCCCTCACCACAGGATGCCCTGCGCTGCCCTGGACTCTGTGGAGTCCCCACCTGCGAAAAGGCCCCCAGCTGACGTGGCCAAATCTGACCAGTGCTGGTCCACATGCAGCCACAGCAGAGTCCCCCAGGGCCGAGGCCACTTGGAGCGTGTTTTCCAGCCACGGTGATGTTAAACGGGAAATCAGTAACAAAAATGGACCTATGAGAAACACGGTTGCCTTGAAATTAAACAGCATCTTAACAATGATCAAATTAGTCAAAGAAGAAGTCACCGTGGAATTCAGAAAACACTTTAAACTGACTTAGAGAATGAAAATACTACAAATAAAAACTTACGTGACTTAGCTGAAATGGGTTACTAGAAAAATAGAGCCTTGAATACAAGAAGAAAGCCAGAAAAAAAAAAAACCTTGATTTTAAGCTCTGATTTCAAGAAGCTGAACAACAACAATAAATTACCTCTAAGGAAAATGAGGACAAATCAATACATCAGAAACAGCGAAGCCAAGACGAGCAGAGGAAATCCGAGGCACAGGTTGGTTCCAAAGAGAAGACGATGAAATGGAGAAACCCCTGCTCAGGAAAAAAAAGAAAAAAGGCGAGTTCTCGGTATCCGTAAGAAAAAGACCCTCACTGAGACGCTGCACATGTCGAAAGTTCATAGAGAATGTTCTCCATAGCCTCAGTCCACACCGTTGACACCTGGAATCAAACAGGCCAACTCCTCAGAAAAACACGGCTCACCAAAGCTGACAGAAGTGTGGAAAATCTTTTCTTTAAAACGTTGCTACGAGGGAGACCCAGACCCCACTGGCTTCACCAGTAAATTCTTCCAAAAACGGAAAGAAGAAAAGCCACTTTCAAAACTCATAGCAAGTGGCAAGAAAGCACAAACTCCCTCTTTTACTGAGAGGCTCAATGAACCCTGAAGCTGCAAACTCAGCAGGGGGGTTGCAAGAAAGGGAAAGCCCTCCGTCAATATTACACAAAAATCCTAACAAAACATAGCAGATAAAGTCCAGCAGTTATAAAGGGATGCCACATCAGGGTCAAGTGGTTGTGTTCCATGTGGTTTAATATTCAGAGCACTCAACATCAGTGACCTGTTAACAGAGGGAAAAGAGACAAATCCTAAGATCATATTGGCAGGTGCAAAAATGGTGTCTTTCAGAATCCAGCATGATTTTTAAAATTAAGATACAAACAAATGTTCTTAATCCAAGAAGGAATTTCTATGCCGCCCTAGCACGCGTCGCATTTGATGCACGGCATTGAAAGTTTTCCCCAAGAGTGGAAATGCACACCCTATCGGCACTGGTATTGAATACAGCACAGTAAGAGTCGGAAAAGAAATACAACGTAGAAAGACCCAAGAGGAAATACAGAACCAAGAGACGGAAGAGCCTGAGGGCTGTCCCTCGTCTGCGGCGGAGAGGCTCTGCCTGCGTCCTGTGAAGCCGGCCGTTCTCTCTGTGCTCAAGGATTTGCACATGCTCTTCCTCCGCCCGGAGAGATCTCAGCTCGGTTCCCCTGAGCCATTAGCAATGTTGTTTTCTGCAGAGGTGGCCTGGCACGTGACCCAGAGCTGTGTCCCTTGTGGGGAGCCTGGGGCTGTGCCAGTCCCCTGTGGCCACGGGAGACCCAGGGTGGGAGCCGTGCGAGGGGAAAATGGCACACCAGACTCCACTGAAATGCAGAAGTTCTGTTTGTCAAGAGTGCCCTGCCTTGCGAGGGTTGAGGGGCAGCCACAGAGAAGGTACTGACACTAGTTGCCTGGCACACACAGGGATGGAAGGTAGGGGTCCCTTTTCGGTAAGAAAAGGAGACACTGATGGAAGATGGCACCAGGGTGGACTTTCACAAACTCAGAGATTCGAGTGCCCAGGAAACAATTTGAGTGGCGCTCAGGTTCCCTGGTCAGCAGGGAAATGCAAAACGGAAGCCTGACGCAGCTACCAGTCACCAACTGCAATGGCCCAGGTGGAAAAGGAGAACACCCGCCGTGGCGCTGAGACGGGTGGGGCGGCTGGGGCTCCCTGGGCCTCGTGCCCACCCCTTGGCACAGCAGCTGCTTGGCAGAGTTCAGCAGAATCGCTGTCGCTGACACCCCACCTGGCTCCATGCCCGGGGGAAAAGCGTCTGTGCACACGCGCATGTCTGTGTGTCCACGCTTGTCTGCGTGTGTGTGTGTCTGTGCACGTGTGTGTCTGTGTCTGTGCTTGCCTGCATGTGTGTGCATCTGTGCACATGTGTGTGCTTGTCTGTGTGTGTGTGCATCTGTGCACGTGTCTCTGTGTGTGCTTGTCTGTGCATCTGTGCATGTGTGTCTATGTGTCCGTGCTTGTCTGCATGTGTGCATCTGTGCAAGTGTGTGTCTCCGTGCTTGTCTGTGTGTGCGTCTGTGCGTCTGTGTGTGCTTGTCTGCATGTGTGCGTGCATCTGTGCACACGTGTGTCTGTGCTTGTCTCCATGTGTGTGCGTCTGTGCACGTGCGCGTCTGTGTCCGTGCTTGTGTGTGTGCATGCGTCTCTGTGTCTGTGCTTGTCTGTCTGTGTGTGTGCGTGTCTGTTCGTGCTTGTCTGAGTGTGCGTGTACATGCATCCGTGCATCTGTACACATGTCTCCGTGTGTGGTGTGGAGGACACAGGAAAGAGGACGGAGGGAAAGGTGCCACTCATGGAGGATGCGCGGGAACATTTTCCATTTGTTGTTTTGGGTTTGGCAAAGATACGCTTCACGTCATGCAAATCAGGTTTCTAAACATTAACCGGAGAGAAATGACATTTTGGGGCCGCCGGTGACTCTCATGTACCTCTGCTGCCCCCTGGTGGCAGCCCCAAATCACTTCCAGCAGGGCCCCCCCCCACCCCAAGGGCCCCAGCCCCAGGCAGGCAGGGCACGGGTCCCCCGCCACGCTCTGCAGAAGTGATGAGAACAGCACCGCGACGTCCCTGCGTCCTAAAGGCCTCCGCTGATGGCTGTTTTTCACAACACAGGCTTGGCAAAACCTCTGCGTCACTGAGCAGCATTTTAACCTCTTGAATGAGATACCTCCCACCTTTCGGCTGCTCTTTCTGCAGCTGTCACCGGACAGGTAAAGCCACTCACTCCCGCTGAGGCTGCCCCCACCCCGCTGAGGGCCTTAGAGGGGCAGAGACCCAGCCGCGGGCTGCCCACACCTCAGCCCCACCCCAGGGAGGCCTGGGACTCGGGAACTGGCCGGCCGGTCCTGAGAAGCTGCCGGACAGACACCAGGTACCCCAACTGACGCGGGGTGGGGACGGCCCAGGGGTGCGGCACCAGTCCTGTTCCTCCTGGACGGAGGTGAAGGGGCACCCCCTGTGACCTGTCGCCTTGACGGGGCCTTTGCGTCTGGTTGGGTGTCCGGACCTGGAACACGGTTACAGTGGAGCCTGGAGCCAGCCGGCTGTGCCTCGGGCAGTGACCACAGAACCCACTGGCTGTGGCCAAGTGCTCAGTGCATGACCCAGCTGTCCACGCACACCCAGCCGGGCTGTGTCCCTTGAGGTGTACACGGGGAGGGCCCTGCTGGGGTGCGTGGTCTGCAGAAGTGGCCTCACTGGGCCCCTCTGAGGTCCCTGGGGCTGGTGGGCTTGTCTGTGACCCTGGCCCGCATCCTGCCAGCAGGTCCCATCTGTACAGCGCTGCCTACGAGAAACCCAAGTTCATTCCTGTGGCCAAAGGAAAGGTGCAGCACGTCGGAGGTGAGTGGGCTGCACCGGGCAGGGCGGGCGCGCGGCTGATGCCTGCCGAGCCTCAGGGTCCCTGCACCCCGGCCCTTTCCTCCCGGAAGCTGAAGGCCCACCAGGGAACCCCAGTGGGTTGTCCGGGGGGTGTGGCCTCCCCCGCCCCCCGCCCACGGGGTGGAGAGGTCTGAGGAGCCTGTGACACTGGGAAACAGGCAAAATGGGCGTGGGCTTCCCGGGCCCAGGAGGCCCGTCCGCTGGCCTGCAGTGATGTGGCGGCCCCTCCACGGCACGGGCCAGGCTCTGGGGGACCCTACGTGGAGGAAGGGGCTTCCGTGCATGCAGCCTTTCCTGCGGGGACGCAGCCTTTGCCCAGTGCTCACCACGCACGGTCCAGCGGCCATCCTCAGCCTGGGCAGCGACAGAGGCTGTGGCCATGTCTCCCCAGGCCCCTGCAAGGTGATGCGGCTGGCTGTGAGTCCCACCGCCTTCTCCCACCTGCTGGCCTGTGCCCAGGAGTTCCGGCAGGAGATGCAGGCCCAGGTGTACACAGAGGACCTGCTGCAGAGCACAGGCTCGGTGAGGCGCTCCAGGCTCCAGGCTGCTCTGCTGGGACCCTGTGTCCCCCGCCCCTGAGAGCCAGAACCCCACGAAGGGGTGGGCAGGGGCAGGACGCTAGACCAGGCTGCTGAAGGGCTTGGACCACCCTGACACCAAGGCACTGCCCAACTCCCAGGCCAAGCTTCACACTGGGGAGAGCACTTGAGCTCCTTGGCCATGTCTGATCCCTAAAACACAGAGGTGCCTGGCCAACTCTGCTCCTCAGAGCTTAGGGTTGCCAGGGCCCAGCTGTCCCTGCAGGCAGGACCCTCCGTGATGCAGGCAGAGGAGACGGGTGGGGGCTGGGGTGTCAGGGTGACCCCCCAGGAGATGGGTGAGGTGACTCCCCCAGGGGATGGGTGAGGTGACACCCCAGAGGATGGGCAAGGTGACCCCCAGGGGATGGGCGAGGTGCCCCTCCAGGGGATGGGCGAGGTGAACCCCCAGGGGATGGGTGAGGTGACTCCCCCAGGGGATGGGTGAGGTGACGACACCCCAGGGGATGGGCAGGTGACCCCCAGGGGATGGGTGAGGTGCCCCTCCAGGGGATGGGCAGGTGACCCCCAGGGGGTGGGCAGGTGCTGTGGGGCCTTCGCTGCTGAGCTGGGCGCCCTGGTCCACCACGTTGTTCGCACAAGGGGCAGGAGCTTGGCCTTTCCGCAGGGGCCTGGCTTCCCTCAGGGTCTGGGCCACGCGCGCTCTCTGCTATGGGGGCCCCTTGTTTGGGTCGAGGTAGGAGCCAGAAGGCCTGCAGGCGGAAGAGAAGCGGCCCGCGGTGCACAGTCCCCGCAGCGTCCTGGAGGCCCTGGAGGAGCTTCTGCGGCCGCTCTTCCCCGTGCTCAGTGTCCCCGAGGCCAGGTACTGGGGATGACGCTGCGGCCCAGTCCCCAGCACACTCACGAATGGAACGTGGCCCAGTGCTGTGGCTTTGCTGGGCCTTCCCAGCCGCCTCGTTCCGGGCTCCGCACCACGCGCCTGCTCCTGGGAAGGCGTCCTGGTTCTGCCTCCATTCCAGCCTGGGGGGCACCTCCCCCTGCCCACCCCCGAGGCCCCTCCCGCCCCCGGCCTGAGCGTGGGGTGGGAGGGCAAGCAGCTCCAAGGGGCCGTGGGGCTCCTTTGATTTTGGGTAGGAAGGAAGGCAGAGGGGCAGGCACCTGGCACCGTTGAGCTTGGCGGGTGGATCAGAGCTGGTCCTGACACCCTTGTGCTCATCCCAGCCCCGCCTCGGCAGGACCATCCCCAGGAGCGAGCGTGGGGATGTCTCGTGGTGCTGCCGCCTTAGACTGAAGCAGGCTGAGCAGGAGTCACTTCTGCATGGATGTATTCTTAGCAGATGTCGTCTCTATCTGTTTCTTAAACCCGAGTACGTGACCTGACTTTCAGAGTGCAGATGCCCGTGATGGTTGCAGATTCAGGGAAGCCCAAGGGTAAAGACAAGGAGAGGAAACCGTCCACAGGGCCACAGAGTGAGTGCAGTACCGTCCACAGGGCCACAGAGTGAGTGCAGCGGGCACCACGCTCAGCCAGGGGAGCTCGTTCTGCCCGAAGTGGGGTTGGGATCCACCCACCCAGCCGGGAAAGCCAAGGGGGGTCAGGAACCCAGGAGTCTCACCCACCACGGCCCTGCAGCCCCTCCCTCCGGGTAGGAGGCTCTGTGCCAAGCCCCCCGAGAGCACCCGGAACCCAGCACAGCTGCCCTCTCGTGGGTGGATCGTCAGCCCCTCCACACCACGCGTGCTTGCTAACAAAAGGAGGGAACGGCACGATGGGGGGCTGTTCCTGGCCCCGTTCCCGGGCGTCTGGAGGAGTTGACGTGGAGTTGAGGCGGGCCTCCAGCCTTTCCCAGCAGCAAAGTCAGAAGCCGCAGCCCTGCGGCCCGTGGGAGGGGCCTCGTCTTCGGGAGCTGATCTCTCTGCACCGGCCCTGCCGTCTCCAGACACAGCCCAGCCCGAGGTGGCTGATAAGATCGTCCTGGTCGCAGACAGAGATCTCCTGGAGCTGCCACTGGAAGGTCTCTCCGTGTTCGATGAGGGGACAATTTCCTCTGTGTCACGAGAATTTTCTCTCCAAATGTTATGGAATCGCCTCCGTAAAGAAGAGACAGGTAGGAACGGCCCTTAGCCACCTTCATGTGTAATTTGAAAATAGAAAGTTTAAATTATTTTTCCTATAAAACAATGTTAGCTCCTATCAAAAAATAATCCTCTAATGTAGCAACATTTTTCTAGGCATGTATTCATTCAAAGATATGTACAGGATATAAATACTCACCAGCCTGGGCAACATGGTGAGATCTCCACAGGAAATACTGAAATCAGCCGGGCATGCACCTGTGGTCCCAGCTACTCAGGAGGCTGAGAAGTGGGACGATGGCTGGAGCCTGGGAGAGGGAGGCTCCGGGAGCCGAGATGGCGCCACTGCACTGCAGCTGGGGCAACAGCGTGGGACCCTGTCAGAAAAAAGAAAAGAAAACGTAAACACTCAAAGGTGTTTATAAGATACCTGCGATGTGCTGGTGTCCTGGTGCCCAGCACACAGGGAGGAAGAATTTAACCCTGTTCTCGCCCCCACAAATCTCTGTTTCAAAGGAGGGAAGCAGATGGGTAGTGAGCCGCCAGCCTCCCCGTGAACCGCTCGGTTCGACGGGAAAGCAGGGAGGGAGCGTGCAGAGGCCCTAGCTGTGGCCGGGACTGGGGTGGTGGCTCTGGTGACAGTGCTGGCTGTGCACACGGGCCCTGCACTTGTGGTGTGGGCGGTTTTCTGCATCTATGTTGCACTTCGGTATCAAATGAAATTAAAATTAAATAGACTGGACTTTTGCTTCCATCTCCGATGAGGTAACAAGGACCAGATTTGCCCTTCCAGCTGAGACAACTAAAAACCAGAAAAAAAACAAACACACGATTGTTTCCAAACGTTGCCGAGCAGGACAAGGGTCCTTGAAAGAGGGGTTGGCGGGCGAGCACCGTGGCCCACCCAGCTCTGACTGCATGGGGAGTTTCGGGGTCACAGTGCTGGCAAGGGTGGGGGAGGGAAGAGCCCAGGGGTCTCCCCGAGTTGAGGACAGGGAGTTTGGAGTCCAGGGACATGGACGGCCAGAAGGTGCAGGGCGGGGCCCCGGGAGGAGGGACCTGCAGGGAACGGCTGCTCTGAGAGGCGCAGGGTCCTCGGCAGAGAAACAGCCAAGGCCTGTGGGCGGCCGGGCCGGGGGCGGCTCTGCGGACGGGAAGGACGCGGACAGACGCTGACGGTGTCTTTGACTTCAAAATCTCTTTAAAATATTCTTGATCAAAAAGTTTAGAGCAAAAGAAAATTATAATAGTGTGGGGTTCATGACATAAACGTGAAATGAATAACAGCACAGAAGAGGACGGGGAGGGGTGGTGCTCGACAGTGCCGGAGGCGCCCTCCTCCAGGGCACGTGCTGCCACGCTACTGCCACGCGCTGCCACGCTACTGCCACGCTACTGCAAGGTAGGCCACGGCAGAGGCGGGAACTACACACCCCCCAGTAGCCACCGAAAGCAAAAAGAAGAACAAACAGAAAACCCCACAGAGTTTATAACAAATACATAATGCAGAAGATGAAATGGAATCATAAACACAGTCAATCCTAAAAACACAAGGGAACAGAGAACAGATAGGAAAAATAAAACTGCAAGATAGTGTATTTCAGCCCAACCATATCCATAATCACACGGCCTAAACACCGCGACTGAAAGAAGAATATCATCTGAGTAAATGGAAATTCAGCATTCAAAATACGCTTCCTCCAAGAAACCCGCTTTAAATAAAAAGAAAATGGTGAGTTTTTAAAAAGGATGAAAAAGCCGTATCTCTTAACTATGCAAAGAAGTTTGGCGTGGCGAGATGGAATCAGAAATAGGTGGAGTCAGGGACCATTCCGTACGAGGAGGAGGCTAATTCCTGAAGAGGGTGTGAGACCCAGTTATCAATCCATCAATTAACGTCGCTGCGGAAGACACGAGATGGACCCACGGAACCACAGAGCGATCGTGACGTGCACAGGGATGGCGGGGGGTCAGCACCCCCTTCTCAGTAGCAATGGAACAAGCCTGCATCGAATCAGGAGGGTGTGGAGGATTTAAACGCACCAAGCAGCTTCATCTAACCGGCGCGATGTAACAGTGCCCTTCCACAGAAGAATGTATTCCTTTTCCACACACGGAACATCTGACGAGATACACCCCAAGTGGCGCCTCAAAACAAGCCTCAAAAATCTTAAAGCGTCCAAATTGCTTACAGTAGGTTCTCTGACCACAGTGGAGTTAAATTAGAAATTAATAACAGAAATCATGTCTGGAAAACCCCTAACACGTAGAAGCTAACTATCCTTCTTAAATACCCATGGATAAAAGGAAATTAAAAGGGACATTTAGAAAATATTGTGATCTGAAGGGAAACAAGAACACAGTTTATCATGACTGTGGACGCTGCTGAAGTACGAGAATTTACGGACTAGGCTGAGGGAAAGAGGCCAGATGAAGGGAGCGCAGGGGGCAGGTTTCATTTTTACAAACGCCTGGGAGACACAGACTCATGTACAAGTCAGAAGGCAGGTCAGTCGCTTCCTGGGGTGGGGGCTGGGGCTGCAGGAGAAGCGGGGGAAAGGGCCACGGGTGCGGGAGGGGGGGTCCCGGGTGTTTGGGGGAAGCCCGGGGGCCGGGCGTGCCAGGATCTTCGCCGTGGCAATAACTCACAGGAGTGCAATCCGGTCCCATCGCGTGGCTCACTTCAAACGCAGGCAGTTACTGTGGTCCCGTGGACTCTGTACTCTGGTGCTCTGACCCTTCCTGTGACCCCAAGTCCTCAAGGAGTCTCCTGCTTGTGAGTGGAAATTTTTTACGTAAAATACAGAAACAGCAAATTTGTATCAGGGTCATGGAAGCTCGTACCACAGCACATGGGCGACGTGGGTCCTGGGTGGAGGAAGTCAGGCAGAGGGCAGAACCCCCCGCAGGCGCCATGTCCAGGGAGGTGCCTCCAGACCCAGGAGCTCCGAAGCAGCCGGCCTGGTAGCCTATGGCTGGTCTCCGTGTGACTCTGGCCCACTGGGTGCCCCGTCCATCCACAGGCCATGGTCAGCCCCTTCTCGGAACCTGGTTTGTCCCTCTGGCCGCCCTCCTGCCTTCCCCTAGTGAGCTCCGTGTGGAGGGTGTGTCTGCCTTGCGTGGCAAGAGGGCACTCAGTGGCCCGGGACTGGCTGGGGCTCAGGCTGGAGGGGATGGGAGTGCACGGTGGAGAGGCAGGGAGGCTGGAGCGGGAGTTGGTTGGCACAGACACGAGGCTTGCGGAGGCTTCGGAGCCCGTGTTTGACAGTGAAGGGCGCCACCTCCCTAGAAAAATGCCTGAGTGGGAGGGAGGAGAGAGATCCAAGATGGCTGATCACTAGCAGCTCGGGACCGTAGCTCCCAGTGAAAGCGCAGAGAACGGGAGGATGCCACACTTTCAGACCAAGTTTTGTGGCTCACACACCAGGAGATTCCCAGCGGAGGAGCCCCACGGGTCACCAGTGCGACTCTCATGGCTGGCGAGGCGGTTTTGCCACTGCCTTGGTGTGGCGGTTCTTGGTGCAGAGTCAGGAAAGCACCATCAATCTTAACGCTGCTGTTTTGGCCGGCGCAGTGGGCTGCTCAGATTTTAGTGCTGGAATCAACAAGTTGGACGTCCACTCAGAAACCCAACTATAAAGACGGTAATAATAAAGACCACAGATGGATAAATCTACAACAAAAGGAAGAAACCAGCCAAAAAAGGCTGAGAATAACCAGAATCAGAACGCCTCTCCCTCAGCAGGGGATCCCAGTTCCTCATCAGCAACGGAACAAGGCCTGATGGAGAATACATGTGTTCCATTAACAGAAGTAGGCTTCAGAAGGTGGATGATAAGAAACTTCTGTGAGTTAAAAGAACTTGTTCTAACCCAATGCAAAGAAACTAAGAACTTTGAAAAAAGGTTTGACGAAATGCTAAAGAGAATAGACAATTTAGAGAGGAATATAAGTGAATTAATGGAGCTGAAAAACACAACGTGAGAACTTCACAAAGTATGCACAAGTTTTAACAGCTGAATTGATCAAGCAGATGAAAGGATATCAGAGGTTTTATTTCATTAAGACCAACTTAATGAAATAAAATGAGAAGACAAGATTAGAGAAAAAAGGATAAAAAGGAACGAGCAAAGTCTCCAAGAAATATGGGACTATGTGAAAAGACCTAATCTACGCTTGATAGGTATACCTGAATGTGACGAAGAGAATGAATCCAAGCTGGAAAATACGCTTCAGGACATTATTCAGGAAAATTTTCCCAACTTAGTAAGGCAGGACAATATTCAACTCCAGGTAATACAGAGAACACCACAGAGATATTCCTCAAGAAGAGCAACTCCAAGGCACATAATCATCAGATTCACCAGGGTTGAAATGAAGGAGAAAATACTGAGGGCAGCCAGAGAGAAAGGTCAGGTTACCCACAAAGGGAAGCCTATCAGACTCACAGCAGATCTCTCAGCAGAAACCCTACAAGCCAGAAGAGAGTGGGGGCCAATATTCAACATCCTTAAAGAAAAGAACTTTCAACCCAGAATTTCACATCCAGCCAAACTAAGCTTCACAAGCGAAGGAAAAATAAAATCTTTTGTGAACAAGCAAGCACTCAGAGATTTCATCACCACCAGGCCTGCTTTACAAGAGCTTCTGAAAGAAGCACTACACATAGAAAGGAACAACCAGTATCAGCCTTTCCAAAAATATACAAAAAAGTAAAGAGCATCCACATAATGAAGAATTGACATCAACTAATGAGCAAAACAGTCAGCTAGCATCAAATGGCAGTATTAAACTCACATATATTATTAAATTCTAAATTTAAGTCGACTAAATTCCCCAATCCAAAGACACAAACAGGCAAAAAAAAAAAGCCAAGACCCATCGATATGCTGCATCCAGACCCATCTCACATGCAAGGATACACAAAGACTCAAAACAAAGGGATGGAGAAAGATTTACCAACCAAATGGAGAGCAAAAATAAATAAATAGAAAGCAGGAGTTGCAATTTTTGCTGATAAAATAGACTTTAAAGCAACACAGATCAAAAGAAGCAAAGAAGGACATTACATAACGGTAAAAGGATCAATGTAACAAGAAGAGCTAAAGATCCTAAATATATATGCACCCAATACAGGAACACCCAGATATGTAAGACTTACAAAGAGACTTAGACTCCCACATAATAATAGTGGGAGACTTCAACATCAATATTAGACAGATCAATGAGACAGAAAGTTAACAACGATATCCAGGACTTGAACTCAGATCCGGAACAAGTAGACTTAATTAACATTTATAGAACTCTCCACTTTAAATACACAAAACATAACTCTTAGCACATCACACCTACTTACAGGTTTAAATGAAATACTAGTTGGCTGCTTGTTCGTTATTTTCTTCCCTCACTTTTTTAATGTCCCTATTATTAAGCACAATTATAGGCATACCCATTTTTAGACTGCATTCTGGCCCTGGCAATAAAGCAACACCCCCGTTCTCTCTCCCTCTTCCTCTTCCTCTTTCTTCCTCTCCTTCATTCTTTTTACTATTATTATTATTCTTTCTTTTTCTTTCTCTCTTTCTTCTAAAAAAAAAAAAAAAAGAAAGAAAAGAAAAATGCCTGAGTGGAGCGCCAGGCAGGAAGCGGGCCCCACACCCACTGAGAGTCACTCTCCTCCCCGAGCCCAGCTCCCCGCCCACGGCGCCCACCTCCTGACTGTACTGCAGAGCCAGGGCTTTTTATGACCTCACCTCCAGGATCAGCACCCCAAAATCCT
The DNA here is from genome assembly GCF_048565385.1 of Saimiri boliviensis. Taxonomy (NCBI): domain Eukaryota; kingdom Metazoa; phylum Chordata; class Mammalia; order Primates; family Cebidae; genus Saimiri; species Saimiri boliviensis. The sequence goes on along the minus strand of NC_133460.1, from coordinate 116,577,845 downwards.
GCAGCCCACCGTGCCTGTTCTTGAAGTCAGGCAAATGGCCTCTGAGGGTGCGCTGGGTCCATATGTTGCTTTTGCGTCGTGTTATATTGCTTTGCTACACAGAACCTTTTCAGTTTGATGTGATCTCACGTGTTTATTTTTGCTTGTGTTGCTTATAATTTTGATGTCATCCAAAAAATTCATTGCCAAGACCAAAATCAAGGAGCTTTTCTCCTGTGTTTTCTTTTAGCAGTTGTATGGTTTCTGTTCTTACATTTAAGCCTTTAATCCATTTTGAGTTGGGTTTTGTAGATGGTATATGATAAGGCTCCAAACTCATTGATTTGTGTGTGGTTATTGGGTTACCCTAACACTATTTATTGACGAGACTGTCCTTTCCCCATTGTGTGTTCTTGACACCTTTGTCAAATATCAGCTGACCCTGAAGGTGTGGGTTTATTTCTGAATTCTCCATTCTGTTCTATTGGGCCTGGTGTCTGCTTTTATACCAGTACCATATTGTTTTGATTACTATAGCTTTGTAGTATAATTGCAAACTAGGTAATGTGATGCCTCCAGCTTTGCTCTTGCTCAGGATCGCTTTGATTATTCAAGGTCTTGTGTGGCTCCTTGTAAACTTTAGGATTGGTTTTCTATTTGTATCAAAAATGCCATTGGAATTTTGATAGTGCATTGAATCTGTAGGTTGCTTTGGGTAATATGAGCATTTAAAAATATTAATTCTTCCAATCCACGAACACAGGCTATCTTCCCATTATTACGTCTCCTTCAATTTCTTTCATCAGTGTCTTATAGATTCCAAGGCAGAGATCTCTCACTTCATGGTCGAATCTATTCCTAAGTACTTTATTCTTTCTGATGCTATTATAAATAGGATTATTTTCTTAATTTCTTAATCAGATAGTTAGTTCATTGGTAACATATAGAAATACTACTGATTTTTGTATGTTGATTTTGTATCTTGCAACTTTACTAAATTTATTAGTTCTGACAGGTTTTCGGTGGAGTCTTTGAGGTCTTGTATATATAAGAGCTTGTTATCTGAAAACAGATAATTTTAACATCTTTTTTTCTGACGTGTCTGCCTGTTGTTTCTCTTTCCTTTTTAAAATTCTATTTATTGATTTGTTGGGATGGAATCTTGCTCTGTCGCCAGGCTGGAGTGCAGTGGTGAGATCTCTGCTCACTGTAACCTCCACCTCCCAAGTTCAAGCGATTCTCCTGCCTCAACATTGGGAGTAGCTGGGACGACAGGCTCGTGCCGCCCTGCCCAGCTGATTTTTGTAGTTTTAGCAGAGATGAGGTTTCACCATATAGTCAGGCTGGTCTCGAACTCCTGACCTCAGGTGATCCACCCACCTCGGGCTCCCAAAGTGCTGGGATTACAGGCGAGAGCCGCTGCACTCTGCCACCCCCAGGCGTTTTGTTTTTCTTTCTTCCTCGTTTTTGAGATGGGATCTTGCTTTGTCGACCAGGCTGGAGTGCAGTGGCCTGATAACTGGCTTACTGCAACTTCTGCCTCCTGGGTTCAAGCGATTCTCCTGCATCAGCCTCCCAAGTAGCTGGGATTACAGGTGCGTGCCACCACGCCCGGCTAATTTTTGTAGTTTTAGTAGAGATGAGGCTTCACCATATTGGTCAGGCTGGTCTTGAACTCCTGACCTCAGGTGATCCACCCAGCTTGGGCTCCCAGAGTGCTGGGGTTACAGGTGTGAGCCACCGCGCCCGGCCTGTTATTTCTCTTTCTTGCCTCGCTGCTCCGGCGGGGGCTTCAGCGCTGCTTGAATGGAATTCCCTGCCTTGTTTCTGGTCTTTGCTGTGGTCTGTCGTTAGGTGTGTTTGGGGTTTTCCAATCTTTGTTCTCCTCGTGATCATGAAGGTTTTCTCTTATGATGTCTTCTAAATCCACCTCTTTTTTCCCCCAACTTTCACATTTCTATCTAACCGCCGTCTGAGATGGACTCTGTGGAGTGTGAGGTGGAGTTCAAGTTGTTTTTCTACGAGGGGCTCCAGCTGTCCACACATCGTCCTCCCTTCCCCACCGCCATGGCAGGGCTAGACGCTCCAGCACCGGTGTGGTCTGCAGGATGCCGGCTGCCCAGAGGTGCCCACGCCCCAGCCCCGGTGCCCGTGAGCCCACGGGGTGGCGTGGCCCAGGGCCTTCGCAGGTGCAGTTCCAGACGTGAGATGTGAGGCACTCCCGGGATCTGCGTGGGCCCACGAGGGAAGCAGGAAGTCCAGAGGAGAGCCTGGAGGCTGCACTGTGCCGGTGAGGAAGGGGCACGGCCAGGAGCCAGGAAAGGATTCTCCCCAGGAGCCTCCAGGACCAGCGCGGCCGGTGCCACCGCCATCGTGAGCCAGTGCGCCCCATTCCGACCTCTGACCCCAGAACCATCAGACAGGAAGCGGTGCCACGTCAAGCCCCCATTTTTGTGATAATTGGTTAATGGCAGCCACGGAAACTCACAGAACCCTCACCACAGAGTCACCGAAAGCCGGCTGCAGTCATCTAAGCCTTTGAAACACATTACCAAGTGGCCACAAAAAGAAGAATCAGGCTGAGCCTTGGAGTGTCCTCGGAGCCATGAACCACTGAGTCTGAGGCACGGCCAGGTGTTGGCAGCCCAACGAACCGGTGTGCAAACTCCAAACGAACAGAGAAGGAAGAATGAATGAGGAAATGAATGGGCCACTTACCTCAGTCAAGGGATCCCACAGCTAGTCATGGAGAAACACACAGAAAAACAGGACAAATAAAAATAAAGACGTCAGATAGCGGAAGATGGTCCACTTACGTTGTATATCAACGTGGGAAGTAAAAGTTCCTCTTCGGAGTTTTCTTTCTTGTTAAAGAACTAATCAGCTGGGTGTGGTGGCTCGGGCTTGTAATCCCAGCACTTTGGGAGGCCAAGGAGGGTGGATCGCGAGGTCAGGAGTTCAAGACCAGTCTGACCAACACGGTGAAACCCCATCTCTACTAAAAATACAAAAATTAGCTGGGCATGGTGGCGGGCGCCTGTAATCCCAGCTACTTGGGGGGCTGAGGCAGGAGAATCTCTTGAACCCGGGAGGTGGAGGTTGCAGTGAACCAAGATCATGCCCCTGCACTCCAGCCTGGGCGACAGAGCCAGACTCGGCCAGAAAAAAAATAGGATAAATCATAAGTGTGCGGATAACTCTTTGTGAAGCCCTGTCCTGTGTATCTATTAGACATGCCGGGCTTACAGGCATGAAGTACATTCCATGTCCTTGTACTTTAACCAAGATATCCGTGCCGGACGTGCTCACAGGCAGGTCCCAGCTCACAGCCTATGCCCCTTGCCTGTTCAAAAAGTTTTCCGTTGTTAGCCAATCAGGTTTTAGTTTAGATTGTGAGCTCTGGCTCCAGCCAGCGGAGCTCAGACGCAGCGTGAGGGACGAATACGTCTGGTTTCCCTTTGTTCACTGTCCTCTCAAGGCAAGATGGCCAGCGAGGGTGCCCCTCCGGCAGTCCAGGAAGCAAAAGTTGCTTGCTAAGTAAGAGATCTTTTGTCTCAGTGCTGGTTTTTCTTTGTGGCACCAAGCATCTGTTTCCAGCGTTCAGAAAAAGGTCCATGAGCCAACCCCGCCAATGAGACCACAGAGGCAAGACAAGGGCGCCAGTCACATGCAGTTTGCAGGAAACACGCCCGTCAAAAAGGACCCACAGGAGACCAAGGAAGAGAAGTGAAAATGAGTAAATACTTGAAAGTATCCGGGAGGGTCAGCGTCTGCCTCGCAAGGGAAACAGACTTTAGAGCCCAGCGTTATCAGGGACGTGGCCATCGTGAGAAAGGTTCGACTCCTCGGAAAGATGAAACAGCCTCCAAATACAAGAAGCAAATGCTGTGGGTCCCGACGCTGGGACATTTCGCTGCTCCTGGATTACGGATGCGTCTGACAGACAAGGCAAGAAGAGAGGAGTTTCGGGGCGACGTGGTTAACCATCTCGGCTTCACACAGACGTGGAGCTCGGTGCCCAGGACGTGGCGGTCTGCGACCTTCTCAAGCACACTGGGAGCAATCACTAAATGGAGAAGCAGGTCCCACCACGTCCCAGACACAGGCAGACAGCCCACGCCTGAGGCGCAGCGTGACGAGGGCCAAAAGCGGTCCCCCAGGTGTGATTTTTCCATCCTGGTGCGTTTGAAAATTCAAGACTGCACTTCTGAATATCTCTTGGGACCCAGAAGAAATGAAACGATGGTGGAAATGTCAAAAACTAGCGAGACTTTGCTGACCTGACTTAGAAGGTGCTGCAGCTGTAAATGCCAGCGTTAGACTGGGACAAGTGCCAGGAATTCATAAGCTCAGCACCGATTTGTCAGAGCACAGAGGCAGAGTGATCCGAAAGCAAGCGGAGGAGACGCAGACGGCACCCGCGGCGACACCAAGGAAACAGAGATGCCACAGAGAAGAGCGCCGGGAACGTCAGAGACGGAGAGACGCAGCCTCCGCGCATGCCAGAGGCCACGGACAGCCACGGAGCCGCGTGGAGCCAACACAGTGCGAGCCCTGGGCAGCAGGGGCGGCATGCCAGGAGAGACGCTTTCAGACTCCGGGAAGAACGGAAAGCCGACGGTCTCATGACCAACACAAAAGGATGTCCCTGGATTTAGTCCTCCCACACACACAAAATCAGTTTTTCCATGTTTTCTCTGAATTCTGCCAGACTGTCAAGAAACAGATGACGTCAGTGTTAGATAAATCTCCCAGAAACAGAAAAGTCGACAGCTCCTCCCACCTTCCACAGGCCAGCCTACCTGCTCCCAGACTGCTCCAGCAGCCCAGAAAGCACACACAACGACACACTGTCATCTCTCCGGTCAGCCTTTGGGCTTCCCTTCTTCCCTCCCTGTCGGGGTCTCGCTCTGTCACCCAGGCTGGAGTGCAGTGGCACAATCATAGCTCACTGCAGCCTCAACCTCCGGGCTCAAGCAGCCCTCCCACCTCAGCCTCCCAAATAGCCAAGACTGCAGGCCTAGGACACCATTCCCAGCTAAGTGTCTTTTTAGAGACAGGATCTAACTATGTTGCCCAAGCTGGCCTTGAACTCCTGGGCTCAGGTGATCCTCCCACCTCAGCCTCCCAAAACACTGGGATTATAAGGCGTGAGCCACTGTGCCCGGCTCCAATTTAACCCTAAAATGCTACAAATGTCCTAGAACAGATTGCAGGTACGAGCCTTTCAGTCAGCACAGGGTAAAGCTTTTGATAAAATGCACACATTTACCTCGTAAGCCGGGAACACAGCGCAATGCCCCATCCTAATAAAGGAATCCATCGAAAACTAGAGGCAGCCTCCTTCCTAACGGGGCCCCCTTAGAAACAGCCTCTTTGAAGGGGGTCGGGCAGTGAGCCCCATCGTGCGTCCATTCCACTGTCTACTGGGGGCCCCAGCACAGGCACAAAGAAAGGTAAGAAAAGATGGGGCAGAAGCAGGAGGGAGTGGCCGGCCCTCCCGGGCACACAGCTGTCCACGCAGAAGCAGCAAAAGAAAGCATCGGTGTAGACAGGGGCAGGTTGTAAATCCCGGCACAGAAGGCCTGGAACCAGCGAGGGGCCCAGGCACACTGCTGAGTGCCCAGTGGCGTGTGTGAATGGTCAGCCGGGTGGGCCTTGGAGCCTTCAGACAGTGGCTCTTCCCTGGGGACTTCTCCCCAGCCCCGTGAGCCTTTACTTTGGAGAGGTTATTCCCACGTCAACGTTACAAAAATTGAAATCGCTTGTTCTCACTACTTGTCTTTTTTCACTGAGGTGGAAGTTGTGCCACATGAAATGAACCGACAGCGGGGCCGGGCGGCCTCCGGCTGCAGCGAAACATCCCTCCTCTTTCTTGTCTTCAGCAGAAGGTGGCGTGAAAAAGGAGGGGAGAAGCAGAGACCCCAAGAAGAGAAGCCTGTCGAAGAAGGGCAAGAAGGTGGGGGGTCCTGTCGGGGGACTGGGCGGCGGGCTCAGCGGGAGGTCAGGGTCCCGGCCCCCGCACCCGGCGTGACCCTGGTCTGTGGTTACAGGGCAGCTTCCCCCGGGTCATCCCCCCCGACAGCATCCTGGTCGACTCGGACAACTTCAAGTGTATCCTTGGATGGACGTTGGGGGCGGGGGGCGCAGATCTACCCGGTGCTCCTGTTCCTCCTTGACTGCAGCTCAGTCATCGTGGACCCGTATGAGGAAGCCCAGGGCCCAGGTGGGTGCCGCACAGGGCACCCGCTCAGGCACGCGCTGGCCTCCGCCCCCTGCTGCCCTACCGTGGTGGGCAGCAGCTGGCACCTGCCTCCTTGAGGTGCTGAAATCAGCATACGTGCTTGCCCTGTTTCGGCTTTAAATATTTTAATTTGTTGGGGTTTTCTCTCTTGCTGGTCTGGTTCTACCATAACCCTACCAGGGCTTAGGACATACCCGCCCGCCTTCGCTGTGACCCCTCCCCAGGGACCCCGGAGCGCGTCGTGTCTGACGTGTGTCTCCACCTCATTCTCCCTGCAGAAATGCTGACTCCTGTCTCCATCACCCAAGAAATTTTGGAAAGATTCCAAGACACGTTCACGTCGCGATGGGTGGGACATCTGGGGAGCAAGCAGTTTCCCAGGTTCGGATCTGGGTCCCAGGAGCTGCTGGGGTGTGTGTCGGGTCTCAGGGGTGCAACGAGTAGCCGCTGCTCCCACCCCCGGCTCCCTGAGTCTGCCCTGTAAGTCCCACCAGGCACAGCACGCAATGCTGAGACAGACCTGGCTCCTTGAGTCCTCACAGAGACTGGGCGAGGGGCGCCGTTACCCACTTTACAGATGGTGACCAGGGGCCCCAGCGTCACTGATAGCACATGGTCCAGCAGCAGGGGCTGCCTCTTCACCCCCAGCACTGCAGCTACTCCAGAGACCACTCACAGACTCTGCCCCCCAGGTGCCCTCGGGGTTCCGTGGTCCAGAAGCACCAGCAGAGAACCAGAGCAACCAGGGAGGGGGTGCCATGGGTGGGAGGGGTCCTTCCATGTCGCAGGCTGCATGACAGGGTGGGGCTTCAGGGACAGGTGTGTGAAGCACAGTTGTGTGCAAGGGGCAGGGGTGCCAGGGCAGGTGTGTACAGGGGCAGGTGGGTGCGGGGGCAGGTGTGTTGGGAAGCCGGGGCTGCAGGGGCAGGGCTGGGGTCAGGTATGGAAGGAGGAAACCCTGGTCTGGTCACTGTCTCCCCTGCCTGGAGTACTGGGGGTGCCTTGCCCTCCACATGCTTGGCCATTGGGAAAGCACCCCCCAGCGCTTTCCACAGCCAGCCCTGCCCGGGGATCGGGTGTTCATTCCAGCGCAGAAGTCCCTGCTCACGGAGAGTCCCGCTGGCTAGGCTTCATCCTAACCCACGGTCAGAGCACCGAGGACAGAGACATGGGCATCGGGAAAATGAAAGAAAGTTGTGTTTGACGCGCGAACGGGATGGGTGTGGGCCACACAGGATGCGTGGCCTGCTTGAAGAATGCACGCCGCGGACTGGCGCGGGTGTGTGGCTGCCGTTCACCCACGCTCTCCTCTCTCTGCAGCCAGGCCCAGTGGGAGCAGGCTCTGGGCAGCTGCAGCGGCTTCTTCTTCTATGGGATGGAGCGCCTCCTGTCCCATATATTAGTGGAGAGATTGGTCGCCATGAACTTGCAAGGTGAGAGGGGTCCTCTGGCCACCCCCCCACGGGCACAGGACAAATCCGTCTGAGGGCGGAGCAGGGCCACCGTCGTCTGCTGGTGCTGCCGCCACCTGCTGTGGCCACAGGCCCCTCTGCCCGCCCCTGCAACCCCCGCCTGGCCCACACAGACGTGGCAGCCACGGGGGCTTCTGCCCCTACCCCCGCCACCCTTCATTTCTCAGAGTGTCCCCACTCCCCCTGCCCAGCTTTTCAGACCTGGCAGGCCTGTCAGTGCTGGGCCTAGAAGCTCAGGAAGGATGGGCTGGGCAATTCAGGACCTTGCTGGTCACGGCCCCTCCCTCAGGGCTCCTCTAGTCTAATCGTGGGCACTTGGGGCCTTGCCTTCCCCTTCGCTGTCCACCGGTGTGGAGGGTCTGCCAGGCGTGGCCCTGCTGTGCCTGGCACCATGACACCCCAGCCAGCTCCAGGTCGGGTGCTTTTGGCAGGAGGTGGGGACAGCACAGCAGGCTGAGGGTGTGGCATGAGTGTGGCAGGCGTGACCGCCGTCTCGAGCACATGTCTAGGGGCACATCACGTGCCACGGCCTGAGGGTGGCAGACAGACAGCAGCCTGCCCTGGACAGCAGGTACAACCACTTGGACACCACAGGGCCAGCGGTCAGGAGGCAGGCGTGGCTCAGCCCTGTGCCAAGGCCACCCCCGGTCAGCTCCTATGGCTGCCACCCTACCAGGATGACCCTGTGCAGGGCCAGCCCACTTGCTGTGACCTTCTCTGACGGGGCTGCAGATGGCTCCTCTGTGTGGGGTTGGCAGGAGCCTTTTGGGGACCTGAGAGGTGTGGTGCCCCCCATGAGGTGCGTGGACCCCATGGGGGCACTGAGACCACCCTGCAGGGCAGAGGAAGCCAATGAGGGGTGCCCAGGTGGGCTTCCCACCACTTCCTCTTGCCTGCACAGTCGTCTGGAGGAAGCTATGAAGGGCCTGGGCTCCTGAGGCCCGCCAGGTCCGCTGCGGCCAGGGTGTCCCTGGAAAGAACCTGAGGGTCGTGAGGTTGGAACCTGAAGCTGAGTGGCCAGCATGCCACGCCCTGCCACGCCCTGGGGCACAGCCCCCTCCCACCCCTGCGTCGGGCCAGGGCTGCTGAGTCGCCCTTCCTGCCCTTCCCCCACTCCCGTCGGCAGAGTGCCAGGTGCTGGTCGTGCTGGACCTGGCGCGGTCCTACCAGAGCATGAGGCGGCACATGGAGAGCCCGGAGCACAGGAGGTGCCTGGCTGCCCGGGGGAGGGGGTGCAGAGGGTGGTGAGGTCAGACAGGGGCGGGGGGTGCCACACCAGAGCAGGGACTCTGGGGTGGGTTTCAAGAACGGTGAGAGCCGCTGGGGCGCATTCCATCAACTGGGGAGATGGTGGGCCTAGGGAGGGGCGGCTCCACTGGGTCCCCTGGCACCAGCCCACGGGAGCCGGGTCCCCGCAGTGCCTCAAAGCCATCCCTGGAGGATCCCGTCAACGTGGCCATCCTGCTGAGCCTGGTGGGGGTCAAGAGCATCCTGGCGAACCAGTGGTCCACACTGCTGCAGGACAACGCGCTGCGGGCCAGCGTCCTTTGGGAAAGTGCGTGGGCGCAGGGCACCCCAGGCCTGTCCCGCTGCCCTTCAGCAAGGCTGCCGGGGTGTCCACGCCTGCCTGAGGGGTCGCTTCTCCCCTAGATCTGTTGGCCGTGGGGAAGCCGGTTGGAGAAACCGTGCGCCTCCTTCAGGAGATGAGCGGGGATGAGGCGGTGAACCAAGGTGAGGGCGGCAGCCGGCACGCGGGTCCCCCAGCGTGGACACGCGCTCCCCACAGCCCTCCAGGGACAGGGTCTCGGCTTCCCCGTGGGGAACTGGGATTCCAGACACTGACTAGGAGCCAGAAAGAGGAGGCTTGTTCTTGCCTGGAAGTGGCCTGCGTCTCTGCACTGCCCCGGGCACCCCCCACCCCCCGCAGTGGCATGAGCCTCCGTGGTGACACCTGCGACTCCGTGTGGCTCCAGAACCCACAGGGAAAGCATCGCGGTCATCGAAGACCGCGACAGCGCCAATCACACGAATCCTGCGAGCCCGGGGCTCTCTGGGAACCAGTGGGAGATCCAGGGGGCAGCTGTGCCAAGCCCCTCCCACAGTGAGGTCCGGACGGCCCCTGGATGTGGCCAGGGGTCCCCCCCTGTGAAGAGGCCTCCTGGAAGGGGAGTGCGTGGGCTGAGGCTGGAGAGCAGCCTGACTCACGTCACACCCAGCGCCTGTCCCTCCCACGGCCTCACAGGGGCAACGTGGGAAGGGGCCCAGGACATGGTCTGTTCTCAAACATGGACAGGCGCAACCCCACCCACTCATCCTTCAGAGTCAGCAAAACCCTCCTGCCATGGTGGGGGGAGTGCAGAGCGGAGCTTCGCGGGACCCTGGGTCGAAGCGCTCAGCCGTGCACGGAAGGGGTGGTCTGCCCTGCCGAGGAAGGCGCCCCCCCGCCGAGCCCTTCAGTGTCCGCCACTGGCCAGGAGCTTATCGTGTAGAGAGCATGTGGTCTGCAGTCTGGGGTGCCGGGCCCAGCGCCCCATGCTTGTCGGGGGAGGGAGGGAGCGAGGGGCAGGAGGAAGGCGGACGGAGCGCAAACACGGAGCCGGTGCAGACACGGAGGCCACCGTGGCGTGGCTGGTGTGGCGCTCTGCAGGGGACTCCGGGAAGGGCGGAGCCACGCCGGAGTCGTTCTGCTGCCGCTCAGCCGTGACCCAGCCCCGGTCTCTGCAGAGGGGACCTGAGCCCAGGCGACCGACCCGTTGCGAAGGAAGGGCAGAGGGCGCTGCTCCCTGCAGGGCAGCAGCCACACCCTAGACGGCCGCCCCCCAGCAAAGCAGCTCGCCCGGCCGAGGGGCGGGTCAGGGACAGTGGGCTTCGGGGCAGGGGGCCCAGTCCTGGTGCCATCACCGGGCTGTGCGGGGCCTTCCTGCCCTGACGCTCCTGGGCCTGGAAACTGTTGGTGACTTGGACACGTCGGTGCAGGAGGGATGTGCAGTTGGTGGGGGCGCCCTGGGGGGCCTGGCGGATGGCAGTGTGTCCCCTCGGCACCCTCAGTAGGAGCACCTGCCGTGCCCGCCCCTGTGCCGTGGCCCTCGGCCAGGCTGGACGTCCTGCGGATCCTCGGGGTTCATGGCTTCCGTCCCTCTCTCCACAGACGAGGCTTCTCAGACCTTGAAGGACAAGGTGCTCCTGCAGCTGCAGCCACAGCTCCAAAGCTCCGAGCTCCTTCCCACCACGCTCAACTTGGTCCTGTACGGGCTGCCACACCAAGCCGTCGGGTAGTGCGGGCCTGGACACCGCCCTCCGCCCTGCCCCTCTGCCAGCCCACGGCCCTCCCATCCCCACCGCCGGGCTCGCTCTCCCCAGCCCTTGGTGCAGCCTCAGCCTGAGACCTTCCTCCGTGCCCTCCTGCCGGGCGGTCACCTGGACCTCCAGCTCTGCTTGCCCGTGTGCGCCATGCGGTCTGTGTTGGGGCTGGAGCTGCGTCTCTCCCTAGGGCCAGGAAGAGCCTCCTCCCATCAGGAGGCTTCCAAAGCCCCAGGCTCATTTATGCTGGCAGCAAAACCGCCTTTCCCTGGGGAGGAGGCACCCCCGGCAGAGCCCCAGGATGCCGACAAAGGCTCTCAGCGCCACGCCGCCGCTGGGTCACTCAGACCAGGAGCACCTTTAGGACCTGTTAGGCTGTTTTCGATTTGAGTGTTCTAGTAAACAACAAAAGCCAGTCTCTGTGCGTGGTCTCTGTGAGTGTGTGTGTGTGATCTCCGTGAGTGTGTGTGTGTGGTCTCTGTGTGTGTGTTTGTGGTCTCTGGGAGTGTGTGTGTGTGGTCTCTGGGAGTGTGTGTGTGTGGTCTCTGGGAGTGTCTGTGTGTGGTCTCTGGGAGTGTGTGTGTGTGATCTCCGTGAGTGTGTGTATGGTCTCTGTGAGTGTGTGTGGTCTCTGGGAGTGTGTGTGTGTGGTCTCTGGGACTTGAGGCTCTTTGTGTGGTCTCTTCGAGTGTGTGTGTGTGGTCTCCAGGACTCAAGGCTCTGTGTGTGGTCTCTGCCACTGGGAGTGTCTGTGTGTGGTCTCTGTGAGTGTGTGTGTGTGGTCTCTGTGAGTGTCTGTGTGTGGTCTGAGTCTCTGTGTGTGGTCTCTATGAGTCTCTGTGTGTGGTCTGAGTCTCTGTGTGTGGTCTCTATGAGTCTCTGTGTGTGGTCTCTGCCACTCGAGTGTCTGTGTGTGGTCTCTATGAGTCTCTGTGTGTGGTCTCTGGGAGTGTCTGTGTGTGGTCTCCAGGACTCAAGGCTCTGTGTGGTCTGAGTCTCTGTGTGTGGTCTCTATGAGTCTCTGTGTGTGGTCTCTGTAAGTCTCTGTGTGTGGTCTCTGTGAGTCTCTGTGTGTGGTCTCTGTGAGTCTCTGTGTGTGTGGTCTCTAGGAGTCTCTGTGTGTGGTCTCTGGGAGTCTCTGTGTGTGGTCTCTATGAGTCTCTGTGTGGGGTCTCTATGAGTCTCTGTGTGTGGTCTCTGTGAGTCTCTGTGTGTGGTCTCTGGGAGTCTCTGTGTGTGGTCTCTGGGAGTCTCTGTGTGTGGTCTCTGGGAGTCTCTGGGAGTCTCTGTGTGTGGTCTCTGTGAGTCTCTGTGTGTGGTCTCTATGAGTCTCTGTGTGTGGTCTCTGTGAGTCTCTGTGTGTGGTCTCTGCCACTCGAGTCTCTGTGTGTGGTCTCTATGAGTCTCTGTGTGTGGTCTCTATGAGTCTCTGTGTGTGGTCTCTGCCACTCGAGTCTCTGTGTGTGGTCTCTATGAGTCTCTGTGTGTGGTCTCTGTGAGTCTCTGTGTGTGGTCTCTGTGAGTCTCTGTGTGTGGTCTCTGTGAGTCTCTGTGTATGGTCTCTATGATTGTGTGTGTGTGGTCTCTGTGAGTGTCTGTGTGTGGTCTCTGGGACTCCAGTGTCTGTGTGTGTGGTCTCTGTGAGTGTCTGTGTGTGGTCTCTGTGAGTGTGTGTGTGGTCTCTGTGAGTGTCTGTGTGTGGTCTCTGTGAGTCTCTGTGTGTGTGGTCTCTAGGAGTCTCTGTGTGTGGTCTCTGGGAGTCTCTGTGTGTGGTCTCTATGAGTCTCTGTGTGGGGTCTCTATGAGTCTCTGTGTGTGGTCTCTATGAGTCTCTGTGTGTGGTCTCTGGGAGTCTCTGTGTGTGGTCTCTGTGAGTCTCTGTGTGTGGTCTCTGTGAGTCTCTGTGTATGGTCTCTATGATTGTGTGTGTGTGGTCTCTGTGAGTGTCTGTGTGTGGTCTCTGGGACTCCAGTGTCTGTGTGTGTGGTCTCTGTGAGTGTCTGTGTGTGGTCTCTGTGAGTCTCTGTGTGTGGTCTCTATGAGTCTCTGTGTGTGGTCTCTATGAGTCTCTGTGTGTGGTCTCTAGGAGTCTCTGTGTGTGGTCTCTGTGAGTCTCTGTGTGTGGTCTCTATGAGTCTCTGTGTGGGGTCTCTATGAGTCTCTGTGTGTGGTCTCTATGAGTCTCTGTGTGTGGTCTCTGGGAGTCTCTGTGTGTGGTCTCTGGGAGTCTCTGTGTGTGGTCTCTGGGAGTCTCTGTGTGTGGTCTCTGTGAGTCTCTGTGTGTGGTCTCTGTGAGTCTCTGTGTGTGGTCTCTGCCACTCAAGTCTCTGTGTGTGGTCTCTATGAGTCTCTGTGTGTGGTCTCTGTGAGTCTCTGTGTGTGGTCTCTGTGAGTCTCTGTGTGTGGTCTCTGTGAGTCTGTGTGTGTGGTCTCTGTGAGTCTCTGTGTATGGTCTCTATGATTGTGTGTGTGTGGTCTCTGTGAGTGTCTGTGTGTGGTCTCTGGGACTCCAGTGTCTGTGTGTGTGGTCTCTGTGAGTGTCTGTGTGTGGTCTCTGTGAGTGTGTGTGTGGTCTCTGTGAGTGTCTGTGTGTGGTCTCTGGGAGTGTCTGTGTGTGGTCTCTGGGAGTCTCTGTGTGTGGTCTCTGGGAGTCTCTGTGTGTGGTCTCTGTGAGTCTCTGTGTGTGGTCTCTGTGAGTCTCTGTGTATGGTCTCTATGATTGTGTGTGTGTGGTCTCTGTGAGTGTCTGTGTGTGGTCTCTGGGACTCCAGTGTCTGTGTGTGTGGTCTCTGTGAGTGTCTGTGTGTGGTCTCTGGGAGTGTGTGTGTGGTCTCTGTGAGTGTCTGTGTGTGGTCTCTGGGACTCCAGTGTCTGTGTGTGTGGTCTCTGTGAGTGTCTGTGTGTGGTCTCTGGGAGTGTGTGTGTGTGGTCTCTGTGAGTGTCTGTGTGTGGTCTCTGGGAGTGTCTGTGTGTGTGGTCTCTAGGAGTCTCTGTGTGTGGTCTCTAGGAGTCTCTGTGTGTGGTCTCTAGGAGTCTCTGTGTGTGGTCTCTATGAGTCTCTGTGTGTGGTCTCTGGGAGTCTCTGTGTGTGGTCTCTGGGAGTCTCTGTGTGTGGTCTCTGGGAGTCTCTTGCACTCGAGGTGGCTCCAGGTGGCCCAGCCTCAGCACCGCTGCCATGGACACCAGCACATTCTGGGATGCTGGCCCAGGAGAAACACCCCTGGAACCCAGCAGCTTTCCAGTGTGTGCTGGGGAGGTGTCACGCCAGCCCAGGCAACATCCCCTGCACACATGCAGGGCACCTCAGATGGAACCTTCCAGAACAAGGAGGCTCGTGGTGGCAGGGTCTGTCAGCAAGCACCACATGGAGCTTCTCGTGAAGAGATGCTTTTCTTCTGTGAACATTCCCGGTGGGCTTCAGCATCCAGGGAGTCCTGGAAGACGTGCCTTCCAGATGCCCTTCTGGATTTCTGGCGATGTCTCTCCCAACTTGGGCAGATGGGTGGGAGCTGGGGGGGCTGAAGGGTGTATTGGTCCCTGGGAGGCCAGGGGGTCTGCAGAGCTTTCTGGAGACAGGCCCTCCCCACACACATGGGCTGTGACCAGGACCAGGGGAAGGCTCAGGACAGCCCTGAAGGGCGGAAGCGTGAGCCTCGCGTGCCCAGCCAGCACTCCGGCCCCCTCTCCACATGGGGCCACGTGGGCCTATTTCTTCAACCCGAGACCAGAAATGTGAAGGCCGGGGGCAGCTCCCTCGCGCCGAGGGCAACAGGAGCTCAGCCACGTGAGGTCAGGGCTGCCTGGAAACCTCAGCGTTTCCTCCGCGTCTGATGGGGAGCAGGGGCAATGGTGCTGTGAGGGGGACGGGTCTGCTGAGGGCCTTCCTGCCCACGCTGTGCCCGTGAAGGCGCCCACCCAAACTCCTACCGGGTGCCAACGCCAGGCCAGCAATAGCCAAGACAGCTGGGTCAGGACAGGTGGCCCCAAAATAGGTCTGCGTACCTATTCCCAGACAGGGAATTTTTTCAAGAATAAAGATAACATGAAATGCTGGAGAAGCCACTGATAAACAGACTCGCACGCTGTGCTGCAGCCGCTTTGGAAAACAGCTGACCTGATTCTTTAAAGCCACAGCCCAGCAATGGCGCTTTTGTGCATTTAGCCCAGAGAGCGGGAAATGCACTTCCACACAAACGCACGCACGCGTGTTCACAGCAACCCCGTGTCCGTCCACAAGCAAATGGTCGAACTCTGCTCTGTCCACTTGGAGCTAACACTGCCCAGCGGCAGCGGCAAAGGAACGCTGGCTCCGGCCTGACGGGCCTCCAGGAGTCGGGCCGAGGACAAAGCCGGCATCAGAAGCATCACAGGCTGCAGCAGGCAGCTTGCTCGGCCTCTCACCACGGTGGCACTCCGGCGCTGCGCCGTTAGTGTGCCTGGCCCGGGGGCCACCGCCGACCCACCAGCTGTGGGTCTTGATTGTGGCAGCCACGCCAGTCCCTACCTGAGAAAGGAACGCCGGTACAATGTGGCGAAAACAGACCACGGCGCCCGCAGGTCCCCCGCAGCCCGGACCAGCCTCACTTTCCGGCTCTGCTGTTTGCTGCCACCGTGCAGCGTCGCGGCTGGCGAAGGCCGGGGACCGGGCGCCAGGCGCAGGGCCCTGTTTTTGCAGCTTCCTGTGAATCTGTAATTAATTTGACATAAAAATTTTAAATGTCTGCCTTTGATAATATTGAAAGGTTATGTGTGATTCTCTTTGTTTTTCTTTTTTTAAGTATATTCACACACTTGTTCCAGTTTGTGGGGGGGGGGAAAGCTAACTAATGACCAGGAAATAAATTGAACTCGGAGCCGCGCTGGAAATATGGGCTTCCTTCTATGGAGCTGCTGGCGCTCACCCAAACAACAAGAATAAAAGCTTCTGGAAATATTTCACCCGCACAGCACCGCATTTTTTACCTACGCTGTGTCCACGCACGCGAGAAATATTAAACAGCGACTGCCGTTCCATGCATCAAAGGCTTTAAAATAACTTTCTGAATTATGTCCCGGCAACATAACAAATCACATTATCAATTAGCTTCTGTAACAGAAGTGGCATTCTGTAATATATTCAAGCAGAAAAAAAATTGCATAGGTGAAATTTATGTAACCCTAAAAACTCTGAGGCAGGAGCAGATGCATTGGAATTTATTGGAGAAAATGGGGGGCGGAAGGTGGTCTCCAGGGGCGCGGCCCTCAGCCCGAAAGACCGAGCGCGACACTGAAACCGCGCTGGCAGCCGGGCCTGGGACTGGAGATCTCTCCCGGCCGGCGGGCACCCAGCCTCCCCGACTCGGGGGCCCCTCGGGATGGGGGAGGCAGCGACGCTCCTGCAGTGCCTCCCCGCTGGGCCAGGGGCCGGGCGAGGGTGAGCTCCGTCTTCTCCCCGGAAAGTGGCCGGGAACCTGGCGTGGGCCTTCGGGGGAGCACAAGGTGAGGCTGGCTGTGCCCACACTGGGCGTCGTGCCCCCCCACCCCAGCTTCCCGACTGCGTGCTGGGGGAGGTGCTGTCCTTTCTGCCCCTGTGCTTCCCCCCCCGACCCCGAGGCCTTGTCCTGCTCGGGTCCTAGATGGGTGGAGGGTGCCCCCAACAAGCGGCCCAATCTGGTGCCCTCAGTTCTTCCAGCCCCTAAAAATGTCCACTTATTAGTTTACAGGTTGAAAACGTGTACGGGTTTAGAATGAGGGTTTTTAAGACGCACTTCCTCAGGGCCACACCCCAGGCCACACCAGTCAGCAGTTTCGGGGTTCCTTCTGGTTCCTGTCGGCCTCGGTTCCTGCACCGACAGCTCACGGCGTGTCTTCGGTAACTCTCGGGGCATTTGGAGGTGGCCAAGTCTGCGTTCTGGTTTAAAGCATCCCTTACCCTGTGACAAGCCCCTGGCCAGCACCCTCCAGAGGAGCGTGAGTTCCCGGCACCCCAGCTCTGGACGCAGCCTCAGCCCCTCCCTGCTCCGGTGGAGGTGGCCTCTCTGGACAGGGTGGGGTGATGGGGTCCCCATCAGGTTTGAGCCACAGCAGAGTGGGCTGGGGGGGTGGGCACAGTTGGCGCCCCCATCCCATACCCACTGGGGGTCACACACACGTGGCCTGGAAGGTGAATCCTGGAAGTTCCCACCCAAAAGGCCATGGGAAGGTCAAAGGGTGTGGCCAGCACCCTGCAGACGGTCCTCTTAATCCCCAGGTGCCCCAGGTGCGCCGCGGGCCCCCATCGGCCCGACCCCATCCCGCCTCTCTCAATTCGGCAGCCTCAGCCCCTCCCCTGCAGCCTGGACGGCCTCAGCTTCCTCGAGGTCCAGCATGTCCTGTGAGCCACACCCTGCAGTCCTCCCTGGAAACTCGGGGCTCTGGGTCTCAACTCACAGGCACAGCCGAGAGGCTCTTCGGACAGATTTGGATGAAGGAATGAGGCGGGTTAATAAAACTAAAATGTTTGTAGACACTTGTATATAAATTTCTGTTACGTTGCCTCATCCAAGGCTGGTCTCCAATGGTTTAATTTCTGTGTTAAATAATTAAAACTCTATCTTCATTTGCTGTGAACAATTGTTTTCCTTAATAATCTTCCCAGAGGAGCCAGTAATTTTATATCTTGTAAAAATGATTAAATGGCATCATTATCCCATAGCTCTGAAATATAACTCAGCAACTTCAGGGAAGGCCATTTGTATTCAATTAATGCTCCCGCTCGTGAGACGTGGGTGTCACCTCATGCCAGCCTCGCCCGGCTGTCCTTTTTTTATGGTGACGATGATGAAGATGGAAACAACGAGTTTAATTATCCCATTTCCAACACAGAAATCAATTTCCAATACATCTTCACCCCTAAGAATAGAAGGCAGCCGTGGTTCCTGGGAAGGCAGGTGGAGCCAGAGCCCTGCATGGGGACAGGGTCTTGGGTACAGGGCTCAGGGGACAGGATGTGGGGACAAGGTGAGGGGACCCAGCCAGGGGTTAGACCTGAGGCCGGGGGGCACTCGCTGCTCAGCCATCTCCAGGCCGCCTTCCCGAGTGCAGGGCTGGGCCCTGGGAGCCCCCTGCCCCTCCTTGCTGAGCTCAGGGCTCTGCACCCTCCAAGGGATCCCTCACCTCCATCCTGTTCCCAGGAGTTACCCTCCCCTGCCCCTCCCCCACACCCCCCTCTGGCCCCACAGCCTCTCCAGCTGGGCTCCAAGGGGCCTGGGCGTAGGTTCCTGGGATGGCCCCACTCGCTGGGCTGACACGCTGACCCCCGACAGCCCATCCCACCGTCCTCGAGTGTCGTCAGCACGGCATGGAGGGGCTCCTGCCGGAGGGTGACGGGAGGGGCACGCCCGCCTGGCTACTCATCACCGCACCGGCGGACGGTGTAATCTAATTGTCTGACATTTTTATCACAATTCACTGGGACCGGAGAGAGAAGGCTAGATTGATGCCCCGGGCAGTCGGCTAATGGCCCGCACAGCGCTGATGGCCAAATTACAGGGAGCTCTTCAACGTTCTTATTACAGATTTTAATACTTTGCGACAAGAGGCAAGAGGTGGGTTAAGATAATGGGGACGCGGCCGGGCTCTGCCTGCTGCCTGCAGCTGGGGTCCGCCCGGACCTGCTCCTCTTTCTGGCCCTGCCCTGAGTCCGGTCTGGGTGGAACTGGGGTGCTGGACAGCCCGGGCCGAGACCAGGGGCCAGTGCCTGCGACCATGACTCCAGGAGACCTCATCTTCGGAAGGAGGCTCTCAGGAACCACCCCCTGCGGAGCTGCAGCTGGAGCTCCCAGCGGAGGCTGCACCCCACATCCCTGAGGCCGGACCCAGGACTGTCTCTTTTAGAGGCTTGAGAAGGATTTTTCCTGGGACTCCCAGGCTCAGAATGTCCTGCCACCTTTGAGGAGCTTGGAGATCCCAGCCCCTAAATACTGGATGCCCCGCAACAGCGTGAGGCAGCCCCCACTGCCGCCCGGCAAACTCAGGCCCCGGGAGAGGAGGAGCCAAGGTCTTGGGGCCACAGGACTCACTGGGAAGGGAGAGGAGTGGCCCCATCACAAGCAGCTTTGCTCTCTGGGCTGTGAGGGCCCCTCCCCTCTCTTCTCCCCATCACTGAGCTCCAGCCCTGCAGGGACGGGGGCTGAGACTTCCCAGGACGCTGTGCCTTTCTCGGGGACCAGTTCTTGCTGATTGAAGAAATGGGAGTCAGAGAGAACCAGGGTCCCTTAGTAACAGACCCCCCCCCATTAATGGCTGATTCGAGGCCAGCCTGTCAGGGTCCCATAGAAATCTCACGCCTGTAATCCCAGCACTTTCGGAAGCCAAGGTGGTGGATCACGAGGTCAAGAGACGGAGACCATCCTGGCCAACGTGATGAAACCCCATCTCTGCTAAAAATACCAAATTAGCAGGGCATGCTGGTGCATACCTGTAATCCCAGCTAGTTGGGAGGCCGAGGCAGGAGAATCCCTTGAACTTGGGAGGCAGAGGTTGTAGTGAGCCCTGATCTTGCCACTGCACTCCAGCCTGGTAACAGAGCAAGGCTCTGTCTCAAAAACAAAACAAAACAAAACAAAACACCAATAGAAATAGACCTCCCATTCCTGGCCAGGTGCACAGCCAGCCACCCTTGCAACACGTGTGGCCATTTTACTAAGTTCTGGTTCGAGGGATGTCCATAAAAGGAAAGGCTGGCTCTTGGCTGGAACAGAATCTGGTGGCTGGAGCTTGGCAGCCATGTTGTGCTATGAGGCGGAACCTACATGCCGAGGATAGCACAGCTGCAGCAGGAAGGAGCCTGGGTCCTCAAAGCTGTTGGGGTCAGGGACTTCCCATCCCGACCAGCTCGCCTCGGACTCCGTAAACACGAGCGCACAACAGCATTGTCTCTGGTTTAGTTCTCGCCGGAGAACCTGATCCTGTGGGCCCCATGTACCATGCCTGGGGGCAGGGGTCCCAGAGACGCATTTTCCCCTCAAACATGGAGTCCTTGAGAGCAGGTCTGCATGGGCTTCGAGGGTGGGGCCTGGGCCCGCTCCCCAAGGCTGCTGTGATCCCAAAATCACTTCCAGGGTGACGGTGTCATTCCTAAGGCCGTTCCATCCTGCCTCATCCAGGAATTCTGACCCGGGCAAGAGGCCAAGTGGTAGAGAGGAATGAGGGGTACTGTGGGCAGAGGACCAGCCCTCGAGAGCAAGGCTGTGGAGGGGACAGCCCAGCACGAGGAAATCCAGGCTCTGTTCTGGTCACACAGCTCCTCTGGGGAGGCAGAAGGGCCCAGCCACAGCAGAGACTTGAATGCGGAAAGAAACAGGCAGGGGTGTCCCCATCCCCACTGCGGAGAGACGTCCCCACCCCGCTTCAGAGATATGTCCCAGGCTCAGGTGAGGTGACCTGGAATCCGGTGAGGTTTTCTGGGCTCAGGTGAGGTCTCTGAGGCTCGGGTGAGCTTTCCCGGGCTCAGGTGAGGTGTTCCAGGCTCAGGTGAGCTTTCCCGGGCTCAGGTGAGGTGTTCCAGGCTCAGATGAGCTTTCCCGGGCTCAGGTGAGGTGTTCCAGGCTCAGGTGAGCTTTCCTGGGCTCAGGTGAGGTGTTCCAGGCTCAGGTGAGATTTCCTGGGCTCAGGTGAGGTTTTCTGGGCTCGGGTGAGATTTCCTGGGCTTGGGTGAGGTATCCTGGGCTCTGGCGAGGTGTCCTTGAATCAAGTGAGGTTTTATGGGCTCAGGTGAGGTTTTCT
Organism: Saimiri boliviensis; assembly: GCF_048565385.1. Taxonomy (NCBI): domain Eukaryota; kingdom Metazoa; phylum Chordata; class Mammalia; order Primates; family Cebidae; genus Saimiri; species Saimiri boliviensis. The sequence goes on along the minus strand of NC_133460.1, from coordinate 116,557,106 downwards.
AGGCTCAGGTGAGCTTTCCTGCGTGAGGCGTCCCGGGCTAGGTGAGGCATCCCGGGCTGGGGTGAGGCGTCCCGGGCTGGGGTGAGGCGTCCCGGGCTGGGGTGAGGCGTCCCGGGCTGGGGTGAGGCGTCCCGGGCTGGGGTGAGGCGTCCCGGGCTGGGGTGAGGCGTCCCGGGCTGGGCACCACCTTCCCTTCTCTCCTCTCCTGTAAGCACCAAGTCACATCCCTTGGGCTGGAATCCTGGCGCAGGCCTTAGCCGAGGAGGGGTTTACTGGATCTGGGTGGTAAATCCCTGCCCACCTGTGCTGTGGGACAGGATGTCAAAGGTGGCTGTGTGGCCTGAGGGGCTGGCAAGGAAGCCGTGGAGCCGCCCCCCGCCCCCCGGCATCGGTGTTGGGGGTTGCCTCTTCCGAGGAGGCCCTGCAGCCTGGTACACCCCACACCCCACGGGACCCCTGTCCCTGTGGCTCACCATGCAGCGTGCTCCAGGGCTATGGCAGAAATGGGTCCACAGCTCCCCTGAGCAGCCAGAAGCCACCCCTCCTCCCACTGCAGAGGACCGTGCCTTCTTCCCAGCCCCATTTCCTAACTCAAAACCTGCGGCAGCCAGGGCCGAGCACCCAAAATGCCCCTGGTCCTTCCAAGTCCAGTTCTACAACGAACTCCACAGCCACACAGTGCCCCACTCCACCCATCTCCATATGGCTTGTGAGCCACTGTGACCCCAGGCTTCCCCCTAGATGTACCCATCCTGGAATCCCATGCAGCAGGGCAGCATGTGTGAGGCCCCGGCCACGACTGCAGCCCGATTTCCCAGGGGAAAATGCACCCCCCCTCCACCTCGTCCAGCCCGGCCACCTCAGCCACCTCAGCCACCTCAGCCACCTCTGGGTCACACCATGAATCACGGCTCCGAACAGGACTGTTCTGCCACGTAACAGTGGTGGACACCGGGGGAGGCAAGAAGGGCCACAGAAGAGAAAACAACCCAAGACCACGCGGACCCGAGTGGCGCCTGAGCCGTATTCACATGGTTGCAGGAAGAGGAGCCACGGAGCCACGTTAAACTGGAATTATTCCACCAGGGTAATGTGTCCAAAGAGTCATCTTGATTAAAAATATGACATGAGCTTTTTTTCTTACAATGACATACAGGTATTCAAACTCTTACGTTTGTTTAAAAATCGCTTTTTACTGCTTGTCTTGTAACCTGACCAAGGCCACCAATTCCAGCCACAGCCACACTTTTCTCTGCATTACAGCTTTAGCAAGAAAAAAGTCCAGAGCCAAGAACATAGTTACAGTACAAGTCTTTTTAAATTTTTTATATTTCTCTTACTTTACCTGAATGTAAGAGATAGTTAATATCATCTCTAAAAGCAAAATGGAAAAAACTCCTCACACCAAAAATATTTAACAGAGCTTATTTATAATCTGTTTCACTCTCCCCAAAGGTAGACAAGATTTATCAACATGCTTGAGCAAAGAAAAACACACCACTGGCCAGGCGCGGTGGCTCATGCCCGTGATCCTGACACTTGGGGAGGCTGAGGCGGGCGGATCACAAGGTCAGGAGTTCGAGACCAGCCCGACCAACATGGTGAAGCCCCGTCTCTACTAGAAATACAAAACTTAGCTGGGCATGGTGGCGTACGCCGATAATCGCAGCTACTCAGGAGGCTGAGGCAGGAGAATCGCTTGAACCCGGGGAGTGGAGGTTGCAGTGAGTCGAGATCAGGCCGCCGCACTCCAGCGTGAGCGATACGGCAAGGCTCCATCTCAAAAAACAACGAAAGGAACCGCGCCGCGTCCCGAGAGCCCCGCCTTCAAGGCGGACTGCGCAGCTCCGCGGGAGTGCCGGCCGCGACAGGAGCCGTGGCTGGCGATGACGCGTCGGTGGGTCCTCTGTGCAATTCTGCGGCTTCCGTCGAATTTAGCAGAATAGGATTTTGCTCCTCATGTGTCCGCCTCTCGTGACAATGACAATCTCCCGTCAATCCTAATTCCTGAGGAGGCGCTGGTTTGGAAGAATCCCATCGTTTGAAGGAATGGCTGCCGCGGCACCCAGAGACCGAGGCGGCAGCAGGCTCTGACCTCCACGCGCCTTCCCACGCCTCCCTGAGGGTGGCGGCTCCCACCTCGGTGTGGGCACAAGAAGCCTAACAGGCAGTTCCGGACGCCCATCCGCTGCCACCACAGAAATCCTGACGTAGAGCCACCAGTGCCTGCACTGCCTGCCCAGCGTGGACCCGCAGCCATGCCAGTGAGAAGGGGCACCGGCACGTCGGGGGGCTGAGGGCCTGGGACCGGGCCGGCACACCCGGGCCGCACACTGGACGGCTCCCAGAGCAGTCCTGGGCGAGCTCCGGCGGGACCCCAGGAATCCACTGTCGCCGTGGCTCAGAGACTCTGGCGGGTGGAAAAGAACGAAAGGTTTACCGCAGAGTGCGCGTGGCAGCCTCGAGAAGGGCCGGCCCACCCACCGCAGCCCGGCAGACGCTCACGGGAGAAGCGGCACCAGCTCCACGCTGCCGAGGCTGCTGCCCTTCATCCACCTGGAGATGCCGTGGCCGCCTCTAGGGTGGCTCAGAAGTTGCCTCAACTCTCCAGGCATCCCCACAGCAAATCTCAGCAGTGACATGGCTGCTCGCAGGGGCCCTGGGTTTATGGAAAGGGGTCCAGGCATTCGTATTTGGGGACCAGAAGCCTGCTGGGGTGTCCCGATGTCCTGGAGAGGCTCAGCCTCTGCGGCTTTGCCACCATCATGGGTGGTGTCTTTGGCTGTGACTTCAAACCTGGTCAAAGCATGTGACCCTGGAGAGTGCTGGGAGCCAGGGCCAGCCCCAAGCCCCCTGCACTCAGTGCCCCCAGCACCAAGGGAAGTGTCCGGGACCTGCTGTGTCCCAGGGCTTCCGGGAACTCAGGCAGCACCCGCTCGGTCTGATGAGGTGAGCCCCTGCATACACACTTCCTAAATCGTTTACTAATAAAAATAAGACATGTTCACAGAAAAAAGAAGCTGAGGCACAGCAGGGAATACAAGGAGAAAATTCGGCCTGTGCCCGGCGGCTCCTCCCTCCAGAGGCGCCCATGGGCTTTTGAGAGCATGTTCGCAGAGTCAACGCCGAAGTGACACAGATCTGCCCGTTTATGATTATTTTTTGAGATGGAGCCTCCAGCTCAGCTCAGATGTGTGGAGCCGAGTTTGGTCCACAGAACAAGACCCAGCCCTGCCCCGGAGACACCGACTCACCTGAAGCCTCAGGCCCCAGACTTGCTTCCGACTGCCAGGCCAGGCAAGCCCCGGTTCCCCAGGGCAGGGCCCCTCGGCTGGGAGAGCAGGCTGGGGAGCACTGCTGCAGTCACAGACGGTGTTTCTGTTGAGCTGACGCAGACAGAACGTCTGGGGAGGGGCCGCTCAACCGGGGGCTTCACACGGCAGCTGCGTCACCCGGAAGTCACAGGCCACTCCCCATTCGGGGATGTCTCGGGACAGGGTGCCCGTCCTGGATAAACCCCCTCACATGAGATGCCATCGTGAAGGCTCTGGAGATGAGGCCTCGCTGGCCTGGACACCCCGGGGATGGTGGGGGACCCCTTCACTCTCACCTGAAACCATCTTTTCGTAGGGGCCCTGCCCTGGGCTCCCCATCCAGAGACACGGTTTCATCCTCACAGACTCGTCCCCGTCTGGATGAGGCCTGGGGGGGCTTCCGCTGCCGAGAGAAGCGGCCTCCTCTGCCGTCCCCCAGGCCGGAGGGCTTCCTCCCCACTTTTGGGTCTTCTGAGCGGCCTGCGCCGGGTCCTGGCGTCAGCCCCTGCTCTGCCGCAGCTCCCAGGCAGAGGGGTGCGTCACTGGCACCGCGCAGTGACCCAGCACAGGCTCGCGGCCCCCAGTGACACCTGTGACCCGGTGTGGCCACGGTCACTGCCGGGGCCCCTGCGAGCCCTGCTCTGGCCTGAGCTCTGCCTGCCACTGGGCCAGTCACGACCAGGATAAATGGACAAAGTAACACCCTGAGAGCGCAGAGCACCAGAAGGGTGGGGCTCAGACAGTCCTGAGCTGGAGCCGCCCCACGCTTGGCCCCAGTCACACAGACGTGGCCACGGAGGCCACTAGACACCCAGGGCCTGGGCTTCTGCGAAGACCTGGCCAGGAAGGGGCCCTGAGAGCCTGTGGAGATGCCCACCGTCAGGAGGCGCCGGCCGTGGCACCACAGAACCCCTCGCCCGCCTGGGACCCTCACCCACCAGGAAGCCCCCACGGAGTGCCGTGGCCCAGCCTGGAGGGGCGCTGGGAACCAGCCCCTCCGGAAGCCCCCACTTGGCTGACGCTGGTCCCATCTCATCCTCGGATCGCAGCCAAGGTGCCGGAGCGGGCTCCCGACACAAATCTCTGAGGGCTCAGCACTCAATTAGTGCATGCGCCACGTGGCCAGACACCGAGAGGCCCCGGGAGAGAGCTCATTACGCCGGCTGCACATCTGGTGCCCCGGAGCCCTGGGGAATTAGCTCTGGGCGTGATTTACAGCCACGTCTCCTTGTCCTTTCCTGAAGGAGACAAGATTCTTGGGACCCCAGAAAAGATTGCTTCTGAGACAATGCGTGGCCCACACACCGAAGGCGTGGCCCCTCCACCTCTGCAGCCACAGTGGCCCACTTGCTCCTGGGGAGTCTCCTACAGAGACTGAGGGCCGGTCAGTCACCATCACCGCCACCCCCCGCCCCACCGCCTGGCTCCTGTGTCCAAAGGGCACATGGGGGGAAGGTCGCTTCTGGCATGGACTCTGATGTCCTCAAGGGATGGTACTGCCCGGGGGCCACCCCAGCCAGAAGCTAGAGGGGGATTGTGTGCTGGGCGCTGCAGGGGCAAAGAGCCCTTTCTGGCTCAGCTTACTGGGGGACTGGGGGACCCAGGGTGCCTCCAGAGGGAGGGCAGCTGCACCCAGCTGCTCCACAGAGCCGCCCTCGAGCTCCAGAGGCCCCTTGGAGGGCCGCTTACCTCTGTGGGCTCCACCGAGCTACTCCAGGTGTGAGCATCTGGTGTCCTTGTCCCAGGAGCCATGAAGGACCCAGGGAGGGGAGGCAGCACTGGTCCCTCAGGGGCTGTGAGACACCCACATGGAGACGGGGAGGTCCCGGGCAGTGCGCCCTGAGAGGCGGCACAGATGTGAGGTCCTCAGCACCCGGCAGGGAGCCCTGGAGGTGTCTGTCCACCAGCAGGACTGCTGACCCGGGAGTCCTGAGGACGGGCCTGGAAGGAGAGGAGAACAATGAGCGACGAACAGGGAGGAAACCAGCTGTGCCTGCAGCCCAGAGGCCGAGGCAAGCAGGTGGGCGTCAGGCCGACGTTACACGGCCGGAAACGAGCAGTGCTAACAGACAGGGCAGCTCCGCTGGAGACCCAGGAGCTCGGGATGTGCCACCCCCTTTCAGAACCTCACCTGAGAAGTGAATGAGGATGATGGATTCCATCAGCAGAAGGTGGGAGCACTGGCACAGGGCACCTCCCAGCAGCCAGGGGCCCAGGGACGCGTCCCCAAGCCACACACACCAAGGAGGAGAGACGCAGCCTGCCCAGTGTAGACACTGCACACCCACACGGTTCCTGGAGTCCAGCGTGCGGGTGAAGACGTCCACCGTAGGGCTGAGGCTGAGGAAAGGCGTCCCCGGAATCCCTCGGCACCAGAGCTCAGACGCCTCCCAGGGCCGCTGCGGCCTCCAGTGCTGCCCTGGCCGCTGGTCAGAGCTGGCCATGCTTCAGCAGAAAGACCCCTCCGCAAGGCGCCCCAGCCCCCTGCAGTGTAAAGAGTGTCCTCCCAATGAGCACAGGGCCCCGATGGCATCTGGCTGTTGAGGGACCCTGTGGTGAGAGCACACCTGCTGTCCCTGGGACCTCCAGATGTCCACTGCTCCACTGCTCCACTTCCCCCAGCTCCACTGCTCAGAGCCTGGTCCATCTGCACCCAGCACCCCCGGGTGCCCGGGTGCCCTCCTGGGAAGGTGGGACCTTGTCTCTTGGTGGCACTGTGGGGCCCTCAGAGCCCTCCGTCTGGTTCCTGTCAGGGCACGACCGCCTCCTAGCACCATCAGCAGTTTCTACTGTGCCCACCAGAACCCAAGGCTAAGCCATCGGGGAGACCAGAAGGCCCAGTGTCCAGCCCCTGCCCCACCTCGGGCACTGCTCGCCCCCACCCCCCGCCCCAGACAGCCTGGGATGGAGACTGTGGGTGGGCGAAGAGGCTGCAGGGTCCAGGTGAAGAGCCGTGTGTGAGTGGGCAGGCAGCCCACAGCGTCTCCATCACAAGAAAGGGACGCCCGGGACGACAGGAGAACTCAGTTCGAGGGGAAGAACTTTCGGTGGGTGCTGCTCTGAGGCTGCTGCATTTACTGAAATAAGTGACTCTGAATGAACAGGAGCTGGAGAAAAACCCGGGGCTCAGCACTCAGGGCGGGGCCCGGCCGGTTCAGGCCCAGTGAGGCCAGAGCTTCTGCAAAGCCCAGGCTCGTGGGGCCCACCCCAAAGGGGCGCTTGGAGTTGCAGCAAGCTCTCCCTCCCCTGCCCTCCAGGTCCACCAGCCCTGCCTGCCAGTGAAGCTGCTCCCTGCCAGGGGAGGTGGGCAGCCTTGGCACCCCTGCCCACTCCCCTCCCCGTGCCCTTTCTTAGCCCCCCGAGGGTCTCCCCGACCCACTGGTGTTCCAGATTCCACAGCCTGGCCCACATCTTTCAGGGAGAGTGTTGGGTGCTCAGGCAGCCACTGAGGCCCCGTCCCAGCCTCCAGCAAGCACCCACCCTGTCCTGGGCCTCTCAGCATGGGAGAAGCGGAGTCCTCTCCCCGGAGCCTGCTCCTCCACTTTACATTGACTAGTGAGTGTTGGCGAGTGGGCAAGAGGCCACCATAGCCCGGAGGACGGGGCACCTGGACACCCCACCCGGAGCTGGGCCCCCCAGAAGCTGCCTGGGCTCTTCATGGACACCCTCCAGCTCAATAGATGGTGGGGCTGTCTGAGTGTGGCCTCAACAGCAAGACCTCAGGATCCGCTGGGAGGTGCCCTGTGGCTGGGGGGAGGGGTCTGGAGGTCCCTCCCCAGTGCCTGCTCCTCCCAGCGAGAAGTGGGGTGCGTGGTCCTCCCTCTGCCACCCACACCGAGGCTCTAAAAAACCCCTCTGAGGCCTGCAGCTGTCTTCAACCCCCCTGCGGCATTCACTCAGTCCCGGAGGTGCCCAGAGTGCAGGGTCCCTGCGGGCAGCCAGGTGCTGAGACAGCGGGGAAGGAGCTGACATCAGGTGCACCCACCAGTGCTTCTGGCCGGGGGCTGTGCTGGGCGGGAGGGCAGGGCTGCACCAGACCAGGTGGCCAAGGGGGCGTCCCTCAAGCTGAGACCCAGTGGAGGAGGTGAGCCATGTAAAGTGGGGGGCAGAGTGGCCGTGGTGGCTGAGCCTGGGGGCTGCGAGGGGAGGGCCTGGCAGGCATGGGATGGAATTAGGTGGCCACAGGTGGAGGCGGGGCCTCAAGGCCTCTGAGATAAAGCAGGGGGGCACAGCAGGCAGCGCTGGAGGCGCGGGGGAGAAGAGGCAGCCTAGGCCGAGGTGAGGACAGAAGTCTCCTCTGCCCACGTAGGGGTGCCACTACCCACCCCTGGGCCAGTTCCCACTTCAGCCCTCCGAGCTCATGGCCTTTCAGACCTGGCTGGGTCCATGGTGGGCCCAGTGGGGCCCTGGGGCTGCCTGGCTGGGATCTGCGCCTGACTCCCAGCTCTTTGCTGCTGCTCCGGCCGGGCTGCCCCAGAGAGCACTGCAGATGCGGGGGAGGCAGGGCCCCTCTTATTGTGCTGGGGGGTGGGGGTGGGGTTTTCTCCAGCCCCGGCTTGGGCTCCTGGGGGGCCCTGATAACCCCACCTCTCCGCTTCCATGGGTGGCCACCACGGAGGGTTCCCTTGGGTCATCTTGGGTCTTTTTTTGCTCTGGGCACAAGGCCCCGGGGAAGCCCTGTCTGTGTCTGGAATGCCCGGTGCAATTGCTTGTCAAGCTTGGAGAGGCTGGAAACTCGCTCACTTAAGGAAAAAGACAAGCAGGGCCTTTGCCGGGGACTACCAGGAGACCCCCGCCCCGGGGGCGCAGTCAGAGAAGCAGCTTAGCAGTCCGCCTAGGGCTGCGCGGGACCAGTCATTTCCGTGATAAATCAGGGCTTTGTGAACTCCCGTGGCCTGGGCGTCTGAAGGCGAATCCCGGCTCCCTCGATGTGGAGTCCCCGGGGCCCGCCGGCCCCTCCCGCCGCCCCCCAGCCCCCAACGGACACGGGACCAGGACACCTGGGCCTAGGCCGGCTCTCCTTCCCGGCCCGAGACCCCCGCCCGGCCTCTCCATCGCCCGCTCCACCCCCTGCAGACGCCGCGGGACTGCGGCGCGTTTGCCGCTCCTGACCCGCCCGCTCCCGGGGCCGGGCCCGCAGCGTTCACGTTGCTCCCCCAGGACAGCCCGGGCGCAGGAGGAGCCCCACAAATACATGCTCCATGAATAAAACAAACGTGGAACGGTCTCTGCCAACCTGCGCGCTCGGTTTTCCAGCGCTGAGCGTCGGCGCTGACGTTTCCTCCCAGGCCAGGAGGTGGCATTCGCGAACCTCTCCAGGCGGCGGAGGCTCTCGGACCTCCCTGGGAGGAGGGGGCGTCGCCTCTGATGTTTCCGAGGGGGCGGCGCCCGGGGACGCTGGAGCAAAGGTGCCGCCGGGGGCTGGAGAGGGGGGCGGGGGCCCGGAGTTGGCACCTGGAAGCGCCAGAGGTGTAGCCGCTGGGCCGGGCCCACAGCCCCGGGGCGGAGAGGCGGGAGCGCGCAAGGGGCGCAGGCGGGGAACCAGGTGGGACCTGCGGAGCGCGCCGAGAAGCCCACGGCTTAGAAGAACCTGGAAAAGTGACCGCCCTTACCCGGCTCCGCCGGCGCCCCCAACTCGCCAGGCGCCCCCATCCCGCGCCCCGGCCCGCCCCGTTCCGAGCTCCTGGCCCCTGGACAGCCGCGCACTCCGGAGCCAGTGAGACGCCGGCCCCGCGACCCCACCCGCGACCCCACCCGCGACCCACGCGCTCCCGCGTTAGCTCAGGGAGGACCTGGCGGCGCAGACAGACGCAGGGTCGCCCGGCCGCAGCGCAGCGCCTCCGAGTCTCCATCTCCTAAGGTCTAAAACGGTGCTAACGACGCCTCGAGCCCCGCCCCGCCCCGGGTGTCAGAAGCCGCAGAGCCGGTCCGGTGCGCGGCTTTCCTCCGGCCGTCCCGCCCGCGTGGGCCACCCCTAGCCTCGGTTCAGGCCACCCGCGCCCCTCCTGGCGCGCCCGGGGTCTGTTCGGCTGCGCAGAGCTGGGGCTCCAGGGCGAGAGCCGGCCCCGCCCCCAGCCCGCAGTCCCCGGGGGCCGTCGCCTAGGGGTTCCCGTAGGGGCCGGAACCCGACCCTGGAGGGCCCTTCCTCGCATTTCCTCGGAGGGGCGGGTCGGGGCCGGGCGGACGCGCGCTGGGGGTCCCCGGCCACGCTCCAAAGGGACCGATCTCCGGCGGGGCAGCGGCGTCCAGTCGAGTCCCAATCCCAATCGAATCGAGTGCGGACCCGCCCGGGGAAGCGACACCCCCGTGAGCGCGGGCCTGCACCTCCGTGGCGGGGAATCCTACGCCGCGCCGCCGGGCCCCGGGCGCGCATCGCAGAGGCAGGAGCCGCCGCACAACTGCCCCGGAGTTTGGCCGCAAGTGGCTTAACAAGCCGCCTCCCTGGAGCGACCGGCAGCGCCGAGCCCCCGCCTCTAACGGCACAAAACGAAAATAGAAGCCCAGAGGGGAGCGGCGGGCGCGGGTGTGAGGCCCCGGCCCCGAGCCTGAGCGTCGCCTTCGTCCGCCACACCGACACCCTGGCGGCCGCGGCGAAACGAGAAAGTCGTTGCTAAGGGACCCCCGAGGTCCGGAGGCGGCTGTCCCGGTGCACACATTTGGGGCGTGGCTCCCCACGGGCGGCGGATCACAGTCAGCCGCCCCGTGTCCCTAAGTTAGTATGAGACGCCCCTGAGAGGTGGAAGCGTTGGCTCGGCGGCCGCCTGCGCCGGGGCGGGAGTGGAGTCCACGCTCGTCCGCGGGATCCGTGAGCGGCTCCTGGCTCCGGGGAGGGCCCGGGCCCCGCGCGCGCCTCTAAGGCCGCTTCGCTCCCAGCCCGCACCCACGTGAGGCCCTGGTCACTGTTCTCCCCACCAGGGATTCGAGAGAGACCGCCCGTGGGCGAAGTCGTGGGCCCGGGTTACATCCCGGGAGACCCCCAAATCCCGGCAGGAGGCGGACGACGGGCAGCGCGGGGGACTCAGGGCCGCGTGTGTGGCCCCGGGACTCGCCTCCCCGCCCCGCTCCCGCCGGCGTCGCCGCGCTGCCAACGCCAGCCGCCCGATGGCGAAACCAGATCCGCGCGGGCCTCGCCGTGCCGTGTGGTCTGTGGACTCCGAGGCCCGGACCCGCCAGGAGCGCGTTCCCTGCCAGCGTCCGCGGCCGCCCACAGCGACCCCAGCCCCGGGCGGCGGAGAGTCACGAGCGGGACGCAGCCGCGGCTCTTCCCGAGTGGGGAGCTCCGAGCGCGCGGGCGGAGTCTCAAATCTGCATTCTTTCCTTTCATAAAATATGTTCTCGTATTTTTTCCTGATTTCTCATTAAAACCTTTGCCTAACTAAACTCCCATCCAAGCGGGATTTATTTCGTCCCCAAGGAGATAAATCAGGGGGCAAATTTACAGCCCGGGAGGCACCTGCCGCGCTAATGGGCCCTTCATGGAGTGCGCGGCCTGCGGGGGCGCGCGGGCGGGCGGGGCGCTGGCCAATGGCCGGACCGCGGGGGCCGTAGCCAATCAGCGCGCGCGCCGCGCCCCGGGGGGCCCCCGTTATCAGCGCGTCCGTCCCGCGCGGCGCCGCTCCGACCGGCCCGGAGCCGCCGCCGCCGCCGCCCGCCCCCCGCGCCGGAGCCGCCCCCCCGCGCCCCGCGCCCCGCGCCCCGCGCTGCAGCCGACGCCCGCCGGGCCGCGCACAAACTTCCCGGGCCGGCGGGCAGGGGCGGCGGCGGCGGGGCCCGGATGGGAGCCCGGGCCGGCGGCGGCGGCGCCCATGGACACTAACCGCCCGGGCGCGTTCGTGCTGAGCAGTGCCCCGCTGGCCGCGCTGCACAACATGGCCGAGATGAAGACGTCGCTGTTCCCCTACGCGCTGCAGGGCCCGGCCGGCTTCAAGGCGCCCGCTCTGGGCAGTCTGGGCGCGCAGCTCCCGCTTGGGACCCCGCACGGCATCAGCGACATCCTGGGCCGGCCGGTGAGCGCGGCGGGCGGGGGCCTCCTGGGCGGCCTGCCCCGACTCAACGGGCTCGCCTCGTCCGCCGGCGTCTACTTCGGGCCCGCGGCCGCCGTGGCGCGCGGCTACCCCAAGCCCCTGGCCGAGCTGCCCGGGCGCCCGCCCATCTTCTGGCCCGGCGTGGTGCAGGGCGCGCCCTGGAGAGACCCGCGTCTGGCCGGCCCAGGTGAGTGGCGGGCGCGGGGCCGCGGGGGCGAGGGGGCGGGTGCGCGCGGAGCCGCCGGCCGCTGACCCCCTCCCGTCCGGTCCCCTGCCCTCCCCTCCCTCCGCTGCAGCCCCGGCCGGCGGGGTCCTGGACAAGGACGGGAAGAAGAAGCACTCGCGCCCGACCTTCTCGGGCCAGCAGATCTTCGCGCTGGAGAAAACCTTCGAGCAGACCAAGTACCTGGCGGGCCCGGAGCGCGCGCGTCTCGCCTACTCGCTGGGCATGACCGAGAGCCAGGTGAAGGTGAGCGCGGCCGGCCCGGGAGAGCGGAGCCCGCGTCCTGCGAACGTCCCCAGCCCCGGGCGCCGCTGCCCCGCGGCCGCCTGACCGCCCCGCCCGCCCCGTCCGCCCCCAGGTGTGGTTCCAGAACCGCCGGACCAAGTGGCGCAAGCGGCACGCGGCGGAGATGGCGTCGGCCAAGAAGAAGCAGGACTCGGACGCCGAGAAGCTGAAGGTGGGCGGCTCGGACGCGGAGGACGACAACGAATACAACCGGCCCCTGGACCCCAACTCGGACGACGAGAAAATCTCGCGGCTGCTCAAGAAGCACAAACCCTCGAACTTGGCGCTGGTCAGCCCGTGCGGCGGCGGCGCGGGGGACGCCTTGTGAGGACGCGCGGGCCGGGGGCGAGTTTATTTTTGCAGAAGCCGGCGGCGTCCCCGGGGGGGCGCGGGGCGCGGGCCGTGTGTCGGGGCCGAGTCGCTTTGTATCATCAATAAATTATTTAACTGGTCCGCGTTGGAGCCGCGGCTCCGGAGCCTGCACCGCGTGTTTCTTCGTCTCGGACCTGGAGCTCCGCGGCCCCGGCTTCGCCCCTGAGGGACCCGGGCTTCCTTCGGGCGCGCGGCGGCCTCGAGTCCTCCGGGTTCCCGGTGCGGAGGCGCGCGGGGCAGGGAAGGGGAGGAACCAGCGACAGCCGCCGGGAGCCAGCGCCACGGAGCCGGGGACGGAGCGCGCGCCCCGCAGCAGGTACGGCCCGGGTGGATTCGCAGGTGCTGGCGGGGTCCGGGGGTGGGGGGTGGGGGGCGGGTAAGCCGCGGTCCGCCCGAGTCCCCGCGGGACGGTTTTCTTTCTTTGCTTTTCCCGCTTGCGGCCACGTCCTGGTTGGCGCTGGACACCCGCTCGGCGGAGGCTCTTTGCTCTTAGGATTTTAAAAGTCCCTCTGCCCCGGGGCTGGCATCGCACCTGCCGCCCTGGTGCGAGTCCACGCAGCTGGGGGAATCGAGTGTCGACTGCAGCGCCGAGGCCATTCCGCCACGTCCTGCTGGACTTTTTAGCGGTGAAAGCAGTTTCTTTCAAACTCGGAACCACAGAGAGAAGCCTGAACTAATTCTGCCCGCGGAGCGGCGGGGCCTCCGGGGGTCACGCGGTGCCACGGAGCTGGAGACCCCCTGGGCAAGGCCCGCAGCGCCCTGCCGGGGGCTCAGGGGATCCGTTTCCTACCCTGAAACGGTGACAGCTCCGTATGGCCGTGACACCGGCCGACAAAACCCGCCCGCCCTCCTGCAGCCTCAGAGGTTGAGGCTGGTCATCGCTGTGTCTTAATGGGTGTGACTATTGATTTTTAATTTTTAAAAATTAAAAGCAAATGAAGTATTTGCGGTGATACGATTTCTCTCGGAGGGCATTTTTGGAAGCCTTGAAGAGAAATGTAAAACCTTAAACTTGGTGAGTTTCGTTTCTGGCTCTCGGCGGCTTTCAGCTTTCTTTACAAGGACGCAACTCGAAGCGCGGAAGCAACGCTTCTCTCAGCTCAGCCCGGGGCAGAGTTCTGAGGAGGGCAAAGCGTTTATACAATCCCTTTTTAAAATGTTGAGGGATAAATCCTTTATCAGAGTAGAAAGCCCAAGAGGTTGTTTTTCTCGAGTAACGCTTGGTGTTTTGTGGGAGTAAGTGATACAGTGAAATTCCAGGGCTTCTAACGAGCTGGATCTCGAGGTCTGCAGGCCGGCGTGAGTTAGCATTTCAAAGGTGGTGGCGGGAGAAGGGAAAGGAAGAGCGACAGCGACGCGGGGCTGTTTTCACCATGGTCAATTTTATTGCTTAGGAACCAGACCAGTCGCTTCTAAAGGCCCTCAGAATGACCAAGAGCTGGAACCCGTGGGGCGGACTCCGTGTTGGAACTGTGGCCGCGGAGCCGGCGACCCCAGCAGGGACACGGTCAGACCCAGTCCTCCGTCGGCAGCGGACACCAGATCACTTGCAATGGTAGCGATTAGACAGAAACATCCACCTAACTGCCCTCACTGGCCAGGAACTCTGTAGTGTTCTAAAGTAAAATCAATAAAACATACATTTGTGTCTCATCAACAGACTCGCATCACCTTTTAATGCTGTACTTAGTGCTAGGAGAGAAATATTTGCAACAAGGTTATTACATGGGTTGTTTGTAGCGGAGCATGGAGGAAATGTACAGTTTGTTTCTCTTTAATATTTTTATATACAGCCCATGTTAAAAGCAATTTCTATTGGAAGCAAACTAGGCTATTTCTATTTCTCCCATGATATTATTGTTGTAATGTAGAATACTTGGCACCATGAAACAGGAACAAAAGACAGACAAACGGCTTACAAAATTCTTCAAAGGTACACCCAGGCTAGCGATAAACTTCACATTCAGTCGTTAATATCACACAGAAGAACGGTGGGCGTCGCGGGCGCCAGTGCAGCCGTGCGTGGCGGCGAGCCCCTGTGTTGTCCACGAGTTTCTGTGCGGATGGACACACAGCTGAGCTCCTGGACGCCAGGGCTGCCTGCCGATGGGACTCTTGTGCATTCATACTGGAAAGTACATTTAGCATACGTTTTGGTAAGGTTTATAAATTATTCTTAAAAAGTATATATTTATATATATTTATATATATAAAAATGGAAAGCAGCTGCAGTGTGATTCGAAAACCATGTGACGCGGCCCCGAGTCAGTGCCTCGGGAAGGGCATCGGCAGGGACAGACCCCTGGGCGCACTCGGGGCCACGCTGCCGGCCGGCAGAGAGAGTGCCCGTCTCGGCTTCCCCAGCCCCTGGACGCACCTCCACCCGGCAGAGGGAGTCTCTGGACACGGGGGTCTCCATGCTGGAGAAGCCCCTCCACTGACAATCCTTAAAAACTGAAAACTGTGAAGTCTACGGTACAGACCCTCTTTGCTGCCCATTAGAGTTTTGACAACAGGACTGTGACTTATTAAAAAAAAAAAAGTTTCTACTTAATGTCATATGAACAGACACGACAGTGAGGTATGTGAGGCTGCTCCGGACGGTCCGGAGGCTGAAGCGAAGTGTGGGCTGGTCGTCTAGCAGGTGGCGCTCGGGTGGGTTCTGATGCAGCTTTGAAGAGTGTGTATTCAGTTACGGCTACAGGGAGGCTCACGAAGGGTCCTCTCGTGGCGCTGGCATCTCTTCCCTGTCACGGAATTCATAGTTCGTTAAAGGAACAAATGCACCAGGAAAAGCTGTGGAAAAACTGAACTAGGGGGAGGAGTCATATTTACCACCATGTCACTGCACGACACAACACTTGTGCACATGGGCGTGAGGTTTACCTGCCCCGGGCATGATGCGGAAGGCCAGGAACACGGGCTGCAGCGGGAAGAGAGGGTTGTCAGCACAGCACACGCAGGACAGCCCAGTATACGCCGCCGCCTCCCGTGACACCCCTGACCCTGCGCCTCACAAGGGCAGCCGTGAACCGGGCCACGAGGTGCCACTGGCCTGCAGAGGCAGCTCAGTCCTTGTGCGCAGCCACAGCAGAGCAGGATTTAGGGGAACTGCAGCTGGGCCGGCCATGAGAGGTTTGACAAGGAAGGTGTTATTTCCAGGTTAAAAAATCAATGAAGAAACTGATCTAAAAGAATTGCTAAATAGGCCCCAAATGAAGTGGGGAAGGAAGACACTCCCGTCCTCGGCTCTGCTGCGCTGGGCAGGTCCGGCGTCTCATCTGGGTGCGTTTGGGGCTCACAGCTCCAGGCCTCCAGCATCGAAGGAGCTAACCCATTTAACTGGGCTGAAAATGCGATCTGATCTGTCTCCTGTCAGAACCCTCCTGTGAGCACTCTCGAGGAGCAGTTGCCTGGTAAACGTTGTGTGCCTCGGCTGATGGTGAGCCTGCCCCAGGAATGCCATTAAAACTGCAGCTGTGTGTTTGCGAACAGTCTTCAAACAGTCAGCTCTCAACAGCATTTCTTTACAAATATAAAATGACGTGTTTTACTGTAACCAGCCATTTCTGTCTTCCTCCTGCTTGCCCACCTAGCTTTTGGTATTTTATTAAAATCAAATAAAAGCAGACCAGCTTGGCCTAGTCTGTACAGTCAGACTAAGAAGACCGCAGAGCCGGGGAGGAGAGATTGGCCAGCCCCCACCCACCCACCCGCCTGCTGGCCCCAGCTCCCGGCCCCCACCCGCCTGCTCTTGGGCCCCAGTCCCCGGGATCCCCGGCCCCAGCCTCCCCGGCCCCAGCCCCCCCGGTCCCTCGACCTGTGTACATCACCTTGTGGTCTCCCATGCAGACGTTGGGCCCAATGTGGTCATAGGTGACAACCTTCTCCTCGCTCTCCGACTGGAAAGGGGAAAGAGACAGGTGGGTGTGGGGAAATGGGGCACCCTGGGTCCAGTGGGCAGCTGACCGGCAGGAACATCAGGATTTTGTGGGTGCAGAGAGGTGGGGGGTCAGCCCCTGCAAATACCTCCCCAACCTCTGCCACCCACCCTGCCTGGCTCCAAGAGAGGCCAGCCCGTGGACCAAAGGCCCTGGTGACCTGGCAGTACCTGGGTCCTTTCTTCCAGGAGGAGGGGTGGTGTGGGGAGCCCCGGGTGCTGGCCCTGCTCCCCAGCTCCCTCTCCCAGATGTGTTCCTGGGCTCCTGGGGAGTTGCAGGGGACCCTGTCCACAGCAGTGAGTGCACCCTCAGCTCTGTGCAGCTGTGCCCCTGGGAAGCAGCCCATCAATTTCCCATTGTCCCACTTACATTTGCTCTAGATTGTTCTATTAACCCAGAACTCAGTGTTCAAATGAGAACAGACACCGAATTCCACACCACTACACACAGCAATCTGTGCATGGTAATTAATGGCTGTGTGCACACTTCCTGGTGAGCGCCTGGGTTCTGGGCGCCTCGGGAAGGGGTTTGCTGCTGGTCACCACTTGCTCTGACTGGGCTGGAATTTTATATCTGCAGTGGGAGCATCTCAGACTATCAAGTTAAAACTGAATTATCTTTAATGCAGCAGGAAGCTGAAGGTCAGACTTAGTTTCCAGCACGGTCGCCCGTCAGAAAGCATGAAAACAGCCTCCATGCCGCACACACGGGCACCTCCAGTCTCTCCGGGCAGAGCAGCGGCTCCGCGGTGCAGGGAAACATTCATCAAACGCAGCGTGGAAATTTACAAAGGCAGCATCAAATCGTGGATTTTCAACTACATGATCTTTGGACAGATAAACACGTTGCGGCAGGCGCAGGCACACCTCACTGAACACCTGTCACGGAGGCTCCCAAGCAGCACCGCCCGCGCCCAAGCCACCTTTGGTGTTTCAGGGATCCGAGGAAGAATGGAGCTTGGTGACGAGGTGACAGCGCGTGTCATGATGGATGAGCCTGCGGAGCACGCCCGGCACCCGTCTGCTTGGCCTGCACGCCTGATGCCCACTGGGTGGCCCCTCGGGGAGAGCCTGTCCAAACTGCGGCCCCAGGCGGCACAGGCGGGGCCTGTCAAAGGCCGCCAGGTGTGCCCTGTGAGGCTCCATCCCCATCTGAGCATAAAGCATCAAGTCCTGAGTCCAAAGAACCCGAGAGGTTGTGAGCGAATGGAAGACAGGCTGCAACGCTGCCCTGCTCTGAGCTGGCAGAGCCCTGGCAGGGGCAGCACAGCATGGGAAGGCCACAGCCCTGCCAGCCTCTGCCCTTGGGCACTGCCCGCCAATCACCATGCTCATGACCTGAGACATTTTCCCAGGGATGGCGTCTGTGCCTGCATCCCAGGAGGCTCCCGTCCCTGCTGGCAGCCCTGGGCTCCCCACGTCCGACCTGCTGTCAGCGCCGGCAGGTAGGAGTGCCCACCAGTGGGCACAGCCAGACGGTCAGGGGTGTGTCCACAGCCAGACTACGGGCCAGGCCCACTCCTGGGCTTTCAGGCTGGAGTACCTACCCCCTACAGCATGGGAGCAGCTGTGATAGGGTGGCCAGCATGCTTTCCTCAGTGATGGGCACAGGCCCTGCCCAAGGCCACAGGTGCGGCTGTGGAGGAGCTGAGCTGGCTGCAGACACCACAAGCTTCTGGCCAAGGGGGTCCCTGCCTCTAGCCCAGGCTCCCATCCGGCAGGCCCCTCCTCATAGCACAGCCAGGGACTGAATGCAGGCTGCAGCCAGGGTGCTCCAGGACGTAGGAAGCAACGGAAAGGAGCCCTGCCTGGTGGATGGAGCCACGTGGCGGGGGCCAGCAGGGCACGTCTCAGGGAGCGGGCTGCAGGGGCCCCTGACCTGCCGAGGTTGCACCTGTACCCAGGGGCTTGCTGTGCCTGGGGTCTGGTCCCATCTGGCACAGGGACGAAGACGGGCAGTGCAGGACAACGGGACCCTCACACGGCTAGAGTTGAGGTTGGGGCTAGCAGGGGGCTCCTGTCCCCGCTCTGGGCCTGGGAGGGTGAAGATGGGGCAGAGCCCACCAGGCCGGCAGTGGTGCCGGCACAGTCTCGGCCTCCTTCCGACTGCCCACCCGAGTCACAGGCAGAGGCCCCAGCTCTGGGTTTGGGCGTGGCTTGGTTCCCACAGTCCAGCAGGATCTGTTGTTATCTGCATTTCACTTTCATTGACGGGGTTGATAAAACCAATTCAGATACTGATTCTTCTGAACACATTCCTTGTCTGTCAAAATGTGGGAATGAAAGGTCAAAGGTCACAGGCTGGCCAGGCGTGGTAGCTCCTGCCTGTAGTTCTAGCACTTTGGGAGGCCGAGGTGGGCAAACTGCTGGAGCCCAGGAGTTTGAGACCAGCCTGGCCAACATAGCAAGCAAGACCCCATCTCCTTTTTTGTAAAAAAAAAAAAACAAAAAAAAACAAAAAAAAACAAACTTTATTAAAAACAAAATCACAGGAAATCTGAAAATTTTGCACGACCCGGGTCATCTCCTGAAAATGTCACCCATTCATTTCTAACTTATCAAGCCTCCAAAGGAATCTGGCTCTGATTCACAACTTAGGGAAGCAACTTCAGACATTTCCACCATGTTTAGGCCTGTGAGTTCCCGTGTGCACAGAGCATGTTGACTTCCAAGGATACAGTGAACTACGGTGTGAGAACAGCTCCTGCTGACCTCGGGTGTGCGTCAAACTCAGAGGACACCGGCTCCTCGTGGCCCAGGAACTCGGCTCCGCCTGCTGCTGCCCTAGCCCCAGGGCTGGTTCGGGGGTGACCCAGGGCTGGGGTGCAGCTCACTGCAGGACGAGGTCAGGGCCCAAACCTGGCAGCATTCCCCGCCCCCCAACCTGGTGTCTCCACCCCCGGGGCCCCGTCACCAGGGCTGGGCTGGAGGAGACCCCGGGCTCCACGTCCGTCCCTCCGCACCCGGGGCTGGGGCAGTGTGCACTCACCCTCAGCACCAGCTCCTTGGCAGACGGCGACATGAGGATGCGGTCACACCAGGCCGGGCACCGGGTGTTCATGTACTGCTCACCCTGGTGGGCGTCCTCACTGTACGGGTAGCTGGGGAGACGGGAAGGCAGGGGGTCAGCCAGCCGCTCGGGCCGTCCTCAGCCCCAAAGGACCGCTGCGCTGAGTGTCCCCCGACACATCTTAGAACGGCCAGCGGTACCCGGGGAATAAATACACGTATGGAAGTTTCTATAAACCCAAACTCACAATTTAAGTGCTTTATCAAACTGATTTTTCTGTGAGACTAAATTTTAGTGATAGCACAGTATCTTGACATCAGTCCTTCTTTTACTGCATGGAATCATCTATCGAGATTTGGTTTTTGTTGGTATTTTTGAACACGGCCTAAAGTATGATGAAATCCTGCATGGAACAAAATGGCAGCCAGTGTCATCTGGTCCCAGGAGGCTCCTCCCCCTGTGACCTGGCCCGGCCCGGCTCAGCTCAGCCCAAAATGCCTCCAAGTGCAGGTGGCCCTGGCGTGCGGCACACACGACTATACCGTGACCAACCTGTGGCCGCTCTCACCTCGAGGGGCACCCAAGTGCTCAGGCTGCGGCCTTGGCTGGCGGCTGCAGTGGAGCGTGACTGTCCCTGACAGTGCCTCCCGGGCCTGCCCATGCCCTCTGAAGGTCTGGGAATGGGGCAGGCCAGCTGCCCCTAGCCCCAAAGGGAAGCCCCTCACCCACACAGTGAGCACGTCCCGCACCGCCCGGGGTCTGCTGGCTGCGTCTCCACCACCCACCACCAGCCATGGGGCAGCTCATCCCCACCCTCACACAGAAGAGCAGTCCACACAAATGTGGACTGACCACTGACCCTCAGCCCTGGAGCCTTGTGGCCGCAGTCCCCACCACCTGCCCTGTCTGTAGTATGCAGGCACATTTCCCACTTCTGAACCCGCAGGTTCTCAGGGGCCCGGCCCCCCATCAGGCTGCAAACCCACCCCCAAATGGGCACTGCACTGAAGTGACAATGAATTCCACATGGACTGAACAGACTTTGGGACCCGGTGGCTGAGCTCAGCCACCCGCCCCTGACTGAACACACCCTGGGACCCCGTGGCTGAGCTCAGCCACCTGCCCCTCACTGCAGCATCTCTGCTTACTCTCAACGTCTCCATGGCCTTAACCAGAGTCTCAAGAGTTTTTTCAGTTAATTTCAAATATCATACAGCACCTCTTGTGACTGGGATCTGATTCTCTGTGAAATTTCCCTGTTGGCTGTGATTGGGTTTCAGGTCCATCCTGGCACCTCAGCTGTGGGTTCTGCAGCCCCTCCCATGCCCCTGGACCCTGCCCACGGGGGGCCTGTGAACAGCTGGGGACTGGGAACTCACTCTGCCCACTGAGCTCCAGTGGGAGCGATACTCAGGCTGTGGCTTTGACCAAGCCTTGGGCAGAGAATCATGACTCAGTTAGAAACAGAATCTGCGTAGCGCCTACGTGTAATGCATGTTTCTGAAGAGTACAGATACAAAACAGCTGCACATTTTTCAGGAGAAGCAGTAGGCTCGGGGTCTGTCCCATTTCTCACGTTTGAGATGTGGGCCACCTTGTCCCAGAGCTTCTCAGCTGATCCCAACCGTGGACACATGTCCACTGCACACACGAGGCCAGGGACCCACAGGTGGACAGGCAGCTCCAGGGGCAGTGTGGCCCTCGTGAGTGTGGGGTCGGGGTGGCACAGACAGGCCTGAGCTCCAAGGATGGCGGCTGTGCTGAGCTACGCTCCCTCCAGGCAGCCCCTGGCCGGGCCAAAGTTCAGGGTGAAGTGACCGCAGGGCTTCCGCAGTGAGGCCCAGATGGTCTGCAGAGTGGGACCTGCTGTCTCCCCGGGCAGCCGTGCCGGAGCAGGACAGCCCTGGCTGTGGGAGGGCAGCGGCATGTGTGCGCTCACAGAAACTGTGGCCTCCGCCGTCCCTGCCAACACGACGCAGGATGTACCCGTGGGCACGGAATTGCTTCGCCCCGCCACTCTCCACCACCACAGAGGCGCTTCCAAGAGCACCGCCTGGGCACCCTGCAGGTGGAAGGCAGGCTCTTGCTGGCCAGAAGCATTTCCACCGGCCACCGGGGCCCCACGGTCGCCACACAGGGCCTGGCGAGGCGACCACACTGCCCCAAAAGAGCCCAAATAAGTGCTGGGAGATGCCAGTGCAGAAGGAAACTTCCAGAGGCCTCATCTCGTGCCCTTGACACCAGTGACATCTCCACCACAGACACTCCCATGGCGAGTCAGGTCTGGGCGTCTCACCTGAGGTGGCAACACGGGCCTGTAGGACCCAGCAGGGGTGTACCGGGGGCCTCGCTTCAGTGTAAATGCTGAGTTCTGGGATTGACGCAGCACACGAAGGTGACTTCTAAGTCAGAAGCTGGAGCCAAGCCAGTTCTCCCTCCCCGTGCACCCCACAGAGCCTGGAGAGCCAGTGCCACCTGACACCCCTTCAGGGCATGCAGAGAACCCAGGGCGTGGCAGGAGGCCCAGCCACCCTCCATCCGCAGGGACAGTGTCTGGCAGGCATTGCTGCTCAGAGAGACTGGGCTGCTGGGACCAGCAGGGAGAACACGGACGCCCGAGCGGCAGCGGCCTCCTCCACCCAGCTGCTCTGCGGGGACTAGGCCGCATGTCTCTGGCCTCATGGGGCTGCCCTGGGAGTGTTCACAGATGACGGAAGGAAGAAGCCTGGATGAGAGGTGTCCTGCTTGGCTGTCAGAGGCAGCACCCTCAATCCACAGCCAGAGGTACCCCCTGTGGCCCCCAACACCCAGGGTTAAATGCAGGAGGGGCTGGTTCCAGCTGGATCTGGGAAAGGCCAGTGTGGACTGCACACGTATCCACAGGTGGGAGGCGCTGGCGTGGCCACACTGTGGAGCTGCAGGACACGGGGACTGGGTGCTGCCCACCAGCCAGTGATGCAGGGACACAGGACAGGGGCGTGCCTACCCCTGCAGCGTGGGAGCAGCTGTGACAGGGTGAATGTGCCCCTGCGCCCCCGCAGCCTCTGCCTTCCTCTCTGCCCCTCTCTCCTGTAGGGTGCGGGCAGTGGCCCCTGTAGGCTGCACGGCTGAGTTTGCTGTGGCCAGGCTGACTGGCCCTGCTGACAAGGCCCAGCTTTAGGGCCTGAGCAGGCAGGGCTGGGTGGGTCGGGTCGCCACTGGTCCCAGAAGCTGACAGTAGGCAGAGAACAAAGCCTGGTTACGTCGCGGTCTCGGGCCAGGGCCGATGGCACCGGGGAGACCAGCAGGCCTGGGAAAGCCCCCGAAGGCGTGCTGGACGCCCTGAACCACAGCAAACAGGCCATAGGTCACAGCAGCTTCCAAGCTCAGAGGAAGGAGCAGGAGCGCAGCCCCACTTAACCACGCGGCATCAGGGCGAAGGCCCCTCCTCTGACTCCTGCCTGGTAGAACGTTGACCAGTCATCATGCTGCTCTTGTGTATGAGAAGCAGGAGGGCTTGGCACACTACAGAGAAAACAGCTTTGACGCAGGCCCATCGGTCAGCAGCGCATCAAAGCCGCTCTGCGTCCTGTGCAGCCTGTGGGCGCCATCTCCATGGTGGCTTCAGATACCTACTTCCAAACACAGCAGCTGCACTGAAATCCACGAGAGAGGAAAAAGCCCTGAGAGCAAAGAAAACGAACCAACCAATGACGGCTTTGGCAACGCTGCAGCTACCGAGGGGAAGATGAAGCAGGCGTCTTCCCAGAGGGTCTAGGTGGGGCCGGGTGCGGGGCTCACACCTGTCACCCCAGCACTTTGAGAGGCTGAGGTGGGAGGCTTGCTTGAGCCCAGGAGTTTGAGACCAGCTTGGACGACACAGTGAGACTCCATTTCTATACAAAATGAAAAAATTAGCCAGGCATGGTGGTGCACATGGTAGTCCCAGCTACTTGGGAGGCTTGCAGGAAAGACTGCTTGAGCCCACGAGATGGGGCTGCAGTGAGCCAAGATCAGCACTCCAGCCTGGGCAAGAGGGGGCGCTGTCCCAGGCACTTCTTGCCCACGTCTCCAGGGACAAAGCTCTCAGGGTGGCCAGGGCCCTTGGCAGGCCTTTTCCGTGGGACGGGTTCCTACCATTCTCCCCCTTGGCACAGGTCCCACAGTCTGCCTGGGCCACAGGTAGCCAGGGTTCCTGACCACCGGGCAGACGGCAGCCTCGCTCCCTCCTGAGCACCCAGCTTGCAGGCCGTAGAGCTCATTTTGCTGGATAATTATCACACGATAAATACATCTAAAGACAGGAGAACAGAAACTACGGACCACAGAAAGTCTGCAAGGGGCTTCCTAATCCCTAACTTGACAATACATGTGTCTGTTAAACAGAGCGACACCTGGCTGCACTGGTCTGGGCAGCTCATTCCTGGGTGGCGTAGATTTTTGTCTTTTTCAAAAGCTGAAACTTGACCTTGCTTAGTAATTGCTTTGTTCAATGAAAATACCCCTTTCCCGCCGCTGAGAGTCAATTTTTCTTTGGGAAGCGGTGATTTTTCCCATTTGACTTCCTCTGAGTATGATAAAAACTTTGAAAAGTTTTGATGGGTAGCGACAGAACTTCTAAATTTTCCCATTTATTTCAGTAAATTTGACTTCTTGGCACACACAAGGCCAAGTGCATGTGGGAAGTGGGTGCTTACCAGCCCAGCGTGCCCTGTGCTGGTCCCAGCCTGTGCCGGGGAGGGCGGGCGCGGGTGGGCATTCCAGGTCTGCAGCAGAGGCTCCCGCCTGCAGCGACGGCTCCCCTCGAGTCCTAGGGTCTCCTCTCTGCCCGTGCGACCCGGTTTTCAACTCACGTGCGGAGCTGTGTGTGACGGCGGTTCGCTGCTGGCGGCTGCGGTGGCCTCCGTGTCGGGGCTGGGTCTCGGGCCCACTCCTTGTGGGCACCGGGGCTGCGTCCAAGTTTTGGCCGGTTCTGGGGTTGGTGTGTGGTCCTGTGCGTCCCTGCAGTGGCCTGCAAGGTGAGCTGTACGTTCACGAGGACGCGAAGGCGATACTCACTGATGTCACGGAGCTGGGGGTGCACGGACGTGGCAAATGTGCCCACAGTGGTAGAGCCGCTGGTGCCTGTGTGAGAACCAGACCGGGGCCGGGCAGGCCGTGCTGGGCAGGGTCTCTCAGGGTCAATCCCTCAGCCCTGAACACAAAGCTCCCTTCACTTCTGAGTGAAGCGGGAGGAGTGACTCCTTGTGCTGAGCCTCAGGCCTGGATGGGATGAGACGGGGCCTCCAGCAGCCCTCTGCCCGGCGGACCACGTGGCCCTCGTCTCAGGGAGCATCTGAGTCGTCAGCCAAAGTGGCGGCTCATTCTCACGGACGCCATCTTTTGCCAGAAGGATTGACAGACTGTCCAGTCCCTCGGTGGCTGACGGACAAGCCTGCCTCCACCAGCAGCAGCTCACGCCATTCGCCGCCAACGACAAAATGGCCGCCTTCAAGAAGACCGAGGGTGCTGGAAAACGCATTCCTCCTAGAGGCTGGCAGGTCCCCACCAGGGCCCCTCCGCCGAGCTCCATGGTTCTGAGGGCGGCGCCGCCTGCCTGGCCGCCGGACGTGCCCACACCGAGACTCCTGCACGCTGGGCAGCCAGGGTTTCCCAGGGACCCGTGTGTGCGGCCGCCAGATCACGCCCTGGCAGGAGGTGCCATCCCCGTGCACAGAGCAAGTCTCCACGTGTGACTGTGTTCCTACGGACACCCGTTCTCAACGTCAGCACGGAGGACAGGAGCCCGCCGTCAGGAGCTGCAGCGCCCGTGGGTGAGAGGCCGGTGCCCGTGGGTGTGAGGGTGGCGCCCGTGGGTGTGAGGCCACCTTGCTTCAGACTCTGCCCAGCTCTGAGGCCGAACTCCAGCAAATTTCCGGAACGTGTGAATACTGCCACTCTTCTCACTAATTATTTTGTGTTTGGAAAATAGGTATTTTTTCCCACAAAACTGTTACTTATGTAATCATGTAACGAGTTTGTTATTATTGTTTTTACAATGAACTAATATTTAAGAACGAATGGCAGTGGCCAGCGGATGGGCCCACCCGGACGGAGGCTCTCGGGACCCGGTTTTCTTCTTAATAGACAGAATGGTGAGGTCTCTTCACTGCGTAAGGAGTCCACAGACACTTCGCTCCCGGGTGACGGGAACCCCCGGGCAATGGTTGGGAGACAGTCCCCGTCCTCCACACACAGCGCTGTGTCCTCTGCACGCACACGCCCACACACGGACAGCCAGCCCCAGCGGGCTACCCGCAGCACCACGGCCTCTGCGGAAGAAACGCGGTGCTCCCCACGTTGCAGAAGCTGCCACAGGAGCCACCTGATGGCCAGCGGCACGCCCAGGTTCCCACTGCGGCGACTGGGGAGCGTGGGCTCTCTGGCTGCAGAGCGGCTGTGGCCGGCAGGCCTGCCCAGGAGACAGTGCCGCCCTAGGGGGACGCTGAGGCCGCGAGGGGTGAGCGACGTGCCCAACTCTGCAGTGTCGGGGGCAGGACCGGGGACTCTGGTTGCAGAGGCGCTGCCCTCACTGGCCCTGTGCCACGTGAGGTTTGGTGAGAAACGCTGACACTTGAAAACGCTGTGCCGTCACGCCAGTGGGGTGGCTGCTGAGGGGCGGTCTTTAGGCTTCATCTCATCGAGTTAATGACAGTTAATTCTCAAAGTTAAACTAAAAATGATAAATTCACTTCTAGCTAGGATGGGTAAAAAGGCGGCAGCTCTGTGCTACCGCTGGGGTGTCCAAACTGCTGCCACCTGAGCCCAGGGCCGCACAGGGAGGGGGTGGGGGCAGCAGGGCTGCTGCTGGGACGCAGACCATACTTCCTGCCCCGAGGGCCCTGGGCATCTGCGGAGCCGGGCAGATCAATGCTGGGTGAAGACAGTCAGTCCTCACCCATGCTCAGCACTAGGAGCTGACGCCGCCTGACCCTGCTCACCGCTACGAGTTGATGCCTGACCCCCATTCTGCTCAGAGCCGCCTGGTGTCCAGAGAGCAGCGTGGGTAGGACACATCCCAGCTGTCACGGGTCCCTTGTCCCCCAGTAATTCTAAGCACACGTGGAGATTTAACATGTTACACCAGTGGAAATTGTGCATGGCATTAAAGGCCTTGGGGAAGCTGCATCCTAGGTGCTGTCCCGGCCTGAAGGCACCATCTTAACAGCACAGGGTCTCGCCTGGGAGAGGTTTTCACGGGGGGGCCAGCCTCCTTCCCACCCGCTCACCCTCCTGCTCCTGACCACCTGAAACCAGTCACTTTTGTGGCTGTCCCTAAAGAAGGTACTATGAAGAGCCTTGCTTTAAGGACAAAAACTGAGAGCTACACAAATGAAATACTAGCACCTTTTCTAGCAAAATGACAGGCATCATTCAGTTACAATGCATTCAGAGCAGAGTTCTATTTGTCCATGGGATCAGTGATAAACACCTTTGAGGGAGAAGACCCTGCTGGTCTTCAGACCCACCTGCCAGTGACATGTCTCCCGGGTGCCACTCTGCCAGTGTGCATGCCAACACCCCGGGTGACCACACTCCCGGTGCTCTGAGCTAGGAACGCCACCCCCTCCCGGGGCCAGCAGGTGCAGGCTCTGCCATCGAGTGCCCACTGCCACTCCAAGACAGTGAGTTCACCTCCACCCAAAACTGGGGTGGGGACTGGGTGGCAGTGATCAGAAGATGCACCCAGCTGCTCGGCCACTATGAATGCATTCACTCAAATGACAGCAAAACCGTGAAACAATTCTGAAAACCTGGAGCCACAGTGGGAAGGAGATGCTGCCAGACCAGCAAGTGCAGATGGCGGCTCGGCTCCCGGTTCTGAGGAGCTGAGGCAGACACAGGCCTCAAGGGCTAGGCCGTGGCAAGGATCCCCCCACGGCCTCAGAGCTCTGGCGGCCTTTGGGAAAGCGCAGGAAGACCAGTGTGTCCCGACAGGTGCAGAGCAGAGCTGCAGGGGTACAGGGTGAGGCGGTCGGCGCGCCAGCCTAGCACTCAAGGGCACTCGGGATCCCCCAGCGGGGCAGAGGCAGCGGGAAAGCTGAGGCCGGTCTCACACAGGCAAATGCTGGAGAGCAAGCCTGTAGCCAGCCCGGGTGCCCTGGAGAAGCTGGGGTCAGGGGTCCGCAGGGCCTGTGTGTTACGACCTTTCTGGAACGCCAGTGGGCACAAGGGGGCTCTCTGAGGGCCTGTGTGTCCAGCAGTCAGACTTCAGACCCAAGCGGCAAGGATGAGCCCTCCAAGAGGAAGGGTGTGGGCCTGAGGTCACCTGGGGCTTCCCGCACCGCCTGTAGGATGATGCTGGTGCCTGGCAGGGAGCCTCGGTGGTGCTGCCCAACAGGAAGAAGCTCAAGGGCCGGAGGCCCCTCCGACCTGTCCAAAAACCTCCCCTGGACACGAAAGTACTCTGTCACTTTCCAGGCTCAGCCCTCAGCACTGCCTCTGGCTCCGGGGAAGCCTGTGTCCCCACGCTCTCCCGGGCTGGTCCTCAGGTACCCAACCCTGCTCCCAGGTGAGAGGCAAATTCCAGGCCGGCCGGGGGAAGTCCTCTGCGGTTTCCAACAATGAGAACTGCTCTGCGCCAGCAAATCTGCATAGAAACGCACACACACCCTCACCCAGGCGCGCACACACACACACACACACACACACCCTCACCCAGGCGCACACACACACACACACACACACACCCAGGCACACACCTCCACACACACACCCTCACGCAGGCACACACACACACACACACACCCAGGCACACACACACACACACCCTCACCCAGGCACACACACACACACACACACCCTCACCCAGGCACACACACACACACACACACACACCCTCACCCAGGCACACATCACTCACATACACACCCTCACCCAGGCACACATCTCCACGCACACACACACCCTCACCCAGGCACACACACACACACACACCCTCACCCAGGCACACACACACACACACACCCCCTCACCCAGGCACACACACACACACACCCTCACCCAGGCACACACCTCCACACACACACCCTCACCCAGGCACACACACACACACACACACCCTCACCCAGGCACACACACACACACACACACCCTCACGCAGGCGCGCGCACACACACACACCCTCACCCAGGCACACATCACTCACACACACACCCTCACCCAGGCACACACACACACACACACACACACCCAGGCACACACCTCCACACACACCCTCACCCAGGCACACACCTCCACACACACACCCCCTAACCCAGGCACACACACACACACACCCTCACCCAGGCACACACACACACACACACACACCCTCACCCAGGCACACATCACTCACACACACACACTCACCCAGGCACACATCACTCACACACACCCTCACCCAGGCACACACACACACACACCCTCACCCAGGCACACACACACACACACACACCCTCACCCAGGCACACATCACTCACACACACACCCTCACCCAGGCACACATCACTCACACACACACCCTCACCCAGGCACACACACATACACACCCTCACCCAGGCACACATCTCCACGCACACACACACCCTCACCCAGGCACACACACACACACACACCCTCACCCAGGCACACACACACACACACACACCCTCACCCAGGCACACACACACACACACCCTCACCCAGGCACACACCTCCACACACACACCCTCACCCAGGCACACACACACACACACACACCCTCACCCAGGCACACACACACACACACACACCCTCACGCAGGCGCGCGCACACACACACACACCCTCACCCAGGCACACATCACTCACACACACACCCTCACCCAGGCACACACACACACACACACACACACCCAGGCACACACCTCCACACACACCCTCACCCAGGCACACACCTCCACACACACACCCCCTAACCCAGGCACACACACACACACACCCTCACCCAGGCACACACACACACACACACACCCTCACCCAGGCACACATCACTCACACACACACCCTCACCCAGGCACACATCACTCACACACACACCCTCACCCAGGCACACACACACACACACCCTCACCCAGGCACACATCTCCACGCACACACACACCCTCACCCAGGCACACACACACACACACACACCCTCACCCAGGCACACACACACACACACACCCCCTCACCCAGGCACACACACACACACACCCTCACCCAGGCACACACCTCCACACACACACCCTCACCCAGGCACACACACACACACACACACCCTCACCCAGGCACACACACACACACACACACCCTCACGCAGGCGCGCGCACACACACACACACACCCTCACCCAGGCACACATCACTCACACACACACCCTCACCCAGGCACACACACACACACACACACACACCCAGGCACACACCTCCACACACACACACACACACACCCTCACCCAGGCACACATCACTCACACACACACCCTCACCCAGGCACACACACACACACACACCCCCAGGCACACACCTCCACACACACACACCCCCTAACCCAGGCACACACACACACACACACACACACACCCAGGCACACACCTCCACACACATACACACCCTCACCCAGGCACATACACACACACACACACACACCCTCACCCAGGCACACACACACACACACACACACACACCCAGGCACACACCTCCACACACATACACACCCTCACCCAGGCACATACACACACACACACACACACCCTCACCCAGGCATACACACACACACACACCCTCACCCAGGCACACACCTCCACACACACACACCCCCTCACCCAGGCACACATCACTCACACACACACCCTCACCCAGGCACACACACACACACACCCTCACCCAGGCACACACACACACACACACACACACCCAGGCACACACCTCCACACACACACACCCCCTAACCCAGGCACACACACACACACACACACACACACCCAGGCACACACCTCCACACACATACACACCCTCACCCAGGCACATACACACACACACACACACACCCTCACCCAGGCACACACACACACACACACACACACACCCAGGCACACACCTCCACACACATACACACCCTCACCCAGGCACATACACACACACACACACACACCCTCACCCAGGCACACACCTCCACACACATACACACCCTCACCCAGGCATACACACACACACACACCCTCACCCAGGCACACACACACACACACACACACCCAGGCACACACCTCCACACACATACACACCCTCACCCAGGCACATACACACACACACACACACACCCTCACCCAGGCACACACCTCCACACACATACACACCCTCACCCGGGCATACACACACACACACACCCTCACCCAGGCACACACCTCCACACACACACACACCCTCACCCAGGCACACACACACACACCCTCACCAGGCACACCCCATGCACACACACCTGTGTATCCACACCTGTGCACTCACCAAGCACACCCCATATACGGCACACAAGTCCTCACCCCATGGACATCCTCACCAGGTCTGCACACGTACCAGGATACCCATGCAACACCTGCACTTTAAACCCAGGCACGCACACACACACACATGCCTTAAACACAGCCACGCCCATGTGGACATGCTGCATTAGGAGGCCCCGATATTCCTAGAAAGATCCAGAACACACAGGCCCCGTGAATCTCTAGCGTGCAACTCTGATAAAGCCGTATTTTGCATATTGGAAAAAACCTTTTTTGAAAAAAGATAATGGAATTATTTATTACTCTCAGATGGTTGCTTTCTTCAGGCCACAAAAAGAGCAGGAGAAGGTGTAGTTTGCACACAAGTGCAGGACACACGCACGCACACATGAACACAACACACATGTGCACACACGGACACACATGCACACACGGACACCACACACGTGCATACATGAATACAGCACACGTGTTCACAGACAACACATGGGCACACATGGACACAACACATGTGCACATGCACGAACACACAACACACATGGACACAGAAACGTGCACACACCCAAACACACATGCACAGACACATGTGCACATACAGACACAACACACACATGCACAGACACAAGACGTGCACATACAACACAAATGTGCACACATACATGAACACATGCACACACAAACACCATGCATGTGCAGACACGTGCACACATTAACACGTATATACACACCATGTGCACATAGACAACACGTGCAGACAACACACACATGTACACACATGTACAGAGACATGACACATGCACACAGACACACGTGCACACACAGATACGGTGCACACAGAATGCACACTCATGCCCAACCCATTGGCACACACAGGCACGCAGATGCACGAGGGGGCAGGGGAAGACGCCGCCCTCCTGGCCGGGTTCATCCCGGAAACAGCACGTTCCTTACCTGGGTGGGAACGAGATGTCCAGTTCATACAGTCTGTCCTTAAAGACAGACAGCTCCTTATCAAACTCCAAGAGCTAAGGAAAGAGCAGAAAATAAAGTCATGTGGCTTCTCCTCACTGGGGCACGCGTGTCTGTGTGCAGCTGGGATGCTCGGACGCTTGGTGTGACATCTGCCCTTCCTAGAGCCGCCACATCTGTCACCAGAAAGCTCTGTGGTGCCAGCAGGCTCTGGTGTCCGCTGCCTCTGCTGCAGACAGTGGGACCCACACCGCCCGTTTGGACGTGCTCTGCTCACCCAGAGACCTTTCTCTGTTGGGGACGTCAAAGAAGCGCTCACAGCCTCGGGCACCACCGTGGCAGCCCCACAGCAGCCTCTCTTGGGCTCTCGTCCTGGGGCTGGCCCCCTCAACAGAAGGAACCGTGTCAAGTGAAGAGGAGAGTAGCAATGTCAGCTTAGTGAGAGCAGGTCAGGGAAAATGGCCCGAGGTGTGCCCTGATGAGATTCTGAGGGCAAAACGTTCATTCCCACATGCAAGCAAACGGCCTCGCCCCCAAAACTCTTCAAAAACAAGCCCCAGACAGGACCGGCCATGTTCCTGAGCGGTCAACACACTCACCCTGTCACCAAGGTCTGGCCCGGCCATGTTCCTGAGCGGTCACCACACTCACCCTGTCACCCCAGCAGGACTGACCCGGCCGTGGCCGTGTTCCTCAGTGGTCATCACAACGCCCACCCTCTCGGGTGCTGTTCATGAGTCATGTTCCACCCCCATAGCTCTGCAGGGTCTGCAGCTGAGCCAGGATTCCCTCAACACCACACCACGTCCCGGCTCTTCCCGGGACCTCATCCATCATCCCTGAAACGTGCACACAGTCATGAGCCTGCGCCACCTGCCTGCAGCTCAGGATTCACAGCCCCACTGCCTCCTGCGTCCTAGGAGGGTACCACTCCAGGTCCCCTTCAAGGGAGCAACTCCCTCCCCCCAGCGCCCACAGACTCTGGGAAGGGCCCCAGGTCAACTCCTCAGTGGGGTGGGGATGGAGCAGAGCCTTGGGAGAGGGACGCCCCTCCTCAAAGGCAGAGCAGAGCACGGGCTCTGGGCCAACCCTGCACACGCATGTTTGTACACAGGTGTGTGTGTGACTGGATGCAGGCATGCACTCCCAGTACATTCGCACACAGGCCTATAGACATGTACCATCTCTTCTCCTCCAGATCAGCTGGAGCTTGAGTTTGGGGCTTCCCCACATGGGAGGTGCAGCAGATCCCCCAGCCCCAGTGTGGGCCCCACTGGCTTCTCAGGCAAGGAGGTGAGGAGGTAGCAGGAGGGCCACCAGCCACCAGGTGCCACGTGGTCCTCAGCTCTGCAGGCACCGGCTGTGACACTGGGAGCCCGGCTCTCCCCAAGGCCTGCCAGGAGCATCTGTGAGATCAGCCAAGAGCTGGAAAGGAGCCACTGCCATCCAGCAGCTTTCACCAAAGTGCTGACAGCTTGCCTGAATCTCTACAACACAACATGTCTTGAGATTTCAGGAACGCACTGGCAGGGGTGTAAGATCTCCCCAGCACCACCAAACCCTCCCAATTCACCTAGACCTTTCAACAATCTCAAGTATGGTTTTCAAGTTATTTATTTGTTTATTTAGATGGAGTCTTACTCTGTCACCCAGGCTGGAGCGCAGTGGTGTGATCTTAGCTCACTGTAACCTCCGCCTCCTGGGCTCAAGCGACTCTCCTGCCTCAGCCTCCTGAGTAGCTGGGACTACAGGTGCCTGCCACCACGCCCGCTAAGTTTTTATTTTTTGTAGAGATGGGGTCTTGCCACATTGCCCTGGCTTGTCTGAGACTCCTGGCCTTAAGCGATCCTCCTGCCTCCTCAGCCTCCCAGTGTTCCAGCAGCACCTGGTCCCAAGCATGTTTTTATATATTTTTTTGAGACGGAGTTTCGCTCTTGTTACCCAGGCTGGAGTGCAATGGCACTATCTCGGCTCACTGCAACCTCCGCCTCCTGGGTTCAGGCAATTCTCCTGCCTCAGCCTCCTGAGTAGCTGGGATTACAGGCACGCGCCACCATGCCCAGCTAATGTTTTGTATTTTCAGTAGAGATGGGGTTTCACCATGTTGACCAGGATGGTCTCGATCTCTTGACCTCGTGATCCACCCGCCTCAGCCTCCCAAAGTGCTGGGATTACAGGCTTGAGCCACCGCGCCCGGCCAGCTTATTGTAACTTCTTTATAAACTTTCACGTTTTTCAACTTTTTGACTCTTTTGTCGAATGACACTTAGCTTAAAACACATCGTACAACTGTACAAAATATCCTCTTTATATATTCTATAAGCTTTTTTGCCTATTCTTTATATTTAACATTTTACAATTTTAAAACATTTTTTGATAAAAAGATGACGACGTATGCGTGAGCCTGGGCCCACACAGTCATCAATATTCCTCTCTGCCACCTGTGCACCCCCCAGAAAGTCTTCCGGCGCAGTAACCCGCGTGGAGCCACATCTCCTGTGACGTCGGTGCCTTCTCAGTACCCTCTGAAGGACCAGCCTGAGGCTGTTCTGGGCAACGTTTTTTATTAAGTAAAAGTGCATCACAGTCACGGTAAGAAGTGTGCAAGGCCAGCAACACAGATGTTTACTGTCACTCTGAAGTATGACGTGCTGGGCATCCCTGCTGTGCCAGACTCTCACATGGCTGGTGGCTCCTTCACACCGTGGCCGCCACGTGTGAGGGCACAATGGCTTCACCACGCAGCGAGAGGAAACCTGCAGCCCTGTCGTCAGATTATCGAACCTTAGTCACACAGGTAGGCCGTTGTAGACTGAAGCAACATTATGTGGCACAACTGTATGCACACACACATACACATGCAAAAGTTCATACACCACACAGGTACACACACGAGTGCACATGCCACATGCACACACGTGCACACACATACACGTGCGCACACACATGTACACACATGTGCACACACCACACATACACACGTGCACACAACATATGCACACACCACACACGTACACACACATGCAAACACGTGCACATGAGTGCACACAAATGTACACACGTGATTGCACATGTACACTTGAGTGCATACATCACACACGTACACACACAAGTGCACACACCACACGTATACATACACGAGTGCACACACCCACATGAATGCACACACCACACACATACAAACGTGCACACACCACACGTACACATGCATGCACACCACACATACATGTGAGTGCGCATACCACACGCACAAGTGCACACATCACTCGCATGCACAACACAACCATACACATACGAATGCACAAACATGTACACACGTGTGCACACTACACATGTATGCACGAGTGCAAACACATACGAGTGCAAACACCAGAGTGCACACAAGACACATACATGGCTGCACACACTACATGTACACATACGTGTGCACACACCACACACAAGTGCATACACCACACATGTACATGCATGTGTGCACACACCACATGCAGGTGTGCACATCACACCCACATACCACATATACACAAGCACGAATGCACACACATGTGTACACACCATGTACACCCATGTGTGCATGCACACGCAAACACCACATGTACACATGTGCACACACCACGAGTGCACACCATACACACAAGCACACACACGTCCACACGTACACACATCTCTTACACGTGTACATGCACACATGCATACAAACCACACAAATGCATACATATATATGCACACATACATAACACCACCCACGAGCACACATGTACATGCACAATGTATACACATGCCACACAAGTGCACATGTGTACATGCACACACGTATATATACATACAGTACACACACTTGTTTTGCTCTTCAATTCCTGACCAGACCAAGGACTTCCAGGCCAGGCTGATTGTCAGTGTGTTGCCATCTTTATTTCTGAGCTGTGAATCTGACCAGACAATGACATGGTCCCTATGAGCAGCTCTGGGGACACCTCCTTGGGGCCCAGGCAGAGGTGACTCCACACGTTTGGTGTGTGCACAGGTATGCCTGGACTTGAGGGCCATGTGTGCCAGGTACATTTGCCAAATGTGTGTGGGTATATGCATGGCTGGACTGCAGGGGGTGGCTTTACTGTTGCCACTGAACACTCCGCAGTCTTGGTCAGTCTCCCAAGTGTGTGCCCTCTGCCCACAGAGCCTCATCATGCCATCGGAGCCTCTCTGTGGTCAGCACCTGCTCCCAGGCAGCCAGGGCCTCCCTCAGGCCTCATGCCACCGCCAGCATCTGCCTGAACTAAAAACGAAACCACCCCCCATACACATCCACTCACATGCAGATGCCTGCTCACCCACACTCATTTTTGCACACACCTGCTCATATATAAACACACACTCATATGCATATGGCGGCTCTCACATGCCCACTCACACACACACCTGCTCACATGCATATGGAGGCTCACACGCCCACTCACATATGCTCACACACACCTGCTCATATGTATATGGCAGTTCACACATGTCCACTCACACATGCTAACACCCGCTCATATGCATATTGCGGCTCACGCACACACGCCCACTCACACATGCTCACAGACACCTGCTCATACGCATATGACAGCTCACAGACACGCCCACTCACATGCTCATACATACGCCCGTTCATATGCATATGGCAGCTCACACACACACGCCCATTCACACATGCTTACAGACACCCACTCATATGCATATGGCGGCTCACACACACCCACTCGCAATGCTCACACACACACCTGCTCATATGCATATGGCAGCTCACATGCCCACTCACAATGCTCACACACACACACCCACTCATATGCATATGGAGGCTCACACAGGCCCACTCACACATGCTCAGACACCCACTCATATGCATATGGTGGCTCACACACACCCACTCACAATGCTCACACACACACCCGCTCATATGCATATGGCAGCTCACATGCCTACAATCCTCACACACACACCCACTCATATGCATATGGAGGCTCACACACGTCCACTCACACATGCTCACAGACACCCGCTCATATGCATATGGCAGCTCACAGACGCCCACTCACAATGCTCACACACACCCACTCATGCATATGGAGGCTCACACACACCCACTCATATGCATATGGAGGCTCACACACGCCCACTCACACATGCTCACAGACACCCACTCATATGCATATGGCAGCTCACACATGCCCACTCACAATGCTCACACACACACCCCCACTCATGCATATGGCGGCTGACACATGCCTACTCACACACCTACTCATATGCATATGGCGGCTCACACACACCCACTCACATGCTCATACACACACCCACTCATATGCATATGGCGGCTCACACACACCCACTCACATGCTCATACACACACCCACTCATATGCATATGGCGGCTCACACACACATGCACACGCCCACTCATGTTCATGAATACTCACACAGGTTTACATGCATATCCCTGCTCACACATGCTCACACACACCCGCTCATATGCATATTATGCATATGCTTGTTCATGCACATGCACACATGATCATACAAGTGCCCACACATGCTCACACACATGTTCAGACACATACATGCTCACAGGCTCACACACGCTAACATGCTCATACACATCTTCACACACACATGCTCACATGCTCACACGCTAACATGCTCACACAATGTTCACACATGCTCACACACGCTCACACGCTCACACATGCTCACACACACACCAATAACCACAACCCCAAGGCAAGTTGTGGGGAAGCTGGAAAACTCAGGAAGGAGCAGGCTGTGGCTGCCCAAGGGTTTTGGTATGGCAGCCCCCTCTTTCCCATGGTGATTGAATGGGACCCTCAGCCAGCGTCCCGCCTGGGTGTTGGTGTTTACTCAGCCAGCTTCCCACCTGGGTGTAGGTGTTTACTCAGCCAGCGTCCTGCCTGGGTGTAGGTGTTTACTGAATGGGATCCTCGGCCAGCGTCCTGCCTGGGTGTTGGTGTTTACTTAGCCAGCGTCCTGCCTGGGTATAGGTGTTTACTCAGCCAGCGTCCCGCCTGGGTGTAGGTATTTACTCAGCCAGCGTCCCGCCTGGGTGTAGGTGTTTACTCAGCCAGCGTCCCGCCTGGGCGTTGGTGTTTTGAGTCTGCTCAGTGAACCAAGGCCACCTTCCCATCCTGTCTTCTGCGTTAGAAGGACCGTAGTTTTGGCAGTGCAAAGTAAAAATAAAAGGAAACACATGTGTGGTCTGAAATGAACTTGAACCTTCAAGCTGCTTAAATGGTACTGGAGCTGGGGGTGGAGAGGTGAGGGCCCCAGGCTGTCCTCTGCCCACTACGATGCCCTCAGGCCCACCCACACTCACCAGCCCTGAGAGAAAACCCCGGCTGGGAATCTCCGCTGTTCACTAGCAAGCCTGTCTTCTGACAGGGGTGTCCTGGCCTGGGCCCACCTCCATCCTCATCAGACGCAGGTTGGCCGTGCCGCTCCTGCACCGGGCACTGCCGGACGCTCCACCGGACGTGCGGTCTTTGCCCCCCGGGCCTTTCCGCGTAGCCAGGGAGGCAGAGGTTCACACGACCGTGACACAAATGTGAAACCGCAGGGACCGTGGCAGCTGTGTGGCAGGACGGTCCCAGTGTGTCCCTGCTCGGCCTCTGGCTCTGAGAGGTCAGAGGGAGCCTCACCCTGCGTGGCTGGCATGGGGGCTGTTGCTCCCAGAAGGACGTGCGTGAGGGCCCAGTGCGGCTGGAACAAAGTGGCAGGCGGGAGAGGCGTCTGATTAGAAACTGCACCCGTTGCTGTTGAATTGATAATTTGTATCTGAGATTCTTCACAAACACAATAACCAATTTCGCATGGTCTTCCACATTCTTCTTGATTACAAAGTGAAGGCAGGCAGGGCCGTGCGGGCAGTGACAAAGCAGGGAGGGGCTGATCCCACGCATCTGTCAGGAGCAGTCCCCGCCGCTTCCGGAACAGGGCCGGGAAAATCAATGCGCCTGGGGCCGGCGAGGCTGCTAAACACGCAGAAAACATCTCCCTCCAAGAGGCCGGCGCTGCGGAAATTCCCAAGCCCGGCCCTGGGACAGCGAGGAAAATTTAATCTCTCCAAATCCTCACCAGGGCACTCCATCCTGCAGCCTGACAGCCACACTTATAATTAATTATACAATTTCGATGGGAATATCGACTAAACAAAGCCATAAATCATAGGAAAAGTCAATAGGCATGGACACATTCAATCATGTCCCGGCCAATGATTACTACTCTTAAAATACAATAATTATTTTCAGGAGCCAGCTCGAATTAAATTTCTGTCAGGCGGGTACAAGACCAGCGTTTGATGAAGGGTGCGACGGACCGGGGCTGCCCGGCGCGGGCACATCCATCCTGTGGGCGCGTGTGCTCTCACGGCCACGGTGCGGGGCGTTTAACCGGACTGGAGATGGGATTCTCTGCCGGGCTCACCCAGCCGACCACCCTGACCCTCGTCAAGGGGGACAACTCCCAGCTTCCGGGCACGTTCGAGTCAGCGTGCCGGCACCTCAGGCAGGTGCGAGGGCACCCAGGCCAGCAGGAACCCACAGGACCTTCCCAAAGTCGCCGTCGTCCCAGGCACCAAGCAGAGAGGGTCCGAGTAGCAGGA
The DNA here is from genome assembly GCF_048565385.1 of Saimiri boliviensis. Taxonomy (NCBI): domain Eukaryota; kingdom Metazoa; phylum Chordata; class Mammalia; order Primates; family Cebidae; genus Saimiri; species Saimiri boliviensis. The sequence continues at coordinate 116,517,823 of NC_133460.1, read as the reverse complement.
CAGCAACGCTGAGCCATCGGCTCCACTCACGGTGAGTTCTTCGGAGAAACCACAAGAAACGGCCTGGGAAGGCGCCCCCTGAGCTCAGGTCCCCCTTCCTCGTGGGACTCCTGACGTGATCAACAAACACAGAGTGCGGGGCCTCCCACAGTCACACGGGAACGCGCTTCCACCCACTGCGGGTTTTCATTCAGAATCAAATCCAAAATTTCTCTCAAATACTCAGGTCCCTTTTCTTCTAAAGGTAGGGAACGCTGTATGGTATGCTGGTTGCTGACGGCAGGGACGCGCTCCGTGTCGAAATGCGGAGAGAGAGGGCGACTTTGGACCCACAGGAAAGACAATCACTCCTGGATGCTCTAGACGCACCCCCTCCACGCTGCGCCCCCTCCACGCTGCACACCCCTTCACAGCACCCCAACTAGGATCTGCCCCCCACATTCCACCTGTGGCCGTAGGAGCCTCCCTCTTGCCTGCCTCCTTGCTCCTTCCAGAATGTTCCAGCCCCCTTGGCTGCCCTGGCTTCCTCCTCCAAGGGACCCTCCGCTTTCTTCATGTCCTGTGCAAGGTCCCTGGAGACCTCGCTCCCCCAGCACTGAGAAGGCAGCTCTGTTAGGGGACCCAAAAGTACCTCCTCCAAGCTCCAGCAGCCATGCAGCTGTGAGGACAACAGCCCTGTTTCCCTCCTGGGCACCCGCCTCCACCCAGACTCCTCCTGGGCACCCGCCTCCACCCAGACTCCTCCTGGGCACCTGCCTCCACCCAGACTCCTCCTGGGCACCCGCCTCCACCCAGACTCCTCCTGGGCACCTGCCTCCACACCAGACACCTCCTGGACACCCGCCTCCACCCAGACACCTCCTGGGCACCCACCTCCACCCAGACTCCTCCTGGGCACCCACCTCCACCCAGACTCCTCCTGGGCACCCGCCTCCACCCAGACTCCTCCTGGGCACCTGCCTCCACCCAGACACCCGCCTTCACCTAGACACCTGAGCTCTGCAGGCTCTCCCCGTTGATGAGGCCAGGAGGTGCCACCTGGGAGCTACCCGGCAGCGGGAAACACCCCGGAGCCCAGAGTCCCGCAGGAAGAGGTGTGCAGGAGCACCGGGAACCACAGGCGGGCCGCCCCACCAGGCCCTGGAGGCTCGAGGAGGAGGGGTCTCCACCAGGTGCAGGCGGCAGTGCAGGGGAGAGCACCCGATGCCTCCCACGGATGGAGCCGGAGGAACCAAGTCTGCCTGGATGGAGAGAAGGGGAGGAGCCCTCAGGTTTCCCCAGGACCAGGGGCCACGTGGGGACGGGACACCAAGACCCGACCTGACCACAGTGGGGGAAGGGGCTGTGTGCTCCTGCAGGAGGCACGAGGGACGGGGCGCAGGAGGCCCAGGCACCGCGGAGGCGCGGGCGTCATGGGAGCCTAGGGCTCTGGGTTGATGAGGGGCAGGAGACAGAAGTGACTTCCTGAGAGGACAGGAGCATGGGTCTCGGGGACGCTGGGGTGGCCGCGAATCCAGTGCTGGAGTGGAGGTTCTGGGCCTGGGACTCGGGCGGGCTGGCAGTGTCCGCTGGGCTGAGTGTGCCCTTTTGTTGGGCACTGAGAGGGCTCAGCTTTCTGCTAAGCAGTTTGCATGCACTGACCCATGAGCCCTTCACACCTCATGAGGAGAAACTGAGGCACAGGCACAGACCCCAGAGCTCCTGGTTGGCCCAGGACACCAGGATGCGAACGCGGGTGGCTGCAGCTGGCCTGGGTTCCCTCACCTCCGCCACGGCCACCACCCGACAGCTCCCCGAGGGCAGAAGCCGCCTGCCCTGAGGCAGCGCGGGGGGACCACAGCTGGCTCGGGACAGCCCGAGGAACGGATTCCGATAGTTCCAGGTCTCGGACGCTGGCTCGCTGCGCACAGCATCACATGTGGCTTGGAATGGCTGCGGCGGCGCGTTTACAGCAATCGGCCCAGGCCGCACATCAGGCCCTAGCCAGGAGCTGCATGGTTCCTGGTGCTTTGCATTGATAAACATTTATAAATACATTAAAAATGGGACCAAAGTAGACCACAGTCAAAAATAAAAATTGAAAAGAGAGTGTGTAGGCCGCCCCTCAGCGCTTGCCCCCACTGATCCCTCAAAGGGAAGACGCGTGGTTTCAAAGCCGACAGCAGGCTCCGCAGCTGGGGCTGCCTCCAGCACGGCCGGTGCTCGGGGGCGTGAGCTGCACGTTCCCGCTGACACGCGCTTCGGTTTACACACGTGCCCATGGCCACACAGCTGCACACCCACCCCCATACATGCAGACACGCACTCATGCACACACACGTCCTAGCACTCACACACATGCACACACACGTGCTCACACACAGACCCACACAGCAAGTCCAGCACGGCGGTGGCAGGAACCTGTGCCCTTCAGTCTCCCGCTTCAGAGCGAAGCCTGAGCCCTGCCAGCCCACCCTGAGACAAGGGGGCTTCCTCCCCATCCCAAAGCATCAGCGTCTGACCTCGCACACATAAGGGGCTCTGAAGCTGATGGGTTGAGTGGGCGTCACGCTGCCCGTGGACAGGGGAGTGACCTGGGAGCCTCAGCCCAACCCGGCCCGGGTGCAGGACGCACCAACATGTGTCCCCAGCAGTCCGCCTTGCACTCGGCTCAAAGCTGAGCCCTGGAGTAGCAGGGACGAGGCGGGTGGTACCCAGTAAGCAGAGGCGACGGGAGGGCCGGGGACGTGGCTGTCCCAGGACGGGGCGGGGGCCGCCACGTGGAGCCATGAACTCACCGCCGTGCCGTTGTTGTCCCGGAAGACCTCCTGGTTGACGTAGTCGAACAGCTTCTTCTCTAGCTGGAGCATGACCTGTGAGGTGAGAGGCCCCTCAGCACCTGAGCTCCCCCAGCCTCGTCCCCCGGCCCCCGCTGCCCCGGGCGGGCTGCAGAGTCCCGTGCAGGCCGGGCCGGCCGTGGCCCGTGTGTCACCCGCCCAGTCACAGGCCCACTCACCTTCCGGTCATTGTCCGACTCACGAAATATGAGCTTCACGACTTCATTGGTGTCGGCGGCCCGGACGGTCTGCATGGTGGCCTTTGTGCAGAGTGTCTGTGGAAAGAGAGCCACAGAGGTCAGTCCCAGAGTGGCCCAGGCACCCATGGCAGCGTCCCCTGACACCCCAAGTCAGTGGGATGGGCTGGCCGGTTCCAGAAAGCAGCCAGTGTCACACCAGTTTCCACACTGGGGGCCGGGGCCGCTCCCGCGCAGCCGACCCCTGCATGTGCGAAGGGCCTGAGGCCAGCTGCTCCCCAACAAGGCACAGCTGTGACCGCAAGGCCACCCAGAGCTGCCACCGCACACAGAGCTGCTTCGGGGCAAAAGCCAGGGCGAGCCCAGCAGGCTCCCGAGGCACATCGACACTGCGAACAGCACAGAGGGCGCCTGTGGGGGCACCTGGCTGGCCTCTGGCCCGCTCTCCTCTGCCTGCACTCCCTCGAGAGTTGCGGGACTACAACAGTGGGAGAGGCTTGCAGGAGGGCTCACCCTGTGAGGCAGACGTGGGAGGCACGACTGAGGTCACCCTCCTGCTTCGTGGTGTTTACCGGCTGAAACCAGTCCCTGAGGGAGAGGCTGGGGTGGGCAGAGGCCGGGAGGCAGCTGGACAGGACCCATGAAGAGATCGGGGTTCTGCCAGCGTTCCAGGGACCATGCTGACCAGGAGGACCAAGGAGAGGGCTGAGCAGGAGCGCTGCAGGGCCTGGGTGTGCCCGTGATGCTCAGTGGCCTGGCTGGCTATGGGAGGGGGCAGCCATCTGGGTAGCAGAGGAGACAGAGGCTGAGTGAGTGCCAACCTCTCTGCCACGCTGCTGTTCCAGGAGGCACGGTCCTGGCTGGCAGACTGCCAGTGCAGATCTCTGTGAAGGATTATTTTTGGGACTGTTGTGAAAATTCCTCTTGTCAACCTCAGTACAATGCAAGGAATGGTCACTGAGGATCAGTCCCTAAAGGCAGGACAGCGCAGCAGACCCCTCACTGGGCGGACTGGCCTCCACGAGGAGCCCCTGGCCCCAGTGCAGAGGCCTTGCAGGCACTGAGCTCTCGGAGCCTGTCAGAAGTCACGAAGACACAAGAACACCCAGGAACACACCGGACAAGGGAAGAGCGAGACCCACACGCTGGGAGAGATCAAAGCTCGGCGTGGAAGGCGAGGTGCCCGTGCTCGCGGTGGGGGGACAGGCAGAGGCACCGGGGCTGCAGCATCGCCGGTGCGGGAGGAGGAGGGCGCGGCATCGCCGGTGCGGGAGGAGGAGGGCGCAGCATCGCAGGTGCGGGAGGAGGAGGGCGCAGCATCGCCGGTGCGGGAGGAGGAGGGCGCAGCCGCTTCCTTACACGAGAGGCCACAGACTGCAGATTCCATTTACACAAAACTCCCAGAAAGGGCAAAGTCGGAGGCAGAGGCAGCAAGGTGGAGGGGCCAGGAGGGAACTGAGGTGGGGCTGAAGGGTTGGTCTCCACTGGACTATAGTCTGTGTGTAAATTATACCTCCATAAAGCTGGAAACTTCTCTGTTTTGGAGACAGGGTCTTGGTCTGTCCTCCAGGCTGGAGCACAGTGGTGGGATTAGGCTTGTTTCAACTTACACCTCCTGGGCTCAAGTGATCGTCACACCTGAGCCGCTCAGGTAGCTGGGACTGCAGGTATGCACCTGCAGCTGTAATTTTGTAAATTTTTGTAGAGACAGGGTCTCGCTATGTTACCCAGGGTGGCCGTGAACCCCTGGGCTCAAGCGATTGTCCCATGTCAGCCTCCTAAAGTGCTAGGATTACAGATGTGAGCAGCTAAACCTGGCCCATAAAGCTGCTTTGTAAGAAAATAAAATATGATCTTTATTTAAAAAATGATGACTGCATGAAAAGTCAGAAACTTCTCCCTGAAGGGCCCTTGGGAGCTGGCCCTGCTGAGGTACACTCCAATGTCCGGGGCTCTGGCCGAGGCTCAGGAGGACATCCCTGGGCCGGGGCCCGGCCTTCCCCCGGAGGCTCCTGGCATGCGCTGAGCAGGAGCTGAGGGCGTGAACCCTGGGGCCCCTCAGCAGCCTGGCCCGCCTCACCAGGATGCAGCGGCCTCCTCAGGGTGGCTGGAGTGTGGCGCCCCAGCTGGGGCCAGGAGGCGGCTGTCCGCCATCCGCAGAGCGGCCTCGGGGCGGGCCATTGGCATTCTGAGCACAGACCAGCAGCTCGGGTCAAGCCCCCAAAGTGGCTTTTGGACTATGTGTCACAAATCAGTCTGGAGCCTTCAAACAGCGTGAGGATTAGAACAAGCACCCAAACAGCCAGGATAGAGCGGCCACCCTGCCCTTCCCTGCATCCCAAGGAGGTCCAGTCCCATCCAGATGCTAATGGGCTTAAGTGGCTTAAGCTGCTTTCCCTGAATGGGAGAAGGCTTGGCAGGCAGACGGCCATTGTCCCCACCCCAGGACGCAGTTCAGGAAATTCATGGCTCTGTCTCCCAAAAGGCGTCTGCTGGAAACTGTTTAAAAACGGCTTTATCTCAGCACTTCAGGCAGGCTCCCAAAGGCCGAACATCTGACGAACCCCAGGGCCTCGGAAGGGCCGTCCCCCCCACCCCGCACCAGAGCCACCTCGTTCACAGGCTGTAAAGGGGTGATCAGGCCAGGCTAAACGGCCAGAGCTGGCCGGCTCCCTTCGCCTTTCAATCCAGCAAAGTCGTGGCCGCTCATGCGGAAAGCAGCCAGGCTAGGCCTTTCCGGCTCGCCTACTTTTGGAAGGGATTCCTGTCTTTTGAAAGAAGAAACAAATACCCTGAATGCTATTTTTAAGAAGCCATCTAAGAGGTATTTTGTTATTAGCAGCGACACGAAAAGGCCCTGGAAAGGGCGGCCTGGCATCCTGTCTCATCAGCTCTTGGGATTTCACGGGAACGCTGCGTGCCAGGGCCATTCACCTGCGCGTGGATAACGGAATTCCTGCATTTCTTACTGTCTAGATGACCGAGGAGGCACGCTGGGCAGAGTGTCCACAGGCCCAGGGCACAGGTGTCATCCCAGGAGGCACGCTGGGCAGGGTGCCCACAGGCCCAGGGCACAGGTGTCAGCCCAGGAGGCACGCTGGGCAGGGTGCCCACAGGCCCAGGGCACAGGTGTCAGCCCAGGAGGCACGCTGGGCAGGGTGCCCACAGGCCCAGGGCACAGGTGTCAGCCCAGGAGGCACGCTGGGCAGGGTGTCCACAGGCCCAGGGCACAGGTGTCAGCCCAGGAGAAGGGCCGTTTACTGTGCGAGGAAGTCACACGGTCATTCTGATTTGCATGGAGCTGGCGGCGGATGGTCGCCCGCTGGGCACCGGTGCAGCTGGTCTCATCTCAGGAGCTGAATCTGTCCCATCACCCTCTCAACTGTCACGGGCACTCTGCCACAAAATCCAAAACTCCGCTAAAGGCAAACACGTCCTCTCAGACCCTGTCAGCCCAAGTGTTAAATGCAACCTTCAGGAGCTGATTTATAAAAAAAAAAAACAAAACTGTTCTGTGTTCTCTGAAACAAATCCTCCCTGGCTGTGGCCTCCAGGCCCCGCATGCACAGCCAGCCGGCGCTTAGGCTCCACTCTCCACTCGGAATCACCAGGTGTCCAGAGTGCCCTGCTTGGGCCAAGTGGACACGCAGCCTCGGGGGCCCACTCAGGGCTCAGAAGAAGCCGTCTGTGTGCGCAGCATCGTGCAGGCACCACAGGTCCTACCCCAGGCTCAGCTTCCAGGTCCTGCCCAGGAGTCTCGGTTCAGGGAGAAGCAAGCCCCAGGTGAGGCTGGGTGGGAGCGGCTGAGCTGGAGCCCTCATGCGCCCACCTGTCACCCGGGCAACACTCCTCGGGGGCGGGGGCACCACGCATGAGGCCTGGAGCCAGTGCCAGCAGTAACACGCCTCACATGAGGAGGGAGGTCCCGGCAGGGCACAGCACAGATGCCGCCCAGGCTTGGGAAGGGAAGGCTGGGATCCCAGGGGCACAGCTTTGAGAAAAGCGATGAGGAGCGAAGGCAGGAGACGCCCCCTCCTGCCACATGGAGGGTGCAATTCCCTGGGTGCCCCCTGGTGCCCAACACGCTCAGGCAGACGAGGAGACCTGTCAGTCACGGGGCCACAAACCCCTTCCTGGGGCCACAGCCTGCCCACAGTGGCAGCCCCAGCCTGCACCTTCCCGAGGGGGAGGCGTCCGAGGGAGCAACATGGACTCCAGGAGCACGTGAGGGGACGGAGGACCCGGCCTTCTGTGGCGGACAGGCAGAACCACCCACCCCAAGATCGAAGGCCGACAGGCCACGGCGCCCTCCCACTGCACCTGCCTGTGTCCACGGGTGCCACCAGAGCTGCCCGGGCTCCCCTGGAGCACGTGAGGGGACGGAGGACCCGGCCTTCTGTGGCGGACAGGCAGAACCACCCACGCCAAGATCGAAGGCCGACAGGCCACGGCGCCCTCCCACTGCACCTGCCTGTGTCCACGGGTGCCACCAGAGCTGCCCGGGCTCCCCTGGAGCAGAGGCAAATGCACCCCTGTGGTCTCCTGACCTAGCCACTGGCCTGGGCACACCCTGCCCCAAGCCTGTGCTGCGGGAGAGACGGGCAGCCCGGGTCCAGGACGGCACTTCTGGGAGGGACGATGGTGCCGTGACCCGTGGCGGCCGCACCAAATCCCGACCTTCCTCCGTGATGGAGGCTGACCCGGCCACACGCCTGCAGACGCTTCCAGCCCAGGGACGGCACGGCCTCGTGAAGCCTGGAACCCGTTACAGCCCAGGGACGGGACGGCCTCGTGAAGCCTGGAAGCCGCAAGAATGTCTTCATCTCCTTGGGAGCCATCTGTTCTCTTCCCTCAACCCAGGGAGCAAGATGGTGCTCACAGTTAAACAAAATAAACACGAACCACAGAGCCAACGTTGCCCCCAAATCCAGACACACTACAGGCAGCTGCTGAGGGGCAGATTCTAGTGAGTTCTTAAGGAATTAAACCACTGTCAAGAGAATGAGGCTTCTTTCCTCTAACGTGAGACTCCCTACAGGAGACAATATTGAAACTCCCCATCTGCACAACACCCGTGGGCATATTCCGCCGTGGACAGAGTGTCTGCTGACAGATTCCAAAGACACTGGCGCTGGCGGAGCCACGGTCGCCACCCCTCCTGCAGGTCTCGGAATTCCTGATCTGGCCACTGCCTTGGTGACAGCAGCTGCTCTGCTGTGGGAGCAGGGCCTCCTGTGAGGCCTGTGGGTGGTGAGCTGTGGCTCACATGCTGGCCCCAGAGCAGGCCAGTCCTTCAACACTCAGCTGCTGAGCACATCCTTGTGAGGCCCGACTAGCTTTTCTCATCAAACCGGAAAAAAACCACCTTAAAGCAGAAAGCAGCAGAACGAGCCGCTCCTTGAGGCCACGACCCCAGCCCCTCAGCAGCACAGAGGCCGTGCGGGCGCACCTGTTCCCACGGGGGCGTCTCCACTGCGAGCTTCCATCCTCTCAGGCCTCCTGCTTTGGCAGCCTGGCCCGAGCCAGCCACTCCTCTACGCCTGTGGGGGCCCGTCCAGCCTGGCCCTCAAGTGTAGCAAGACACAGACCTGCAGGCGCAGGTCCACTGTGGCTGGAGTTCCTGCTTCTAACGAAAACCTCTTCCGTGCCAAGGATGGAATTCAGGACCGCACGCTCAGCCGTGGTCTGACCGCGTCCGAGTGAACACCAAAACCAGGAGGCTCGCACGTGGCCCCAGCCGGCCAGTCTGAGCCCTGGGGCCGGCCCCAGAGGCTGTCCTCAGCACCCCTGTGCACCTCAGTGCTCATCACAGGCTTCCCAGGAGGGTAACGTCCAGGTCCCGGAGAGGCTGCCTGTCGGCTAGCACAGGGGGTCACCGCTGGGGGCTGGCAGGGTGCTGGGACCTACACCGCTGACTTCAACCATTTGGGAGTTTCCTCCCACACCTGAGGAGGAGTCAGTCCGACAGTGAAGGAAGTGTGGACTGGGAAGCAAACTGCCTCTGGCACTTCGCAGACGTCCAGTTGATACCCATGGGGCGAATGAATGAATGGAGGAGGGGCAGAGCCCAAGCCCCAGGGTCAGAGTCCGGCCACCCAGGGGTCCACCCAGGGGCTCGCCCTCACTCTGGGCCTGGCCCCTGCTGGGGCTGAGTGGTGCGCTGGTGGGTGGGCTTGAAGACACATTGTCGCAATTTTTCATGCCCACCCCCTCAACATGACCATGCTCCTCAGCTTTCATCCTGCTGACAACTTCATGCAGGAAAACACGCAGACTCTGATAGCATGAAATCGAGAACAAAGGCGGGGGACAAAGGGGCGCGGGGCAGCGCAGGCGGGCCGGGTCGAATTTCAGCCACACACAGATGTTCGCTGCAACATCTGAAAGGAAACGCTTGTAAAAGAAATGGCCTTGAAAACAACATCTTCAGCGGTTAAAGGGCCAGAGGACGCAGGGTGCCGGCAATGATCAATCTCGGCCAAGAGATCCAAACCAGCATCATGAGTTCCAGTGACAGGTTTCCTGGCGACCAAAGGCCCAAGTCCACCATGGATTCCGGACACAGGGAGGGAGCATCCGCCACGGATTCCGGACACAGCGAGCAAGCATCCGCGACGGATTCCGGACACAGGGAGCGAGCATCCGCCACGGATTCCGGACACAGGGAGCGAGCATCCGCCACGGATTCCGGACACAGGGAGCGAGCATCCGCCACGGATTCCGGACACAGGGGAGGGAGCATCCGCCACGGATTCCGGACACAGGGGAGGGAGCATCCGCCACGGATTCCGGACACAGGGGAGGGAGCATCCGCCACGGATTCCGGACACAGGGGAGGGAGCATCCGCCACGGATTCCGGACACAGGGAGGGAGCATCCGCCATGGATTCCGGACACAGGGAGCGAGCATCCGCCATGGATTCCGGACACAGGGAGCGAGCATCCGCGACGGATTCCGGACACAGGGAGCGAGCATCCGCCACGGATTCCGGACATAGGGAGCGAGCATCCGCCACGGATTCCGGACACAGGGGAGGGAGCATCCGCCACGGATTCCGGACACAGGGAGGGAGCATCCGCCACGGATTCCGGACACAGGGGAGGGAGCATCCGCCACGGATTCCGGACACAGGGGAGGGAGCATCCGCCACGGATTCTGGACACAGGGAGGGAGCATCCGCCACAGATTCCGGACACAGGGAGGGAGCATCGGAGCTGGCATCCCTCAGTCCTAACTCAGCGGAAAGCACTTTTTGCTTCACGGGGCTGTAATTTATGGAAATCTGTGCCAGTCTCTGAGACATCCCTTAAGGACAGCAATGACTAAAACAGTAAAACCCTGCGAGGGGAGCTCTGGCTGGACAGAGCCTTCCAGCTGTGGATGCCAGCGTCTGACACTAACGGCCAGTGAGTGAAGCTGGGGGCAGCCTTCTCGCTCAGGCCTGGGGCTGACTTCGGGGCGGTAGGCACTCTCTCGCTCAGGACAAGGCATGGCATCGCCTCTGAGAGTTGGTGCCACTGTGGGAAGGCCTCCTCCTGTGGGTCAGGGCTGTGCCAAGGGGAACACAGAGGTGCGTTTTCGTGGCAGAACTCCCTAGCTCTGAGCATTCACATGAGACTTCACTCGGATTCACCCATCAGTAACAAGATGGGCCCCTGTGATGAGCACTTCGCCAGCTCTCCTCTGCCTCGTCTGATGCAGCCCAGCTCATTAGCTCCAACTAGTAAGTTCACAGAGCACCTGCCCCTGACGGCTGCAGGCCCCGGTGCTGATGGGCGTCTGGGAGCAGGGCCGTCTCCAGGAGACCCATGAGGACACCCGGCTTTCACCCGGCCTTTGCCCTCCCGCAGGTGACAGTGAGGTCTCTGTTCCTGTCCTTTCTAAGAGAATAGCCTTGTCTCAGAAAGAAGCCATTCGAGGTGCTGCAGCCAGCTGTAGTTCCCGTTGGCTACTGAGTACAGCAAGCAGATGCAGACACCAACATCCAGCTTCACTCCGGGGCACCCGCTTCTGGGTGTGACGAGGGTCGAGGTTCCGTGGAGCGGACACCAACGTCCACCTTCATTCAGGGGTATCTGCTTTTGCGTGTGATGAGCGCCGGGGTTCTGTGGAATGGCCACTAATGTCCACATTCCGGGGCACCCACTTCTGGGTGTGATGAGGGCTGGGGTTCCGCAGAGGAGGACACTCTAACTTTCCTGGCACAGACGCAGGGATGCTCCTGTGGTGTGAACCTGCAGTGTTTGCCCAGCAAGAACCAGACCGAGGCCAAGAACTTGTGACAGGCAGGTCCCACAGACACAGCTGCCCTCTGTCTGGCTGCAGAGATCCAGCCAGCCCATCCCACGCTGCTAACCCAAGACGGGCTGCGTCCCTTTATCTCTACTGCTGTGTTTTTGAGACAGGGTCCTCCTCTGCCCAGGACGGAGTGCAGTGATGCGATCATGGCTGGCTCCCCACAGCCTCGGCCTCTGGGCTCAGCCTCCTGCGTAGCTGGGACTACAGGCGCACCCCATCACGTCTTTATTTTCTGTAGAGACAGGGCCTTCCCATGTTGCCCAGGCTGGTCTTGAATTCCTGGGCTCAATGATCCTCCTGCCTCAGCCTCCCGCAGTGCTGGGAAGGCAGGTGTGAGCCACCGTCCCTGGCCTTCCCCTTTCTTTGTAGTTGAACTTTTGGGGTTTCTCTTCTCACTCCTCCTCCAGGAAATAACTGTGACGCAGAGAAGCCTGACCCTTGGGCGGTGAATGCTGGGGTGAGTGGTGTGACCCTGTGAGTGGCTCTCACTGGAAACTGACCGCAGGTGGGGCAGGTAAGACGCGCGTCAAGTCCCATCCTTTATTGTCCTGTAATTGTGGGTTAAATTCCAACCATAAACATTCCTAGAAATAAAGAAGGGTTATATAGAGAAGTTTCACGTGACAGAGGAGGACAGAGGAAAGGATTTCTAAAAGACGGTTCACACGGGTGACCCGAGCACTTTACATAGGCCTTTCTTAAAACACGTTAACGGGAAATCATTACGTTTTTAGTTTAAAGTTCTTGAATGACTCTGGCAGACAGAACTGGCCTCAAGGGATAAACATTTTCTATGCTACAAATCATTCTGTGAGTAATGGTGAACACTGCTATACATCTGTGCCCAGGACGCAGCGTGTTCCGCCACATCAACACAGCGCCTTCACCTTCAAAGAAGAATTCACTAAGAGGCTCCTGCCACTGTGGCACCGAATGTGCCTGAGGGTCCGGACCCCTGCTCAGAACCGAGGGGGCAACTTCCGTTACCATTCAGAAAACTACAGAGCCCACCGACGAACCAGCAGGTGAAAGTTCCTGCCAATGGGCAGAGAGAATTCAAATGCTGAGTTCCATAAACAGCCCATCCTCTGAAAACCTGCCCGCTTTGAGGAACACGGGATAAGCATTCTCGGTCCCATGGGACTAGCTGTTCCTCGGTAGCTCACCTTATAGACACTGGTGTGGGCCGTAGGCATCGCTGTGGCGGGGGAAAGGACAGTCCTGGCTTTAAAGCTGCTTTGTCCTGGGGGCGTCACGGAAACCGGAGGAAGCAGTGCCTCTGAAGCTCTCCGGCCTCCCTGGTGGGGGGACACAGGCAGCACCCCCGAATGTCGGTGTTCATCAAACATACACAGGCCAACGGCCACGCGTGGTGGAGACAAGGTCCTCAGACCCTGCAAGACGCCCCTGCTGAGGGGCGACACGGGGACACGGAGAGGGTCACGCCGGCACCACACCCAAGCCTGATGACCTCTGATGGAAAGAGCACACATCATCTCAAATTAACCCCCGGAGGCTCCAGACTCCTTTCCGACGGCACACGCCTGTGTGGCTTCTCGGAAGCAAGAGTGTGGTTCACCTGGTCCCCAGGGCAAGGAGGGCAGAGGAGGCCAGGGAGCACTGAGCCCCCTGCCCCCAACCAGGAGCGGCTGAGGTCAGGCGGCTGGCGCTACAGCCACCATCCCCAAGTACGCTGGTGGCTCCTAGGACCTGTCAGCACGCAGGCCCACGGGGCAGTGGCTGTTGCTCCAAGCTCGAAGGCTGGCGATGTCACAGGTGTGGGGCAGGATGAGTGAACCACCCTCGCGCCGTCTTCCGCCGGCACGTCCACACCGCAGGCCTCACACAGGCTTCTCCTGGGGCTGGGCCTGAGCTCAGCAGAGGGACCCTGGGTGGACTTGGCGTGGGAAATGCATGGTGAGGCTGGAAGGCCCAGGGCAGTGGGCACCAAGGACCCTTCCTCAGGGGCACGCAGCCTGTGCTCAGCCCACAGTGAAGCCGGGGGAGGCGTTCTGCCAAGCATGCCCATTTCCTTGCTTTTTAGGACCAGGGCAGGCCACCAGATCCAGAGAACACCGCCCTGGATGGAATCTGAGGAGCTGAGAGCCTGGCGGTGCGCTGACCTTGGCGGGGCTTGCCGGACGGGCTGCGGTGTGTCCTGTCCTCTCTCAAGAAGGCTGCCTGCTGCTTCTGCCGGCCGCCCAGACACTTCACCTGCCTCCCTTGACTTCCCAAGAGAAAGCCCTTCTGGTGAACTCCACCTTCCCAGAGGTCTTCCCGGTGAACCCTGGACCCCCGGAGGGGGAACCCGTGGAGGGCTGCTGACAAAAGCACAGCCGTGAGGCCTGGTGTGCAGACGTGGCTGCGAGCCGCAGGGCGGGCACCGGCCCCGCGTCCCGAGCATGCGGAGTGCGCGTCTGCCCCAGTGAAAGGCGCCGTCGAGGGGAGGTGTGGCGTCAGCATCTGAGCGCTTCCTCCTCTCTGTGTGCATTGTCCACGGCCACCCAGGACAACAACATGACATAAAGACTCTTTCACGTCCACTCCCAAGGCTGCTCCCGGGCTCCAGCAGCCTGGCTGGCTTGGAAGTGCCGTGGATGGAGTGGAGGAGCAGGAGCAATGGGAGCCGTGGCCGCCGGCTCTCACGCCGGGGGGGGCTCTCAGGCTTTCCGGGAAGACAGCGGTGGTCTCCTCCTCAGGCCGTGTCCAGCACCGTGCCAGGCAGCCTCTGCCCGGCCCAGGGGCGGCTCCCAGGACTGGCCCTGCCCGGCAGCAGGGGCACAAGCTTCACCTCTTGGCGGCTCCCTCCGGACATCCCCTGGCACGCTGGGTGTGGGGAGAGGATTAGGAAAGGGAAGGGGCTGCAGGGCTCAGAGCTCAGCCTGCACCCCAGGGTCCCCGCACGCTTCTCAGAGCCACTGGCTGCCAGCGGGGAGCCGGGTGTGTTGTGTTGAGGAGGAGGGACGCATGAGGCTGCCGGGGTCGGGGTCTCCAGCAGCCCCCCGCCTTGGCACGAGAGACCTGCTCTGTCCCATACATTTCCCACGGGCTTCTTTTAAACTAAGGGCAAGGAGAGGGATTTTTAAATAAAGTATGAGCTCATAAAAACTATAGAAAAGTACGTTAATCAATGATTAGTGAACACACAACTGATTACGAAAAATTAGTAATGAATCCAAAAAATAGTTCCTCTAATGGAGTCCTAGGACACACTGGAGAAAAACGCCACAGAGTCTTTTGTTTTGTGTCTTTTTCTATAAAATGAGAATACTTTTGGCATCAATCTACCAGTTGAAAATATTGGGTAATATTTGCAAAGTGAACTTCCTAGAAGAAAATCCCCTAAATGTGAAACCAAATGTCATCACTACAATTAACATTGTACTTTAGGTGATGTTGTAGGCCCTATATAGAAACAGACCGAATAAAAGTCTCTTTCTGAAGAGTAATGAAGAAATTAATTTAATGAAAAATTAAATTTATGCTTTCTAAAGAGTAATGACAAAATAAGTTAGTGACTCTGTTGTTGCCATTGTTATTTAACACCCGACTCTAACAAGCGAGTGGGCCTAAAGGCGCGGCTCAGCTCTCACACCCTCTGCAGGGCCCCACGACCCTGACCGCCACCCTCAGGGAAGGGCGTCCCCGTGGCCCTCGGGAGCTGGCAGGGAGGGTAAGGAAGCTGCCACTGGCTCCGTCATCCAGAGCACGCTGGGTACGTGGTGAGGGCAGCGCCCCGCTGGGTCTGCCCAAGGCTTGTTCACACACAGGGTCCCAGTGATGACTGACGTCTGCCCTTGGCAGCTGTGAGCCTCCTTCCATCCCCGCCGCCCTGGAGACGGCGCTGAGGGTCTGCAGGAGTCACTCTGAGCCAGGCTTTCTGGGAGTCTGTGGGAGTTACAGGGGATGTCCCTGCCACCTGCCCTCTGGACACACACCATGCCCGCAGCACGGCTGCGAGATGGGCAAACCCTGAATGGCGCAGGGCTGCGCAGGGCCGCGCCGACGGCGGCCGATGCAGGAGCATCGCCAGGCTGAGGAGTCGGCCACCGCACACTTAGTTTCTGGAAGCTCAGGCCTGCCCGCGCACAGGGCCAGTGACAGCCGCACGGCCATCCCACTGGCCATGCCCCTGATGGGGGCTGCCAGGGGACACACGGACCTCTTGGCGCCCACTGTGCCCACGGCTGGGAGATGGGGGCAGAGGGGCTCAAGGAGGTCGCCAGTACCCAGATGAAGTCAGAACTTGACCTGGAGCCTGGCTGGGGCCGCAGGGGCCTGTGGGGCTGTGTGGGTCACGACCAGGTGCGATGTCACCCCCTGGCTGACGGCTGCCCTTCCTCCCAGGACACGGTGCGCCCGAGAAGGAAGGAAGCCTGGGCACCAGGAACGCCTGCGGTCTGGGCCCGGGCTTGTGCTGCCAGGCCATAAGTCCACTGAGCGGGAGACATGGCCTTTGGCAGGTGCTGGGATCCTGCCCCACAGGCAGTGGTGGGGCCCTCCCCCGTGCCCATTTGAGCAGCGTTCTGGGAAGCCCAGCTCTTGGGCGTCTCCTCGTGATGTCAGCCTCTCTCCAAGGATGGCTCTTTCTGGACATCAGCGCCCCTCATGGCCGTTCCCCTGCAGCCCCAGCTGGCACCTGAGCCATGTACCTGTCAGTGATTGGCAACTGGTTTTTAAAAACGGCCACCAGCCTCCAAAAACACATCCATCACAATCACTGCCAGAGAGGTGACGGATGGCAGGTGTGGTGTGCTGTCGGGCCACGGGGAGACGGGCGTGCCTGGCACTGCTGTCATTCTTTGTCACCACAGCCAGCTGAGCAGCCCAGCTGCCAGTTGCCACCACGCACGGCATGAAACACCCTCTGAACATCCCAGCAACAGCCGGAGCCGCAGGCTGCATCGTGTGAGGACGCTCAGCCCTCTTAGAAGGCACACGACCGACCGGCGTGTTTAATGTGCACAGGTTTTAATTACGGCTTCCGTGGTGCCAAATTTGATTACAGTATCGTCTTTTCAGTTCTGCTCTGTGAGCATGTCTGCATTAATTTGCATCTGAAACACAGGAGACTGCGAATTCCTATGGGACGGAGCTTCTTCACTTTGCACACAGAGCCTCTTTCACAGGCTGGTGTGGGGCCAGGCATGACTCCTGGATCCATCCCTGCAACCCTCCCGCTGCAGGTCTCCACCCTGAGGTCTGACGACCACCAGGGCCACCAGGCAGGTGCGCCTCCCAGAAGCCCCGTCTCTGAACCCTGTATATTTTTTATTGTGCTTTTGGCTCTGGGGTTACATGTACAGATCTTGCAGGATTGTTGCATAGGTACACACATGCCATGGTGGTTTGCTGACAACCCTGTATTTAATCTGCTGTGACCTAGCTGGGCTCTGCCCGGCCCCCCATTGCTATGGCGATGGATTTAATTAACCTCCCATGAGTCTTTCCAGCAAGCCTGCCACTGAGGGCACCAAGGAGGCGCTGTGAGCAGGCAGAGGGGCATGGACAGCAGTGATGCTGCCAGCCCAGGACCGAGGGGGCACGGACGGGCTGCCGTGGGTGGGAGCTCAGCAGTGAAACCAAGGCCAGGCCAGCTGCGGCTTCTGAGAGACCATTAACCCCACGTCTGCCTTTGTACCAACACTGCCCCACGGCACCTGTGCCACCAAGCACTGCCTGCCCCCGGCCTCCAGCATTCCCAGAACACTCCATCAGGCAAGACGCTCTGCGCTGTGATATCAACGGCTTCCTGACATGCTCTGACTATGTGCGACCATCACTGTCCACACACCTTCAGAACCTCGTATCACGCGCTTCCATGCTCACTCTGACCCTGGGCAATCTGAAAACCACCCCAGAGGAGGGCACAGATGTCCCCACAAACCCGGCGTGGAGGCTGGGAGTGGCCTTTGCCAGCTCCCAAGGAGCCGGACTGCAGGTGCTAACGTGGACTCTGAGTGTGGCGTCTCCACGTAGGAGACCATGGAGGGTGGGGAGAACCAGCCCATGTGGAGCCCACAGAGTCTCACTCTAACCCACGCTGCTGTTTGACAGAAAGGCTCAGGGGAAGGAAAGGCAGGTGCTCGAGATGTACGTGCTCCCACACGGCTGGGAGCCGACAGCACTTCCGAGCCCCGTGGGAGGAGGGCCCTGCCCACCTTTGGGCAGCTTCCTCTGAGGAGCTCACCCACCACACCGCTGCTCTGCCACAGGGCGGGCAGAGCCGATCTCAAGGACTGTCACCCACCCCACCCAGGCCCCAGAGCTTCGTTGGAGGACCCTGGAAGACACTCCTGCTGGCCCGTGACGCTAACACTCCCTCTCCTTAAAAGGCAGATGCTTCTAGGAAGGCAGCGTCTGCGGCGGGAAACCACTCCCAGGCAGCTGGAGAGGAACTGAAGAGAGGACCCCATGCCCCAGGCCCTCCTGGCACCCAAGGTCATGGTCTTGAGGGCAGGCGGTGCCCTGATCCTGGCGCCAGGCCCACAGAACAAATGCACAGGACACACTTGCTGGACAAATGAGACCGCCTGCAGGGCAGCCAGCGGTGCGATGCTCCCCACCCACCACCCACAGGCCTGTGTGAAGAGCCCCCTCGTCTGAGCAGCTGGAAGGGCAACTCTGAATCCGCGCTGCGCCCAGGCTGAGCGGTTCCACGCTGGGAGTCCTCTGATGCCTTCCAGCTGCAAAGAGCTCAGAGGCTGGAGCAGCACAAGAAATGGAAGTGGTGCGAGAAAAACGAGGCACCAGACCACGGACCACGGGATTCCTCGTCCACTTTCATCTAAGAAAGAAGAAGTGCAGCCTCGGGGATCACCCAGGTCACTCGGGCGGTGACGGTGGCCACCGCCAGGTGTGGTCCTGCTGGGGCAGACCAGCCCAGAGGTAATGTCGGTCCCCGCACCTGCGTCACACAAGAGCCCAGCTGGCATCTCGGGTGCGCACACACAGCGATACGTCACTGGAGGCTGCATGGGCAAATGGGTTGCGAGGTCCGAGCCTGAACCCCAACCAGAGCCACATGCGCAGCCCCGGTTCCCCAGCTGCAGAGCCCGGCGTCAGGCGGATGTGAGAAGGAGACGCTGCCCAGCCCTGGGCCTGACTCTCAGGTCCGGGAGAACCCAAGGTCTGTGTTCTAAGGAGCTCCCAGGCACCCGTCAGCTCTGCATCCAAGAGCTTAATGTGGAAGGAAACGAACAGGGACGTGCTATAGGCCAAGTGGAGAGTGAGTCCGTTCACACGCAGACGGCAGCATCGGCCCGTTCACACGCAGACGGCGGCACCGGCCCGTTCACACGCAGAGGCCTGAGGCACCGGCTCGTTCACACGTAGACGGCTCATTCACACGCAGACAGCGGCACCAGCTCGTTCACATGCAGAGGCTGGCATCGGCGTTCAACACGGCCTGATCCGGTGCTGGCACAGGGGATCCCCAAACACCTGGCCTCAATTCCTTGGTCCAAGTCAGCCTCAAAGGAAAATTGTGCAGGATTTTCTTTGATTTTCACAAAATTTCTACAAAATGTTTTTACGGTTAGAAACCCTTTTTAAAAACTATGCCATGCCAACTGGCAGATTTTGATTTTATGTAACAGGTGCTGAGATGGTATTTTAAATTTAATAATCTACCTAATTGGCATCTTAACTACAGCAGCTGAAATTAATCACCACCAACATCAAAAATCTGGTCATTTTCAGTTATATTATTTTTACACAGGGCTTCTCAAGAAATGTTCTCTGTGCTAGCATTTCATCTCCCAGGTGGCAGGAGACAGTCCCTCCAGCGCTGCCTGTTGTCCTGGGCTGTGCAGCATGCACCCAAATCCATGTCCACCCAGAAACCCAGAATGGGGCCTTGTTTGGAAATGGGGCCTTGCGGTATAACTAGTTGAGGATCTTGAGATGAGACGTCCTGGTGGGGGTGGGCCATATGTCCATAGACTCATGTCCTCACATGAAAAGACCACAAAAAGGTGGAGGCACAGACTAGGGTGTTGTGGTCACAAGCCAGGGCCACCTGGGCCACCTGGGCCACCTGTGGCTGGGCGAGGCAAGGACTCTTCCTCCTCAGGAGCCTCCAGGAGCAGTGTGGTTCTAGGACATCTTGACTTTGGACATCCAGGTTCTAGGATGTGAGATGATACACCTCTGCTGTGTAAGCCGCCCAGCCTGTGGTCCCCTGAGCTGCTGCCCCACACAGAGACAGAAGACTCAGTATGTGGGAGGGCTCCACTTGGCACGCACATTCCACGTCATCAGAAGAGCACACAGAGGACAGGCTGTGACCTTCCAGAGAGCCTGCATATGCCTGTGGCCCACGGGGAGCAACGTGGCCATGTGGAGGCAACACGTGGTGGCGCAACTCAGCGTCAAGGGGCCATGGTTGACCCGCGGGTGACCACACCTGCCCTGGGCCTCAGGGTCCTCATGTAATTGGTTCCAGGGTCCCGTGACTCCTGACGGCCCCAAGCCCTCATGACATCCCTGTGGCCATGAGGGCTGGGTGCTCAGCTTTGGCCCAGTCAGGGCACCAAGTACTCGGCTCCTGTGAGCTGTGGGATTTCACACACAGCTGATGACTGTGTTGACGATGCTAGGAGGGGAAAGTGGTCCTTTCTCCAGAGGTGTGGCCTTCCCTGGACTAAACAGTCTGCAAAAGCTCCACTGCACATCCTTTTCCTTATTTCCCACTAGGTTGGCTTTACTTACACAGTAAACTCTGTGCGAAATGTAATAAAAGACTTCCATCAAATGAGCAGCCACGTATGTATCCACAGTCTTAAAGAGCCACGTGGGCAGGAAAACCCTCCAAAAATTAATGCAAGGACCTTAGACAGTTACCGAGCCAATAAGCCAGTTTAAAACGATTCACTTTTCTTCCCGTTCTTTGCAAATGCCAGACAGATAGCACAGAACAGTAAGACCCACATCTGTCCTGTGTGAGGGCACTGTGAGCCAGGGCCCGGCCACGGTGTGGGCGGCTGCTGTCACGGCAGCATCCTGGGACCCACAGGCCAGGGTGGCCGGCCGTGTGAATGGGCCGTGGTGTGGGGGGCCTCCCTGGTCCTGGGAATCTGCATCGCCACTGCCTGGGGTGTCGGGGGCTCCCATGGGTGGCATCTATGTCTGTTGGGGACATGGTGCCACTTAGAGGAGACCTTTGCAGACAGAACCTGGGTTTCCCACTGAAGCTGGTCACAGGTGCACGCGGCTCCTTCTGCTGGACTGGCCTGAACACTGCGTTCTGCAGACGAGGAAACCCTCGCGGAGAGGAGCGCTCCCTGCCAAGCTGATCTCGGGGCTGGAGAGCCCCCCCCGCCCACCAGCAGACTCAGTGGAGCCTCAGCCCTTCCTCCATCACCTAATGTCTGACACCAACAAACAGCGCCATTGAAGAAAACCTGCTGCTGAAACACCCGTGTCTGATACGGGGCAGGAATTGGGTCACCCGCAGGGTGCCTGATTCGAGGGAGGGACACCTGGTACAATGGAGAGGCGCGGTCACTCCAGGGGCACCTGTTATGCAAAGGTAGGGGGTGGGGGTGCAGTCACTCCTAGGGGTGCCTCAGTCGTGAGAGAGATGCCTGATACGTGGGAGGGGTGCAGTCACCCCCAGGGGTGCCTTCTCTGTTCTCTGACCTCTCTGGAACCCAGGCCCACCTCTTCCCTGGGACTGGGCAGGGCCAACCCCTCCACACTGTCCCATGTGAATGACCACCACGTCTGCTGGGCAGCGTGGAGACCCACCCAGGGCGCACCTCAGGGCTGTGGTTCTGAGGACGGGATGCACGGGGAAGTCGGTGAGCCCAGGCTGACTGGATGGCAGGTCCACGGAACGCTCCTCCCTGGCCCCTGCGATGGGGTGAAAATCGCCGGGTCTGCATGATCGTGTGGCATCACCACCACCCATGGGGCTCCATGACATCGAATTAAAATGAAATGAGATTGAAAGCCGGGTTCCCGGCTGCCCTCGGAGCGGCTGCTGCGGGGCAGAGGGGGGCGGAGGGGGCAGCGCCGTTAAGCTCACGACAGGCTGCGGCAACCAGTGGGACTTCAGGACGCCGCCGGGTCAGCCAGGCCCAAGGGAGCTCTGCTGGGTTCCCGTAGATGGTTCCTTTGAGAAGCCGCTGGGGGCATGCAGAGCAGCCTCAGGACCCCCACATTTCTTTCTCACTTAGAATTGCCTCTGACGCTCAGCCTGCCGGGCAAACCCCACTTCCATTGTCTTACCAAGCTGCAGGAGCCCCCGAGTCCACACCCAGGACCCCTCTCCACGGAGCCGAGAAGCTGGCTCAGCAGACAGGGCGTGAGGGGCAGACAGGACCCGAGGCAGCTGGTGCCTCCCTCCTGCTGCCCATGCAGCCCCGGCCAGCACGGCCACGAGCCCACCCGGCAGTGCTGGGTCTACCACCGGCCTCGCCACGCGGCCCCGGCAGGGGGGACCCCAGGCAGAGGGGCGGCGATGATGCACCCCCTGGAGCCCAGAAATGGGCCTGGCCATTCCAGGGCAGACGGGGGAGGGAACACCAGGAGGCGGCGGGGAGGACCCTGCAGGGGCTGAGGACAGGCTGGGCAGACCTGAAAGGCTGGGCTCCGTCTAAAACCAGCTACAGCGGCGGGGGGCTGGTGGGGGGATGCTGTGGGAGGAAAAACACGTGTCAAGTAACTCCAATTACCACCGATGGGAGAGTGAGAGAGAAACGGAGACTCCTCAATTCCCGGGGGTGTGGGGGCTGGCCAGGCTTACGGTGGCGTGGGTGGCTCCTTGGGGGGGCTGGCATGGGCGGCTCTCGGACACCATGCTCACTCGTCCTGGAGTGTCCAGCGGCCTGTCCCACAGCCGCAGCCTGGAGGTTCCTGAAACTCTGACTGACTCAGGAGGAAGTGGCCGTTTCTGGAAAACTGCTTATCACCAGTTCACAAAGCACATAGCCCCTTACACACACAGCTGTTCAAATTCACATCCTCTGTAGTTTGCTGTTTCAGGTTAAGCAGGAAGGTCGCTGCGGATTTCACTGGTTTATCGGTGAAGGGAATCTTGGAATTCTGGCGTCAGGCAAGTGGCCTCCCCAGCAATGGTCCTCTGTGTGGACCTCTCTGGCAGGGCAGGCAGCTGGGGCGAGGGCTCCTTTAGTGACAGCCTAACACGGAGGACAGAGCACAGGTGGGGATGAGCAGGTACCTGCTTCTTCCTGGGTGGAACCTGGGCAGGTCCTGGAAGGCCTGGGCAGCCCACCGAGGCCCGGGAGGCAGCTCCCACTCCGCACCTAACGTCCCCCAGGCGTCCAGGGCACCAGAGCCATCTAGACCTGGCCAGAGCTGCCGCGCTGTGATGGCCTGTGTGAGAGGAACTCCTTCTTTAAGAAATAGTGATCTTTGGCCGGGCGCGGTGGCTCAAGCCTGTAATCCCAGCACCTTGGGAGGCCGAGGCGGGTGGATCACGAGGTCAAGAGATCGAGACCATACTGGTCAACATGGTGAAACCCCGTCTCTACTAAAAATACAAAAAATTAGCTGGACATGGTGGCACGTGCCTGTAATCCCAGCTACTCAGGAGGCTGAGGCAGGAGAATTGCCTGAATCCGGGAGGCGGAGGTTGCGGTGAGCCGAGATCGCGCCATTGCACTCCAGCCTGGGTAACAAGAGCGAAACTCCGTCTCAAAAAAAAAAAAAGAAAGAAAAAAAAGAAATAGTGATCTTTATGACGGCACTGAGTGATCATAAAACACTGTGACGGTGCCCATGAGGCTTGAGGGCTGTGTGTGACGACGGTGCTTAGGGAGGGCAGGGGGGCGAGTCAGGTGACGCAGGGGAAGATGCGGCAGATCCTGGCCGGCTCCCAAGGCCCCTGCCCTGCCCCCGCCACGCCCCTGCCCCACCCCCCACCACTCAGCCTCTCACGGTCAGGCCCACACCCAATCCCAAACCCTGGTGAGGCACTTTCTTCATTTTCCGCTTGGTAGAAAGAGGAAAGCCCCACAGTCCTTCATAGGAGTTAGCCCCCCACACCCCACAGGACCCAGCACCCAGGCTCCCCGCAAATGTAGAGGCCACAGCGGCCCCCCCACACCCCACAGGACCTGGTGTCCAGGTTCCCCATTGCTACCCATGCCTGCAGAGACCAGAGTGCCCCCTCTACACCCCACAGGACCGGGCTCAGGGCCCCTACCTTCCCCCATGCCTGAAGAGACTCGCCCCACAGGACCCAGCGTCCAGGCCCCCCATCGCCCCCCACGCCTTGTGGCGTGGCCAAGCCGCTGGGCCCAGCAGCTGTCCCCCTTTACCAGCGAAGCTCCCACAGGCACTCCCCCATGGGCCTCGCCACAGCTCTGACCTGCCCAGAGCCAGCTGCCCTTCATGGTGACATTTGCTCTACCGGGGAGGAAAAGCCCCTTCCCAAGCTCCCTGACCTTTCCCCAGTTGCTGGGATTGATCGGCTTTGGCCTCTAGCAGGTTCTTGACTTTCGTTCTGGCCACTCACGGTCAGAGTGGGTCGGGGTGGGTCAGAGTGGGTCGGGGTGGGTCAGAGTGGGTCAGGGTGGGAAGTGCTCATGTGCCCTGCGGGCTCACTGGCTCTCAAGTAACAGGTTAGAAGCGAGCACATCAGAGATGCTCTAGACCTGCCGGAATGCCACTTCCAGCCCCCGTGGCTCTGTGTAGCTGGAGAGGAGCCTCTGACGTAGCCCCGCCTCTGTAGCCCCCAGGCCTCACTCCCACGTCCCAGAGAGCATCAAACTTGGGGACACAGACTCCAGCAAGGATCGGCCCAGCCCCCACCCGAGCCCACGCTGAGCGTGCAGGACGGGAGGTCAGAGACCAAGGAGAAAGAAGCGAGGCACAGGGAGATGAAGACCTGCGTGGCCCTGCCGCCGTGTGTGCTTTAAAGATGCCATGCGCTCCACAGCCCACTGCATGCAGAGGCCCTGCCTTCCTCCTCCACGGCCAGATGAAGCACCGCCTGGGCCAGGAGCCACTGAACGCTCAGGCACCGGTGTGGCCAAACGTTCACACAGGAAACGGTGGAGCCTCATGGCGAGGCGCTGCCAGCTCCACGCAACAGAGGATTTCAGGACCCTCACTTCTGAGAAGCGCGTGTCAACCAGAGGAGACACGGGATGACCACGGTCAGCTCAGGCCGTGTTTCAGAAACAGTGTCCTGCCACTCTCGGAAGATAAATACGTGTGGGGGCACCACGTCCCCGTCCAACTCCCTGCGCCCGAGTCACCGTGGCCCTGCTGTGGGCTGTCAGCTCATGCCCAGCACCTGGAGGGGCCACCAGGGAGGCCAAGGGTGAGGGCAACAGGCCCCGGGCAGGTAGGCAGCAGGTGTTCTTCCGTCTCCCACGCACCCACCCCCACTTCGCGGCTGCCTGGGAAGTGGAATCCCAAGTCACGAGAACTGGGAGGGAGGGCCCAGAGCCAGTGTGGACCAGACCACAGAGAAAAGTCAGCCCTCGTGCTGAGCCTCGGGGCCCACTTCCTGCTGGTGGCGCCTCGGGGCCCAAGCTGCTGGTCCCTGGCCAGCCTGGGAGCACTCAGGACCCTGAGTTCCCAGAGATCAAGCAGGGTCAATGATCGTTAACTCACGCAGAGTAACAGTTTAGCAGACAGAAAGGCACAACGTTTAAAATGGGCTCCAACGGTCGGACGGGTGCTGCGAGAAAACCTGCTGCGATCATGTCGGATGGCGTGCAGGAGCTGATGGGCTGCGGCTCCGTGGGCACCAAGGGGGTGGCACGGCAGCGGTTCCTTGTGGGCCGACGATGAAAGCCACAGGGCAACCACCCGCCACAACCCCAGGGGCCCATTCACTCGGATTCCAACACAGAACCCTCTGCCGACAGTAAGACACGTTTCTCCATTGCAAGATTTTGCCTTAAAAAGTGCAGCCCGGGAGGCTGAGGGCATCAAAAATGCCAGTAAAAGGCCCCGCTCCTTCCGCTGTTTTCCTCAACACAGAACGAGGCACGAGCCGGGTGGGACGGAAGCCAGCACCTACCTCCACAACGGACTTGGAATCCAGCCGGAAGTTGAAATCACCGAAGACAAAGTAGGAAACCTTCTCGAATCGCTGATCGATGATTCTGGAAAGAAAAAGAGGACTTGTCACCAAGGGCACCGACTCCAGCGGCCCTCACCCGGCCCTGCGCTGCTCTACGCCCCGGTCTGCGCATCCTCTGCTGTCTCCCCAAGGGCACCGACTCCAGCGGCCCTCACCTGGCCCCCGCGCTGCTCTACGCCCCCGCGCTGCTCTATGCCCCCGCGCTGCTCTATGCCCCCGTCTGTGCATCCTCTGCCGTCTCCTGCTACAGGGGAACCTCGCTGGTTGCTTCTTTGCACCCCCAAAATTCAGCTCTGAGACCACCGCCAACACGGGTTCACCCAGCAGCCCTCGGCCCTCCCCAACACCGACACACGTGTGCTGCCGGCGACATGGAGGAAGAGGAAAGGCAGGGTCCCAGCTGTGTCCTCCCCTGCAGGGCCAGGGCAGCGCGAGAACCTCACGTGTGGGAAGCCACAGTCCCCCCGAGAAGGGCAAGGGCCAGACCAGGATCCCGAATATTACACTCCAGAGGTCGGGAGAGGTGGGAGGGAGGGACGGGGAGGCGCCTGCAGGCAAAAGGCAGGACCCGCAGCCCCTGCTGTCTCCTCCCAGGCAGGGATGTCCCTTCAGACCTGCTGTGAGGTGTGTTTGCATGTGATCCCCACTCAGACATTTCAAAGTGAGAGAGTAACAGTGGCTGCATATGTGTGTGTGTATTTTTAGCCAAGTACAGCTTTGCTCAAGAAAAATTCTTCCACCTATTTAAAATCAATTGCAATCCATGTCCTAAAGATTTTCCCATTGCGGCTTCCCTTGAAGATACAGGCCATGAGAAACCGTGGACCCCCTCAAACCCCAAGTCTCCCCTCAGCCGGCTGTGTGCAGCAACGCCGTGAACTGCTTGCTTCCAAGGAGAGCGAGACATTGGACCCCTCCGAGGAGAGCAAAGCGAGACCCTGCGCCGTGCGGCACCGGCCACAAGACCACCAGTGGAACAGAAGCATGATCTGTAGACAAGGAAAGGAAATACTCTGGTTGCCCAAATTCCTATTTTCACACCCAGACCCAGGTGGGGCTGCCAGGCAGTTCAGGGGCTGCCCGTCCAAGCACACCGCATTTGGAGACGGGCCATTGTTTTTTCTAAATAAACTCAGCATCAGGCCAGGCACGGTGGCTCAAGCCTGTAATCCCAGCACTTTGGGAGGCTGAGGCGGGTGGATCACGAGGTCAAGAGATCGAGACCATCCTGGTCAACATGGTGAAACTCCGTCTCTACTAAAAATACAAAAAATTAGCTGGGCATGGTGGCGCGTGCCTGTAATCCCAGCTACTCAGGAGGCTGAGGCAGGAGAATTGCCTGAACCCAGGAGGTGGAGGTTGCGGTGAGCCGAGATCGCGCCATTGCACTCCAGCCTGGGTAACAAGAGCGAAACTCCGTCTCAAAAAAAAAATAAAATAAAATAAAATAAAATAAAATAAACTCAGCATCATTAGCCCGGCAAAAGTGACAGCTTCCAACCAGGAAACTCTGCAGGTGTGACTGTTGTCCACGGGTTCCAGTGCCACACTGCCGGGAGCACTGTGCCCTCCTGGAGCTGGGGACGGGGCGTGAGCGGCACGGCAGGGCCCACTGGGCAGGGGCCCGACCAGTCACCAGCTCAGCCTTCTGATTAGCTTGAGAGGCAGCGGAATCCACAGGTGAGCCGAGTCTCCCGCTCCCCCGTTCTCACCCGGTCTTGTTCTGCGCTGCCCGCAGCTGCTGTCGACGCCTCCACCCTCGGTTGAAGAGCCAAGGGGCTGTGAGGTGCCAGCGGGGCCACTGCTGGCCACGGACCCACCTGCACCCTCCAGGGCTCTTACGCCAGAGTGAGAGGACAGTGTCTGTGCAGGCCACGCTTCCATGACCGGGTGCCGGTGAAATCGTCACTGTTTTATTTCAGTTTTGGCTATGGGGGGGTGGGAGTTCGTTTGTCTTAACACCTTCAGTACTTTTAAATCTACATACTGAAGTTTGCATTTTCTCCCGATTTTACTTGTTCACAGCCTGCTGTTCCCTTCTGTTCCTGGCCCTTTCTGTCTGAGTTCCAGGGGTGCCCTGTGTGCTCCGGAGAGTAACCCCGTCTGCAGTGAACACCGCGCGCTCGCAGGCCTGGGTTCCGGCTTTCCATTTGCCCACAGCGGCTTCCCTCAGGCAGATGTTTTAATTTCCATACATTCACATGCATCCGTTTCCCCTGCGGCTGAGATGCCGGCCCCAGCCCCCACGGGGACACGGAGCCCCCACCTTCATCTTTAGGGTAGAGTTTTAAGGGTTATCCTTTAATCCATCCGGAATTACAGTGCAGAGCAGGGATCTAAGTTTATCGATTTCCCAAGTGGGCGATCAATTGATCGGCACCGTTTATTCGAAGTGCCCGTCCCCCCACCATGTCTGTACCACAACGCAGCGTTCCCGGCGGCACGGGTCTTTCTGAGACAATCTATTCTCTTCTGTAGACCTTTTAAAAATCTATTCCTGCATGCTTTTAATTAATATGACTTTTTATAGGGAAGTCCTACTTGTTGACAATCTTTTAAAAATCGTCCCAGTCACCTCATGCTCCTTCTGCCTGTTAATTGCTATAGCTTGGCTTGGCAAATCCCACAAAAGACTTGTTTACCTTTTTAATCAGAACTCGTTCCATTTTAGGTTAAATCTCCTTGTAACACATTTGATCTATCGTCATGCAATTTGCTTAAACCAGCCGCGAGCTCTGCCTGGGAAAAAGGAAACGCTTCCTGTTTTCTGGGAGCATAGAAAACTTGGAGGGCGCGTGGAGGAAGGTACGGAGGGGACACGGAGGGTCCCGCGCGTGGAGTGTGTGTGAGGGGACACGGAGGGTCCCGCGCGTGGAGTGTGTGTGAGGGGACACGGAGGGTCCCGCGCGTGCAGATTGTGTGAGGGGACACAGAGAGTCCCGCGCGTGGAGTGTGTGAGGGGACACGGAGGGTCCCGCGCGTGGAGATCGTGTGAGGGGACACGGAGGGTCCCGCACGTGGAGTGTGTGTGAGGGGACACGGAGGGTCCCGCGCGTGGAGATCGTGTGAGGGGACACGGAGGGTCCCGCGCGTGGAGTGTGTGAGGGGACACGGAGGGTCCCGCGCGTGCAGATTGTGTGAGGGGACACGGAGGGTCCCGTGCATGCAGATTGTGTGAGGGGACACGGAGGGTCCCGCGCGTGGAGGAAGACACAGAACGCCCTGTACCCCGAGTCCCCAGGAGAGCAGCTGCCAGGTGCACAGAGGCTCCCGAGGGAGGGTGGCAATGCTCACAGGCCAGAGGGGCACGACACTGCCAGCCACACCCAAGTGTAGGTGAGACCACAAGATACCAAAGTGCCCCACGTGGCCAAGCATCTGTGCGTGCCAGCGCAGGAGCAGAGGAGACGGCCACGTGGCTAAACAAACAGCAGAACCCTGGCTGTGCAAACCCTAAACCGTTCCCGAGTGCCGAGGGGAAACGCAGCCTCCCGGGCGGCCGTGCCCCGCTGGCTGAGGTTTCCCTTGCAGGGGACGCTGCCCAGGCCTGGCTGCTCCTCCTTCCCGAGAAAGCCGCCAGGTGAGCGGCAGGTGGGCCGGCGCGGCCCTGGAGACGTGGTGTCTCCGACCAGTCCTGCGGGACCGTCATTAAACCCTCAGCTGGACCAGGCTCCTCGCCCTGCTCCACTGACAGGACGGCCTGAGCCAATTAACAGCAGCAGCGCCTCTAAAGGGCGCAAGACGGAGGGGCTGTCACGGCCGAGGCAATCACCTGAGTGCCAGCCCCGCTGCCCTCCTGGAGCTCACTTTCAATCTCAATATAGTGCCATTTGGAGCAGAAAAAAAAAAGAGTTGTTCTAAAATTAATTACCTTGTCAGTAGCTATTATGATTAAAACGGAGGCCCACATCAATATCATGTGCCTAATTCAAAAAGAGAATTACAACAAGAGCCATAAAAATCAATTTTTTAGGCCTTGAAAATGGTGTTTCTCTCTGTTTTGACAAGTGATCTCATTACTGGACGGAGGCCCGGCGGGGAGGGGCTGCCTCGGAGTCCCGGCAGCTGCTCCGGGCGAGGACCGCACAGAGGGGCTGGGGGGCTGGCCCGCACGTCTCCAGGACAACTGCAGCCCCACGACACCGCAGATTAAAGACTTAGGGAGAGTCACGGGTCGAACGTTCCGAATTACATTTCCAACAGCAGGCGCTTCCCTAACTCAGCAGTGGGAACCTGGTGCAGGGCTGCGGGCCTGGGACGCCATGGGAGGCCCCCAGGGGATGGCGCAGGGGCTGCGGGGCCCGGGAAGCCATGGGAGGCCCCGAGGTGGCAGGGCAGGAGGCAGGAGAGAGCCATCGGCAGTCCCACTGGGGCCGTAAAAAGTATGAGGCTGGCACGGGGCTAGTTTGTTTTCTTCCCCCACGGAGCTCGTGCAGTGTGGAAAGCAAACTGGCCCTGAGGCATTCATCCCGTCTCCTCCAGGACACCTAACCTGCTACGAGTTGGTTTTTTTCTTTCTTTCCTTTTTTATGTTTTAACCGCTGAAAGCGATGCTGGCTGAAACCTCTGGCATTGTACTTTTAAAGGCAGAGGTTGCATACAATTGGGAATCTATTAAGATGGGTTTGTTTCTCTGCTATAGTAGAGACCACATTTTCTCATCAAACAACTTCATATAAGCAAAAAATCAACAACATAAAATGACTACTACTGAGACCATTTTAGAGTTATTTAATCACTTAAAAGTTTCCTTAATAATCATAACATCTCATTGCATGGTTGATCGCAAATATATTTAAGCCACTTTAAATAAACTCATCCCCCAAAATAAATACACCCGTAGTTTCCTAGAAACTGCTAGCCTATTTCTCATGACTTCACTTTTCACCACCTACCGTGAGCTCTGCCTCCCTGAAGCGTGAAGCCCTCACGGTAGATCTCCCAACAAGCACCACACAACCCAGCACCACACAAGCCAGCACCACACAAGCCAGCACCACAGAACCCAACACCACACAAGCCAGCACCACAGAACCCAGCACCACACAACCCAGCACCACAGAACCCAGCACCACACAACCCAGCACCACAGAACTCGGCACCAGGGAAGCTGGCAAGATGGTCGCCCAAGGTGCGCCCAGGCAGAGCCCAGGCAAATGGCGGGTGTGCTGAAGCAGCAGGGCCAGCCTCGGGGTTAGCAGAGCCCCCAAAACGTCAGGCAGCTAGAGTTACAGCACCCACTGTGCTTGGGGAACCTCCTTGACCAACCACTGATCCCCAGTGCTGCACCCAAAGGTGCCCTGATTTCCCCACCCAGTGAGTCCCAGCCTCAGAACTCCAACCCTTTAGGGGCCAGCACCTGAGGTCTTGGGGGTGGGGGAGGGGAGAGCCCTGATCCCAGAGGAAGGTGGATCCACCTCGTAGAAGAGCAGGACACCAAAAGCTCACCCCGCCCTCCCTCTACCACAGGAGAATGCAGCGAGGAGGCTGTGGTCTGCCAGCCAGGAACCTCAGACTGAGAAATCAGGTTTGCTGTGAAGCCCCTGCCATGGAGATTTGTCACAGCAGCTGGGGCTCACACAGGCCCCGGGCCTCAGCCTCTCGGGGCAGGGGGCACCCTGGCCCCAGCGGCATGTGCCTTCCCAGTTCTCGGCCCCTTTCAGAGCCCACGCTTCCTCTGAGTCCGTCCCCACATCAGGTGTTCCTGGGCGGATCTGTGCGAGGAGCCCCACATGCCGTGGCAGTGGGAGGGCCGCTCCCGTGCTCTCATGGAGCACCAGAGCATCACCATTTCCCTTTGCTTCTCACTCTGAGACCCACCCTCTCTAACTCTGCTCGGACACCGCCATAAACCACAAACACTGGTGTCGCACGGAAGTGCCTCAACCTCCAAGGCCCCTCCACTCCTCTCCACCGGGCAGAAAACACAACACCAAGAGCTCAGATGCCAGTGCTGGTGCTGGGGTTTTGGGCGGGCAAGGACCAGCGGGGGTGAAGAGGCACGGCCCCCATAGCCCAGCAAAGACATTGTCCTGTCTGCCAGTAAAGAGCTGGGAACCACCCAAAGCCTCTCCAGGCAGCCAGCAGCAGGTCCCAGGACCGAGCACAGTGGCTGGAGCTCACGGAGGCTTCTGGCAGACTCCGTCCAGGTAGTGCTGGACATGGTGCTCATGGGTGCTACATGTGTAAAGACATAAACCACACACGAGTGTCACGGCAGTGCTGGTGCCTGCCTCTATGCTGGCACACAGTAAAAGTACAGAAACACCCGTGCCTGCGTAACCAGAAGCCAGAAGGCTGGAAGGAAGCGACAGGTGCTGAATTCGGGCTGGTGCTGGGACCAGGGTGGGTTCAGGACGGAGGGCAGGGCACCTGCGGGTGCACGTGGTTTGTTTCCTAAGGAAAGGACACACTTGTAGTACGTGCAGGGTGTGTGGCTGGGTGCCAGTGCTGCCCCTGCGTCTGCACAGTGGTGCTTTCTGGGCACTTGACTCCACCTTCAACAAAATAAAGATTGCAATCCGTGCATCAGCTGAGGCACAGGCACAAGGAACCCCTGCTGCCGGGCAGCAGCTGGGCTGACCACGCCCTGGAAAGGCTAATGCAGGACAGAGGCTGCCGGCTTTGCGGCAGCGGAAACAGCAGAGGGCAGAGGCCGGTGCTGCCGGGTGTGCAGGGAACGTCATGAGGTGCCCAGTGGGCTCCACAGACACATGATCTCGGCCGTCCTCAGGCCTCTGGGTCTGAGGGAGTCTGATCCCGACGAGCACACGACCAGCAAGGACCTGCGAGCTGCTCTCCACGGCCGGCGGGAGCATGAGGAGTGCGAGAACCAGCCCTGTGGCCAGGAACGCTCCGGGTGACCCAGATCTTTAGCGCCCGCTCTGCCTTTGCCTGGAGACGCAGCGGCTTTTCTTTGCTGGCTGCACAGCAAGGCAAGTTCTGGGAACGTCTAAAGAGAAACATTTAGGCTGGGGGCTCTTTGAGTGGCTGACAGCTAACTGATGGCCCTCCATAAAGCCACAAAGCGGGGCTGGGGGCGCGGGCATCACATCGCCTCTCCCTGGGAAACTAATTGCTTGGAATTGTTCAGAGGAACATTATTTTTCTGGCAATCATTTCCTTTGAATGCCCAAAATGAGCATGAAACAACTCCTTTGACTGGACATAAAAGTTAAATGTCCCAATGTTGATCAAATTAACTTCAGTGCCACGACAATGGACTGTATTTGTGAGAAAATAATGGGGGGACAAAGGGGTGCTTTATGCCAAGATTTCACAGTTGTAATGTAAAATGTTTCTGTTGAACTAGGCCAGGCCACATTTCAGAGGGGAGACAAAGATTCCCGTCACTTACGGGAAAATCTCCTTCCTGGCTGAAAGCTCAGGAAGGTGTCAGGACGCCTCTGTGGACAGCGCCTGGGAAGGCTGGTGTGCACCTCTGGCTCAGCGCCCAGGTCACCCCTAAGGGCTGTCCCCAACGTGGGCTGAGTGCTCGGCACCTCCCCGAGCCACATGGGGCATGCACGGTCCGGCCTCGCCCAGAGTCCAGGACCCCAGCCCAGCACAGATGCTGCCCGCACCTGCCCAGAGCCTCGCACTCTTCACTCATTGAGGATCTGTCTTCTTTTTAAGCCTCTCATAACAAGAGGTTGACAGCAACAATTTCAAAAATTACACAAAAAGGTAAAGGTTCGCATCTGTGATAAGGAGTCTGGCTGAGCCCCGAGAGTGTGACAGCCCCGGTGGCAGGCGCCCCGCAGCACTCGCCCCGGGGCCGCTTCTGAGACTTGGACTCAGTTTGCCTCTCAGTTGTTTCAAAATCACCTGCCTACTCTGGCATGCTTTTAGGGTTAGAGGAAAGGTGCGAAGCTCCTACTGGTGCCTCTGGGTTTTAACCCTGCGACGACGTCCTCCAGGGCTGGGACGGGCCTGGCGCAGCCACCCCTGCAGCTCCTACAGCAGGGACCTGGGAAGGCGCTCGGGGAGATTAAACCAGGAAGAGGCCACAGGAGCGTCCTCACTGTCCCCCTGCGGGGCAGACAATTGCACGCCCGGTTCCCAACGCCCTGAATGGGGCCCTGTTGGTGGCAGCGTCCATTCAGAGGCCGCGAGGCATTGTCCTGCCTGATCCGCACGCAGAATGCGGCCTGCTGGTGGCTGCCAAGAGGTTAGCAGGAACGGTGAAAGGGCAGCCCATTGTTCCCGCTCCGACAGAGCCGCCCTTTGTGCCGGCCGGCCCGCCCCGCGCGGCGGAGGTCCGGATCTGGCTGGCTGAGCTCGCCACAGCAGACGTTCGTGGGAATGCAGAGATGCAGAAAAGGCCTGAAGGCCCAAAGGCTGTTTTCCTGAGGCCGCGCAGCCACAGCAGCTAGGGGCAATGACACATTGCAATGCCACGCCACACCGCCAGCCTAAGCACTGTCACCGAGGCCCAACGACAGACACGGCAGGGCCCCCCCGCTCCTGGGCTCTGTGGGAGGTCCCCGAGAAGCTTGGTGCCTGGAAGCCCAGGGCTGATCGGGCAGGAGGAACGCCCGCTCCTGCGGGTGCGGCCCTCCTCCCTGGGCGACTGATGCGTCATCCGGGGAGGGTGGCCAGGGCACCGGCGGCTATCAGTCACTGTGTCTTTGACAAAGCCCCGGGCCCCATCCCCGACCTGTGCTGCCTCCCCACAGCGGGCAGTCAAGAGCTCGGTCCGCAGGCTCAGACCCGTTCCTGCCTTGGTGTCGGTGCCAGCTCCGGAGCTGCCCAGGAGACCAGAGAGGCCCCCTGCCAGGGGTGCGACTGTGCATAGGGCTGAGGGCCCGCCTCAGGGTGTGGCCATGAGCACAGCAGCACCCAGGCCCCACATTTGTGGCGCCTCTTCCAGGACCAGGTTGGTGGCAGGGCGCCATGACTCCGGAGACAGAGGTCAGGAGCGGTCAGAGGGGTATAAGGGACCACGCCTAGGGGCCCTCAGCAGGGACCGGATGCAGAGGAGAACCAAAGCCATGCACCTGCTAACAACAGCACAGGGATGGGAGCCCACTCCAGACTCCCTGCAGAGCCCCATGGGCAATCGGGAGGATGGTGACGGCGGCAGGCGCAGAGCCACGCAGGCCACGCTCACCACAGCAGCAGAGGGAGCCAGCGCTCGGGAGCAGCACACCGTGGAGAATCCCGCCTTCCACACCCTCCTCAGGATGTACAGTGCTGAGCTATGACAGGCACACACTTAGGTGCACATGCACACACACCTGTATACACATACACATGATGCACATACATCCACACACGTGTGTACACCCACACCTGCACACACACACACCCATGACACATGCACTCCATATACACCCACACCTGCATGCACATCCTTCCACACACCCATACAGGCACACATGCGTGTGTGCACACACACACACACTCTAGCACACATGCACCCACACGCATACCCACACACACATGCACATATACACAGGCACATGCACACCCCCACATCCACATCCACACAAGTGAACACATATGCACCTACACAAGCCCCCCCCACGCACACATGCACATGCCCACAGACACATGCACCCACACACCAACACACACACATGCACCCACACAAGTGCACTCACATGCCCACGTGTGCACACACAATGCAACCCCCACACACCCTTGCAAGCATGCACAAACCCAAATACACACGCACCCACACACCCACGCCACACATGTACCCACCCACATCCACCCACATGTACAAACACACCCACACAAGTACATAAATGCACACATCCACATATGAACACATACATGTGCAGGTGCATGCACACCCACCCTCACACGACCCCCACATGCAAATGTACATACTCTCACATGTACTTGCGTGTGCACATGCATAATTGCATGCACAAAGGTGTGCACCCTCAAAGACACACATGCATGCACAGGCACACACAGGCACCCTCACTATCCTTAGGCACGATTAGGAAGTGGGGACCCCCGGCTGCTGTTCTTCATGAACCCACCTCCCTCAGGGACCCTCAGGACACCGGTCTTCTTTGGGTGGAAATGTAGATGCCCCACACAGTCCTCAGGGCTTGTCTATCCTGCCCCTGAGAATCTGATGGTGCTGGTCACGCACCACCCACAACTCAGGGGCAGGGGCCCCACCCACATTCCCCTCCACAGGGACTGTTCCTCCCCACTGTCTTCCCAGGAGCCCTTCCAGAGGCTCAGAGGGTGCCAGGCCCTGCCCAACCTCCTCCCACTCTGGGTCCAGACCTCAGTGTCCCCCAACCCCTGCCTCTGCCTGCACAGCTCCAGGCAGTTGTGACTGCCCCAGGGACAGCGGTGGCCTGGCAATGACTCAGTCCTTCTGCTCGGCACATGCCCAGGGTGAGGCAGGTGTGGGTGGGAGGGAACCAGCGCCAGGAATAGAAAGATGAGGATCTGAGGAGGCCAGGAGGAGGCCAGCAGCTGAAGGCAGGCAAGGTGTGGGGCCGCACCAGGCCCTTGCACACGCTTGGGAGTGCACGTTTAGCACACATGGAGGCCGGGCAGGGGCTCAGGCCGGGAGCCCTTTAGGGAGCAGAATGGGGTTCAGGTGGAAACCAGGGACCGTCCTGGGACAGAACTGCCAGTCTCAGGCCTCTAGTTGTGGCTACTGCAAGCCCAGGCTGATGAAGGACTGTCCCGTCACCATGGAGATGCTGGGGGAGGTCTCCGTGTGCGTGCCGTCTGGAATGAGCAGAGGGTAAACCCGGCCTGCCTGGTGTGAGCTGCAGTGAAAGGCCTAGCTGTAGATGGAGAGGGACGCTGGCCCCAAGATCACACACATCCCACCAAGGGGGGCCACCCCTGCTTCCCACTGACAGCCGCCATCCCCACAGCACCACCGGCGGAGCTGCCTGCAGCACTGGGCGGGAGGGACCCAGGCGCAGGTGGGGACGGTCCCCAGGCTCCCACTGACTTCAGTGTCCTGTCCACCTCCCACCACAGCACCCGGCACTGTTTTCTTATCTTTCCCACAAAAAGTCAGAGAGAAAGGAAAGCCAATCCCATCCGAGTCCAGGTTATGGCTCCAGACTGCGGACGGGGCTAAGGGTTCTGCCACCTCCAGGGGGCAACTCCAGTAAGGGCCATGGGCAAACAGGCAACCGCAGAGCAGAGTGTGGCTCCCAGAGCAGGCACAGCCTTTCCCAGTGGCCAAACACACTGACCTGCCCACCCACCTACCTGCCCACCCACCTATCTGGCCACCCACCCTACCTCTCCTCCCCCACCTACACCTGCCCAGCACACAAGTACCTCTCCTCACACACCTATACCTGCCCAGCACACCTACCTCTCCCCCCACACCTACACCTGCCCAACACACACCTACCTCTCCCCCCACACCTACACCTGCCCAACACACACCTACCTCTCCTCACACACCTACACCTGCCCAACACACACCTACCTCTCCTCACACACCTACACCCGTCCAGCACACACCTACCTCTCCTCACACACCTACACCCGTCTAGCACACACCTAACTCTCCTCACACACCCACACCCGTCCAGCACACTGACCTGCCCACCCACTCCTACCTGCCCGGCACTGACCTGCCCGCCCACACCTGCCTCCCCACCCACTCCCACACCAACCTCCCCGCCTACACCTACCTGTCCAGCACGTAGCCCAGTGCTTTGTGCCGGATGCCTGAGTACACGGAAGGGCTTGTTTCCCAGGCAACCAGATTGGAAGCGTCATGGAAAAGATGGATATTCACCAAGTCGAAGGCACTACAACCAAAAGAGAAAAGGACACGTCAGCAACGGCGGGGGCTTCGGGTCACACCTCATTCTCGCAAGGAGCCCCGGGGCATGGGACCTGCACCTCCGTGGGAGGGACCCGAGGCCCGGCGCCTCCACCTGCCTGTCTGCTGACAAGGCCAGAGGACAGGAAACTCCAGTGAAGTCTGAATACGTCTTCACGTGTGCACTTACTGTGGCCAACTGAAAAGCGAGCTACCTTTCTTTAGAGAAGTTACAGGCAGCTACGGAAACTCTCCGCTGGCTAGGCTAAGAGGAGCGGCCGCCCCTTAGCCTCAGCTAATGCCGCCCAGGGCTGCCTGCTGCACCCATCGGGGACCCTGTAAGGCAGATGGGGGCACAGAGACAGGCAGGAAGAGTGCTTCATTGTGATCCCAAAGGGAGGACCCTTGGCAAGCTCTGTGGGCCTGGCTGTTGGCCTCCAGGCACACGGACTCCAAGGCCTGATCAAGGCCTGGGCGTCTGTCACACTGCAGGGGAGCCTCGGCACCTCTGGCTAGTAGGGACATGACCCCTCCCCAGGGGAGGTCAGCGCAGGGCTCAGCACGGTCTGGACACTGTCCCACAAAGCCTCACTGCCCGCACGCCCGCCACAGGCTCCAAGATCCAGCCCTGTCCCCCTAGCAGGAGGTGTGACACTCCTGGATTCTGAGCCACAGCCGTGACCTCACGCGTGCTTTTTAAAGCTGCTAAGTGTGGGGCGACCTGTTATATGTAGCAGATAATCAAGCAGCGAAGTTTTGGAAACTCATAAGAGGAAAATAAAAGCAGCATTCAAATGAGATGTGATCGCCAGGAGGCCCCCCTGCCGACTCCCCTGTGTGCGCTGTGGGATCTGGCCAGGGAGGGACCAGGCCTGTCACTGTGTCTCCACTGGCACTGGGCGCCCAGATGTTTGACTGACATGGAATGGTGACAACACTCCGAACACATCATCGTGAACAGAAAAGGTCAGAGTGCCAGCTGGGGGTCCTTGTGCAAAATCAGCAGAGCCCACAATAAGGGTGTGCAACATACAAAGGGTAAGAAACGTGGAAATTGACGCAGCACAGAGTCACAGCACGTACCAGTCTGCAATGCACCACCTCGTCCGGATGAAGCCTTTTCTTGACCATTTGCACTGAAAAATAAACACGTCGCAGAAATGAGCTGGAGTAAGTGGGCGGGAGCCACGCATAGGTCCCACACGTTTACAGGACACAGAGATGCTTGCCAACCAAGAAAACAGCAGTGCTGTTTCAGCACTGACGGCGTCCCGCTGAGAAGAACAGAGCTGTGCGAGTAGGGCTTGGCACAGAGGTGCCTGCAGGGGCTGTCGATGCTCTGAGGCGGGCAGGAGGAAGGAGGGGAGGGGGAGAGGGGGGGAGGGGGAGGGGAAGATGCAAAGAAACAAGAAATGCACCAGCTGCTGCCTGTGAGCCCCGTGCCCCCATGTGAGAGCAGCTGCAGGGAAGTCATCGTCACCACAGAAACTCGCTGAGCAGTGACTACCCATGGCCAGGGAGCTTGAGACACACGGGGCCACCCTTGGCTGGACCCCAGGAAAGACCTGAGCAGCTACTCCCAGCCAGGCATCCTGGACAGCAGATGAGCTGCTCACCCCAATGGTGTGTGTGGCCTCTCCATGACGCCCACCATCCCCAATGCCTCCCCCCACTGACGCCCACCACCCCCCAACACCTCTCACTGATGCCTCGCCCGCCCAGCAGAGCCACAGACGGTGGGGCCTGAGCTCTGGTCCGAAAGTGCCCCCCAAATTCAAGGTGAAACAGTCACCAGCATGAGAGTTCAAAGAGGCGGGTTCTTTAGAAGGCGGCAGGGCACCCCTTGAGAATGGCATGGGGGCCCTCCTGCCCTTCCACCTCCCACCGCGGCAGGGCCTCTGCTGGGCCACCTACTACAGCAGTGACCAGCCACCGCAGCCACTGAGCTGGTTCTTCAGTGTATGACTGAAGAACTGAATTTTAGCTTCCATTTTATCTTTATTAACTTTAACTTAAACACCCACGCAGAATAGGTAGGTTCCCAGTCTAGGCATCTTGGGAAACCCTTAAAAACCACAGAAGGCACTGGGAGGAGGCTGCCAAGTCCCCGTCCACAACGCACAGTGGTCCCACAGCCCCGTCCCTTTCTCCCTGTCCCCCTCCGGCACAGCAGCCCCCGCAGCCCCGTCCCCTACTCCCTGCTCACCTCCGGCACAGTGGCCCCACAGCCCCGTCCCCTTCTCCCTGTCCCCCTCCAGCACAGCAGCCCCACAGCCCCTGATATCCACCACCCAACAATGCCTCTCACTGATACCCACCACCCGCCGAGGGGATCCCCTAGTGCAGCTCTAGGGCTGTGGATTCCCAGGCACTAGGCTCTTCTTTGCCTGCCCCCACCCCAAGTGCTCCCACCTGTGCTCAAGAAGCAAAATGCCGAGCTCTGCATGCTGGGGGCACTGAAGCCAGCCAGCCCTTCCCACACACTCCATGTCCCCCCCGTGCTCAGGACGCACCGCTGCTGGTAAGAAGTGCCCTGGCAGACGGAACTGTGAACTTCTGAACGTTTGTGTTTTCTCTCTGGCTGTTTTTTTTTTTTTTTTGGAGATGGAGTTTCGCTCTTGTTACCCAGGCTGGAGTGCAATGACGCGAGCTCGGCTCACCGCAACCTCCGCCTCCTGGGTTCAGGCAATTCTCCTGCCTCAGCCTCCTGAGTAGCTGGGATTACAGGCACACGCCACCATGCCCAGCTAATTTTTGTATTTTTAGTAGAGACGAGGTTTCACCATGTTGACCAGGATGGTCTCGATCTCTCGACCTCGTGATCCACCCGCCTCGGCCTCCCAAAGTGCTGGGATTACAGGCTTGAGCCACCGCGCCCGGCCTCTGGCTGTTGTAAAGCTGTTCTCTTTGTCATCAATATTCTGAAGCTTCACTGCCATCTAGGTATGGGTTTATTTTTATATATCCTGCTCTGTACCCAAATTGTGCTCAGGAATTAAATTATTCAAAATGTCCCCTTATCACTTCCAACACTGCTCCCCATTGCTTCTTTCTGGAATTTATTTTGGGTGTATCTGAGCCTCTTCACGTCTTTTAACTGATCTTTCCTATAAAAATAAAAAACATACAAACAAACACCCAAATAAAAATCTTTGTCTGTCTTGCTATGTTCAGACAAACTCCTAATGACATCGTCTAATTCCCTGATTCTCTCTTTGACCTCATCCAGATTAGAATCTGTTCTGTAACTTCTAATCCAGAATGTTAAACGTTTCCACAGGCTCTTCTTCATATTCTCTTTTCTTGTTTTATTTCTGTTTTAGTTGAATGACATCATTTTAAATGAATCCTATCCTTTCATTTATCTCTTTGAGCAATTTAAACTTACTTGAAAGCCTGTCAGCTTTTTCCAAGAAATCAACTTTATTTGGTGTGAATCTGTATTCCGGTGTCTGCTTGGTTTGCAGTCTCCTGGGGAGTTCAGGCGTCCCCCTTGCCCATGCGATTCCATGGCTGCCCCACCCAGCACCTGCTCCCCAGTGATACTGAGGCACCTGCAGATGCACCTCAGGGTCCACTGGTGGCTCTGGACTTCCTCCTTCTAGGGCTGGTCCTTCTTCCCTCACCTGTAAAGTCCTAGGCCCAGGTAAGCAGACTTTCTGAAAAGCAACAGGCTTTATTTTTCAGAGCAGTTTTAGGCTTACAGAGGAACTGAGCAGAAGGTAGCGAGTTCCCGGACCCTACTCCCAGCCTGGACACGCACTTGGATGCCAGGCTGTGGCCCTGTCTGTGGAGGAGAATCCGTCCTCACACCACAGCTGGCTGAACAGCAGGGGCTGCGCCAAAGCTCCTGGAGACTGGCCAGCACGTCCCCAGGCTCGTAGTCTGGCTGCTGCGCAGCACCATGCCTAGACAACCCGGGGAGCTCTATGGTGGGGTGGCGGGCCCCCTGTGGGTTACACCAGACCCTCGTGTCTGATGCCAAACATGTCCGCCTCCTTTCTCAGGGAGGTCATTTGCCCTGGGGAGGCTCTGTGTTCATTTCCTGTAGGTATCTGTGTCTGCCATGGAAACACACCTGTGGGAAACTCAGCTGTGGAAGAAGTGGGTGCTGGCGAGCCACAGCGGGCTCCAGGCTCCCACCAGCAGTGCAGCTGGCCAGAACACCCGCTGTGTGTGTGGGCGCCCAGTGGGAGGGAGGGAGTCCGAGCCCCAGTGTGTGGGCTCGGCAGGGAGCCTGGAGGCTGCTCCCAAGCGACACCAGCAGGACGCCGCCTCCAGACTCACGCTTGTGCCCCTGGCAGTCCCCCAAGCCCATAGTCACCCCTGTGTAAACATGCACCTTGCCCGTCCCCAAGCATCCCACGGTCCACTCACCCTGCCGGGACAGCCCATGAGACTGGGGTCTCGGTCCTGCTGGACCCAGAACCCCAGAGTGCACTGTGGAACGAGAGCAGAGGTGCTCCATGGCGTGTGGAGGCAGGCGCTTCCCATGTGTGGCAGAGCTGTACCCGGGCACCGCCCATCCTGCCTCCAGACAGGCAGTAGGGCCTGGGACCCGGGCACAGCACCTCCCTGCCCACATGCCTGTGAATTCTGACAGGTACGGCAGAGACCAGAAACGGAGCACCCTCAGGTTTTTACCTAGAATTTGCTGTAACCGTCAACAGTTTGACTCCCATTAAAAATGGAAGACATTTCTAAATGTTAGAACCAAAATTAATTATTCCTCTCCTGCGTTTTCAATTATTTGTATTAATTAAGGTACGTGTGTGTGTCTTGAACATATGTGCATGTGTGTACAAGTTTTCCACAATAATGGGGGATTCTTTTCAATGTTAATTAATAGACTGAATAAATGAAATGAGACAATGTGTTATTTATGAATAACAGAAATTGGTAATAACCGTAATTTGAGGATTCTAACTAGATTTAAG
Source organism: Saimiri boliviensis (assembly GCF_048565385.1). Taxonomy (NCBI): domain Eukaryota; kingdom Metazoa; phylum Chordata; class Mammalia; order Primates; family Cebidae; genus Saimiri; species Saimiri boliviensis. The sequence continues at coordinate 116,475,736 of NC_133460.1, read as the reverse complement.
ATGTTTAAGTTGCAAATGAATCTCAGAAGATTTAACAGTACATTATTATAGCCAAATATTTTCTAAAGTATTTAAGGAAACAAGTCCCTTTTGAGATCAGCTCATCAGAGTAGTGTCCAGACTCCATTTCTAAGGATTTTACAGTATAAACAAATGAAGCCACAGCCCACTATGTCCAGACCCTCCCATGGCCATGGCTGCACGTGCGGGCACATCCTTGGGTTTAGGCTGGGACGCGTGGTGCAGGGAGAGTCCTCACAAAGAGCGTCCCACGCACCCCTCAGCGGCCCGCCAGCCCTCAGGACAGGCACACCCTCATTTCCCCGGTGAGGAACTGGGGCCTGAAGACTGTCAGCTCTTTGGAGAGAACCAGAGTCGGAACCGCCATCCTAATTCCTGCACCGAAGCTCCCACTTCCTGACCCCTCGCTCCCCTTGCTGGCCAAGCCTAGCACACAGCCAGGGCGGGGTGGGGTGGGCCGAGAGGAAGGCGCTCCCCAGAGTCATCAGCAGGTGCAGGGCCCCTCCTGGAGACCACGCCCCCACGTGCACACCTGAGCACCCTTGCCCTAGGTGAACGTGCCCCACTCCCCAGGACACCTTCCGGTGCGGGGCCGGGAAATGTGGGGAGGCAGAGAACGGGGTTTCAGCCACCGTTCACATGCTCTGGACTCAGGAAGACCCCAGAAGCTTTTGGATGCACATGCTTGGTGCTCAGGCCACAGCAAATGGAAGCAGAGAGTGCATGGGCGGGGCTGGGGGGTCTCCTCACCCCAGGCTGTGTGCAGGAACGTTCTGGTCACTGGCCGCCTCGGGAGCCCGCAGATGGGTCGGCCACAGCTCTGCCCTCCTGAGGCAGCCGCCCCCTGGCCCATGTCAGCTCCTCTGCTCCCAGAGAGGTTTTCACCTCAGAAATGACACCCACGTCACACGGGGGTGGGGGCACATCCTTCACCCGACAACATGAAGTCTCTCTCAGGCCCCTGTTAATAGGGTTCCTTCAGCCGGCAGATGGATAGCGAACCCAGCCGGTTTCATCTACTAAAAGACGGCATAAATCGCCAAGGAGAAAAGGGCTGCGGGGACGTTATCACCACCCAGCCCTCACGCCGAAGGCCCGCTCAGAGCATTAGCGGAATTAATTCATCTTTCATAAGAGCTTGCAGCCGGCCCTGTGATCTATGGTAACAACCAATTTCTCACTGCAGGCAAAAGGAAAAAAATGACCCGCCCTGATCGACTACACAAATCTGCTTTTTAAAAATGGCCTCACATTATCTGGAGTGTGGCTCCCAGAGGCATCATTTGAAATTCATACCAAGCCAAAAGCATCCATAAATCAGCAGATAAAGTTTTGTTAGTTTCTGTGCAGCCGTGGTAATTATCTGAGACTGCATTATGCCCCCATCAAGGTAATTACATTTAGATTACCCTTAAGTGATGGTAATAAAAGAAAGAGAAATCAGTCTGAAACTAGTTCCTTCCTCCAAAATGTGCTCAAACAAAGCAAAAGGTCGGGCGCAGAGGCCCAGAGGGAGGGGCGGGCCGGCCGGGCTGCCAGGCCCTGCACGGTGACGGAGGGTGTCATCGGGCATGGGGCGTGTCTTCCCAGCCCTTCCTCCTCGGTCCTCCCTCCCGCAGGGACACGGGTGCCACACAGGCTCTGTGAGATTAAAGACCCACACTATGGACCGAATTTGAGGAGCTTACAGCTTTTAGAGTAAGAGTTTCCTTTTGTTAATTTACCAGGAGAGGGAATGGCTGAGAACGTTTGCAGGTCACATCGGAGCGGACACATGGGTCCTGGGAGGATTTCTAAGACGGTGACATGGCAGGGCTGCCCTGACCCACAGCAAGGCCTCTGCCCAGGGCAGGGGCTGGCCCCCCACCCCAGGCACCAGCCCCCATGAGGATCTGCTGAGCAGCTGACCACCAGGCCACAGACGGCAACACACTGCTCTCCCCGTGGAGAGGCGGGTCCACACAGACACTCGGCGCCTTTTCCTCCCAGGAATCCTCCACCTTCCAGAATGTGCCTTCCCCTCTGCCTGTGGACACAACACTGCAGTCCTGGAGCCAGGTCCATTGCAGGCAGGAAGGCCTGGACCCAGGCTGAGGGCTGGGGTTCCTGTACAAACCCAGGCTGAGGTGGTTCTTCCTGGGGGAAGGCGCAGCTCTCCATGCGACGGCCCCCACAGACCCAGGCCAGCAGGACCCTAGTATCACAGAGGACTCAGAGTGCTGGCCTCAGGGACCGAGGCCAGGGGCCACACCCAGACCCCTGCCTGAGCACCCACCCTCCAAAGGGTGGCAAAGTCACAGCAGACCTTGCCCAGCGTGAGCCTGGGCCCCCAGCCTCAGCTCCCCACTTGCTGGGTGCAGAACAGACTGAGGCATGGGCGCAAGCAGACACCCAGAGAGAGTCCCTCGGAAGGAGGTCCCGCTGGCCAGAGCACGGGGCTGCTGCGGGGCGGGGTGGGACAGGGTGGGGCTGTGCTGAGGGACGGAGGGGTCAGGGTCAGGAGCCTGCGTGGCTACCTGGGAGGACCGTGGAGTGTCCGTTCCTTGCTGAGGACCCACTGTCCCTGAGCTTCCCGCCCCGGCTGACCCCTGCAGCTTCTGGACCCTCAGGACACACCTCGGCCCAGCCCCAGGGGCTACAGGGCCCCCTCTGGACTCTCCTACCCCACCCAGGGTAGACGGGACCCAGTGAACACGCGGACACCAGGTGAGGTGGGGAGAGCCCAGCAGCACTCGGGCCAGCTACAGCCCTGGACAGCAGTGTGGCCACATGGGTCCTGAGAGGAGGTGCCGGGTCTCAGGCCCCTGCTTGGACCAGGCCTGGCCACCCGCAGCAGCTCTCCTCACGTCATCAGGTGGCAGCGCCTGGCCCTGCCCAGCCCAGGCCCCGCCAGCCCCCATGCCTCGCACACAGGGCCCTGAGTGTGTCTCTGGTCACTCTGAGATGAGAGCCTTGGGTGGGCTCAAGAGAGGCCCAGGGTTCAGCTCACAGGCTCTCCAGGGGAACCACGGCCCCACCTGCCCTTCCGAGGGGCCTGCACCACAGGCAGCCCCTTCAGGGAAGGCTCTCGTGGCCCAGGGACGTGACTATGCACAGAGAAGGCCACGGAGCTTTCCTGCTTTTCCAACCGCAGACACCCGGAGAGGAGGGAGGTGAGCGGGCGGTGCCAGAGGCAGGACCAAGGACGGGGCGCCGGCCCACTGACACGGTGTCCTTGGCTGAGGGAAGATGGACGAGGAGGCCGAGCCACAGGGTGACGGGAGTGTCCCATCCCTCACAGGGTGGCCACAGTCCCTTACTCAAGGTGGGGACCATAAAGCAAGTTAATAAAGTTGCGGCCTTGCTGGGAGTCAGCTCCGTAGCCGCCTCAGCGGGCACAGCCCTTGTGGAGACAGGGCTGCAGAGCCATCCTTCTTGGGGCTGTACATCACGCCCCAGAAGGAGCTCCTAAATCACAGCCCGGACGCACCCAAACCTGCGCCCAGCGCCAGCTCTGCCATCTCAGGGCCTGGCTGCTTCCGGCCACGGCGTCCACACCCCACTGTGATGCAGCAGATGGCGAGGGGCACAGCAGCCTCAACAGGTTAACTGCACGGCCAGGGAGCCGCACGCGGTGCTGCGCGCGAGGTGTTCCCGGGACCACGTGCACGCCGAGCAGCCGCACACACAGCTCGGCAAAAGCGTGTGGCCGCCCGAAGGAAGCACACCAACTCCTCATCAGCACTGCGGCTGGCAGGGAGACGCCCAGCGCCTTCCACAGATCCTGATTCTAAACTCTCCGTGAGCGCAGGAGTAACTGCCGGGGTGCTGCTGCGCACAGCCTGGCACAGCCACCGAGGCTGCTCTGACACGGCGCCGTGTCCCAAGCTCACACCACGGGCACAGGTAACCGGCCGGCCGACCCTCACACAACAGGCGTGTGGGAGACCCCAGGTGCACGCCAGGGGAGCAAAATGGATTTTCCTACATCATTTGGGGAAGCTTCTTTTGCCTGGTTATGAGGATTCAGGAGTTTGCTGATTGCCTTAGATTCTCACTGCCCTGACTGAGGCAGCCCAGACCAACCACAGCAGTCTGGAAGCCCAAGAAGACAGATCATCCGAGGTAACAACAGGCAGCTTGACCAGCAACAGCGCAATGTGGAAATTATGTGTTCGACGCCACTTCTGACTGGCTCGCTCTGGGAAGTAAACGCATTGGTGAGAAGGCCTCGCCACGTACCTCAGGGAAGTAGTCCTGCGGAAACTTCTCCTTCTCCAGCATGGGCGTGCTCTCTAAGGTATCGGAGTAGATCTCTTTGCCCGTGACCTTTTTATATTTCTTGGCTGGAAGAGACCAGAAGGACGAGGTGACCCTCCCGTCGCTGCGCCCATCCAGCCAGCCTGGAGCACGGCATGTTTCCGTGCCACCCCCGCCCCATGCAGCAAGATGAGGAGCAAGGGAGGCCCCCAGGAGGAGGCCCGGATGAGGGGGCTGACCCCGAACACACCCAGGCAGGTGGCTGCTCCAAGCCCATGGCTCATAAATTCCTCTCCCACGACCTGGAATTTGACACTCCACTCCATTACCCCCGAGAGCTCCTGCCCGCAGAGTTACAGCAGCTAATTGACATCCTCCTTTAAACCCGTGAATATATTTAAGAGGGCTGCAGAATTAGCGCTCACTCAGACCCTCACATGAATTCATTTAATAACATTGATTTCCTCCCCATTTCCAGCCTCCATCACTCATATTCCAGGGAGGAGGTTTATGTGCCATGGAGAGAGGGGTAGCTCATGGCAGGGCACCTTCCAGGCGGGCTTTGCCAATGGCTGCATGGCACCTCCCTGGAGCCCCCCATGGACAGCCCAGGCCCAGGGACACAGGCGCCCGCAGACAGGGCTGCTCTCACTGTTGTTCACAGCCAGGCTGCGGCCTTTTTAATGGACAGGTAGTTCCACACCCACAGTGGGGTGTGATCAGAGACGGCAGGGATAGGATCCATTCCTCAAACTCCTGCTGGACTCAGCGGGCAGGTGGCTGCTGGCCTCTTTACAAGATGCCACAGGATGGCTCCTAGGCCACTGAGGTGACGCTCCTGGGTCTCAAGGAGGTTCCTGGAGACCATTTTGGAGCAGTGTTGTGAGCCACAGGCAGCTCCAACCTGCAGTTTCCGGGGTGTTATCCACCCAGCTACGGCAAGAGGGACAGAGGGGGCAACCTAAGGACTGTGGCACCATGGGCCAAGGTGTTGGCTTGACACTAGGGTGGCCAGGAGTCCCAGGCAGAAACAGAGTGCTGTGGTCTTGCCCAACCCTGAGTGCCATGACCTGGCCTGGCCCTGGGTGCTTTGGTCTGGCCTGGCCCTGGGTGCTGTGGTCTGGCGTGGCCCTGGGTGCTGTGGTGTGGCCCGGCCCTGGGTGCTGTGGTCTGGCCTGTCGCTGGGTGCTGTGACCTGTCCTGGCCCTGGGTGCTGTGGTCTGGCGTGGCCCTGGGTGCTGTGGTCTGGCGTGGCCCTGGGTGCTGTGGTGTGGCCCGGCCCTGGGTGCTGTGGTCTGGCCTGTCAATGGGTGCTGTGACCTGGCCTGGCCCTGGGTACTGTGGTCTGGCCTGGCCCTGGGTGCTGAGATCTGACCTGGCCCTGGGTGCTGTGGTCTGGCCTGGCCCTGAGTGCTGTGGTCTGGCCTGTCGCTGGGTTGCTGTGACCTGGCCCGGCCCTGGGTGCACAGTCTAGGATGCAGGTGCCTCACTGACAGGAGACAGCACAAGGTGTTTCAGCAACTTATGAAACATAGACAGAATGTGAAACAGAGGCCATTCCCTAAACTCAGAGCTGCTCGTTACTATGTGCACATCTCCTCTGATCTTTCTCCCCAGACATGGAGCCAAGTCCTGAGACGGCTCAAGTACATTTAGTCCTGAGCCCTTGCCCAGAGATTTCCCCACCCTCACAGTCATCACTGGGCAATCACAGGTTCCTCTCCTTCGGGAGACAAACCCCATTTGCATATCTAGAGGCTGGTACCCTGTAACAGGAAGCCAGCCAGCACAGAGTTCTCACCCACTCCCCCAGCCCGCACGCAGCACCCCATTACCAGCAGCCAGCATAAGGGTGGAACGTGCCTAACAGCTAAGAAGCCAGAGTTCATGTGTGACTACCTGAAGGCCAAAGTTCACTTTAGGGATGGCTCGTGGTGCTGCACATTCTACAGGTATCGATACACATATGATATCACATGTCCATGACTGCAGCGGCCTCACTGCCTAAAATCCTCGGCATGCCACCCAGCCATCCCTCAACCCTACCCCACACATGATCCTTTCACCGTCTCCACAGTTCTGCCTTTTCTAGAGTGTCACCGCTGGAGTCACACAGTGTGGCCCTTCCAGTGTCACCGCTGGAGTCACACAGTGTGGCCTTTTCTAGAGTGTCACTGCTGGAGTCACACAGTGCGGGCTTTCCAGTGTCACCGCTGGAGTCACACAGTGTGGCCTTTCCAGTGTCACTGCTGGAGTCACACAGGGCAGCATTTCTAGTGTCACCACTGGAGTCACACAGTGTGGCCTTTCCAGAGTGTCACTGCTGGAGTCACACAGTGTGGCCTTTCCAGTGTCACCGCTGGAGTCACACAGGGCAGCATTTCTAGTGTCACCACTGGAGTTACACAGTATGGCCTTTCCAGAGTGTCACCACTGGAGTCACACAGGGCAGCATTTCTAGTGTCACTGCTGGAGTCACACAGGGCAGCCTTTCCAGAGTGTCACCACTGGAGTCACACAGTGTGGCCTTTCCAGAGTGTCACCGCTGGAGTCACACAGGGCAGCCTTTCCAGAGTGTCACCGCTGGAGTCACACAGTGTGGCCTTTCCAGAGTGTCACCGCTGGAGTCACACAGGGCGGCCTTTCCAGTGTCACCACTGGAGTCACACAGGGCGGCCTTTCCAGAGTGTCACCGCTGGAGTCACACAGGGCGGCCTTTCCAGTGTCACCGCTGGAGTCACACAGTGTGGCCTTTCCAGTGTCACCGCTGGAGTCACATAGTGCGGCCTTTCCAGTGTCACCACTGGAGTCACACAGGGCGGCCTTTCCAGTGTCACCGCTGGAGTCACACAGGGCGGTCTTTCCAGTGTCACTGCTGGAGTCGCACAGGGCGGCCTTTCCAGTGTCACCGCTGGAGTCACATAGCACGGCCTTTCCAGTGTCACCGCTGGAGTCACACAGGGCGGCCTTTCCAGTGTCACCGCTGGAGTCACACAGGGCGGCCTTTCCAGTGTCACCGCTGGAGTCACACAGCGCGGCCTTTCCAGGTTGGCTTCTTTCATTCATAGCAGGCGGGTCAGGTTCCTCCATGTCTTCTTGTGGCTAAAGCTCATTTCTTTTTATCGCCAATAACATTCCGTGGCACTGACATGCCACCGTCTGCTTGCCCATTCACCTACAAGGCGGAATAGCAAGTCGTGAAGTCGGGAAGTGCGGTCTCTGACTCTGCTCTTCTTCAAAATTCTGGGTTATTCTGGACATTCTGCTTTCCACGTGACCCTTACAGTCAATGAGCCATCAGGCACGACACACCTTGCTGGCGCTGTGTTGAATCTACAGCTCAGTTTGGGAAGAGCTGAACCCTGGACCGTGCTGCGCTTTCCCATCTGTCTTAGTCCAGGGACAGCTACAACAAAACAGGCTGTGTGTTTTGTAAACAAAACACATGTCTTTCTCAGAGTTTTGGGGGTGGGAAGTCCAAGGTCAAGGTGCTAGGAGATGAGGTTCCGGTGAGGGCCTGCTCCTCACAGATGGTGCTGTCCGCACATGCTCACGTGTGGCAAGGGACAAACAAGCTCCCAGCCTCTTTCATGAGGGCTCCTGTCCCATTTGTGAGGACTCTGACTCACTCTAATTAGCCTCCCAAGGCCCCACCTCATAACACCATCACCGTAGGGGACAGGGGTCAGCAGATGGATTTGGGGGTCACCTGCTTTCCAACCACAGCACTATCCACAAAGACGAAATCTCTCTCCATTTATCTAGATCTTCTTTGATTTCTTTCATCAGAGTTTTATGGTTTTCCTCATAGAGATTTTGTATGTAATCTGTTAGATTTATTCCTAAGTACTTCCTTTTGGTGCGTGCTTAAGTAAATGGCACTTATGTTTTTAATTTAAAATTCCACCTTTTCATTGCTGCAATATAGGAAAGCAATCGACTCTGGATATTAGCTTTGCATCCTGCAATGCTGCTACAATTCTCATTAGTACCAGGTTTGTGTGGTGTTGCTGCTGACTCTGAGATTTCTGACATAATCACATTATCTGAGAACAAAAATAGTTCTAACTCCCACCACCTCATCGAACAAAAATAGTTCTAACTCCCACCACCTCATCAATATGGCTTTTATTTCCTTTTCTTGTCTTATTACATTATCTAAGAGTTTCAGGAAGATGTTGAAGAGAAGTAGGAGAGGGGGCATCCTTGCCTTGTTCCGGATCTTATAAGAAAAGCTTCTGATTTCTCATTAAGTGTGGTATTCATTGTAGGATTTTTGGAGTTTTTCTTTGTCAAGTTGAGGAAGTTCCCCTCTATTCCTAGTTTGCTGGGAGCTTTTTGTTGTTGTTGTTAATTATGAAGAGATGTGGATATTGTGCAATGCTTTTTCTGTATCTATTCTATGATCATGTGATTTTCCTTCTTTGCCTGTTGCTGTGATGGATTATACTAATTGATTTTTTAAATGCTGAACTAGCCTGTATACCTGGAGTAAATCTCAGTTGGTCTTAATATATAACTGACTGTTAAGAATTTTGTTGAGCATTTTTGTTTACAGTTCATAGTTTTCCTTCTTTGTAATGTCTTTATCTGGTTTCAGTATTAGGGTAATGCTGCCTCAAAGAATGATTTAGGATGTTTATCCTCTGCTTATATTTCCTGGAAGAGATTGTAGAGAATTAGTATAACTTCCTCCTTAAATGCTTGATAGAATTCACCAGTGAAACCATCTTGGTCTGGTGCTTTCTTTTTTAGAAGGTTATTAATTACTGATTCAATTTTGTTAATAGTTACAGACCTGTTCAGATTACTATCTGAACAGGATCTGAACAGGTCTAATTAGTTGTTAGGCACCTAGATATTAAGGATTGTTAATTATTCCTGGAGAACTGATCTTTTTATCATGATGTAATGTCCTTCTTAACTGCTGAAAACTTTCCTGGCTCTGAAGTCTGCTCTGCCTATTCCAATAATTTCTAATATTAGTAATCTGTGTCTTCTTTTTTTTCTTAGTCTGGCTAGAGGGTTACCCATTTTACTGATTTTTTTTTCAAATATTCAGCTTTTGGTTTAATTTTATTTTCTTTTTCTACTTTCCTAAGGTACAAACTTAGATAATTGACTTTAGATCTTTCTGCTTTTCTAATATATGCATTTGATGCTATAAATTACTATGGCTCCCCCAGCTTTCTTTTGATTCATGTTAGATCAGTATACCTTCCTCCATCCCTTATCTGCTCATCTTTAGGTGTTCATATATTTTAAATGGGCTTCTAGAAGACAACACATAGTTGGGTATTTTTTTGAAAATCCACTCTGACAGTCTCTGTCCTTTAACTGTTGTATTTAGACCATTCATATTTAAAGGGATCACGGACACAGTTGGAGTAATAGCTGCCGTATTTGTAAGTTTTCTATTTGGTGCCTTTGTTCTTTGTATCTTTGGGGTCTCCCTTTCTATTTCTGCCTTCTCTGGCTTTTACTGGACATTGTATATGGTTCCATTATCTCTCTTCTCTTAACATATCAATTATACTTCTTTTTTAAAAAAAGTTTAGTGGTTGCCGTAGACTTTGCGATATACATGAACAATTAATCCAAGTCCAATTTTAAGTAATGCATGTTCCTTAAAATGACAGTACAGGTTTCTGGTAACAGAGCGCCCCGCTCCTCCCTCACATCCTTTCCATCACTCATTCCCCTCATGCACACACTGCAGTTAACCAACACATGGTTGCTGATATTACTTTGAAAAGTTATCTGCTAGATCAATTAAGGGTAAGAAAAATATATTTCATTTTGTCTTCACTTACTCCCGCTCTAATGATTTTTTTTCTTTAGGTAGAGCAGAGTTTCTGGCCTAGCTCCTATTTCCTTCTGTTGGAGAACTTCTTTTAGCATTTCTTGCAAGGCAGGTCTATTGGCAACAAATTACTTCAATTTTTGCTTATTTGACAAAGCTAATTTATCCTACACTTTTGAAGAATAATTTTTTCTGAACATAGAATTCGAGGTTGATTTTTTCTCCTTATAACACCTTAAATATTTCACACCATTCTCTTCCTTCTTGCGTGGTTTCTGAAAAAAGGTCCAGTGTAATTCTCATCCTTTTCCCTTCATAGATGAGGAATCACCTCACCTCTAAGGAATCTCCTGGTTCTTTCAAGATTTTCTTTTTTCTTTGATTTTTTGCAGTTTGCATACAATGTGGCCTGGGGTCGACTTTCCAGCATCTACCCCACTTGGTGTTGGCATTCGTCGCGCTTTCTGGATCTGTGGTTTGGTGTCTGTTTAAAATTGTGGAAAATTCTACAGTATTACTACGTTAAACCTCCCTTCCGTCCCCTTCCTTCCAGTCGTGCTGGGGTCCCCTACAAGCTGCAGCTGCGGAGGCTGTTCCACAGGGCTCGGCCGTTTTCTTCTGGTTTTCAAACCTAGTCTTACTCCTCCTTGCTTTCCAGCTTGTGACGTTTCTAACACACACCTTCCAGCTTGCTGAGTCCTCCCTCAGCCACGTCTAGGCTGCTGACGAGCCACAGCTTTGTTCCCAGCAGCGTTTCTGAGTGGGCGCTTCGTTCCCAGCAGCGTTTCTGAGTGGGCGCTTGCTGCTCACTCCTCATGTTGTTCTTGCCAGTTTTGCTGCGGGGAGGGCCCTGGGGAAAGTTTTGCTAGAGTGAAGTGTGTGTCTCGTGTATAGGTTTAAACACAGTAGGTTCACCAGCCACTTTGTGACTGATTTAACTTAGTAAAATATGTATTCGAATGGTTACTGAAAAAAGAGAATTTCTAAGGATCCGGAGCTTGGCGAGGCTTGATGCACAAACTCCTTGTGCCAACTTCCGGCGGCACCCGTGGCGTCCGAGTGCCCTTCTCTCCGTACTCTCGCGGCAGCTCGGTGCCAGAGCACGTGGCACGCAGGTCCCGTGTCTCCTGACACAACGCGAAGAGCACACAGCCGGCTCCTGTGTGGCTGTTCCCGCCACGGGCCTCCTGGGAGGGCTTGGATGCTAGAATTTAGAAGGATCTGAAGACCTTCAGGTGACAGGGCAGTGAGAAATCATTCTGCGGGCCAGATTCTTGCTCTCATCGCCCATGAAATCACCAGTCAAGCAACTGAGATAAGACTGTGCTGCACAGTGTCCTAAGAGGCAACCCGTCTCCCGAGGGAGCACACACGGAACCTGAACCCAATGACATTGTCGGTGGCTCTCCCACAGTTGCCACAATGCGCAGAGCACTTGAGATGGGTGAGACCTGCTCCGGAGGCTGTGTGGGGCTCCAGGACTCACACGCACAAGAAACAGGAAACAGGAGCGTCAGATGGGAAGTCCTCACAACGACACCGCACAGACCGCGTGGGCACACACGGATAAGTCCCTTGCCTGTCCCCAACACAGAAATGAACAGGAGGGGGCAGCTCCTGTCAGGAGTGTCTCAGGGCCAGTCTTTTCCATGAAGACACACAGCATGTGCCCAACACACGGGGACACTGTTCACAGCACGGAGGACTGTTCCTACCCGTTCTTGTTTCTGAAACATGCAACCGTCTCACTAGGCTTTTTATTTTCTCACGCTGGATGGGAACACAGATACTAACGCTTCCTTCCTCTTTACCCTAGGGCAGCCACATCCCCACCAGAGCCGCGCCAGGGAGCCCGTGTGGGATGGCCAAGGGGCCTCCAATACAGGTCCAGGAGACCCCTGGAGTGACTGCTGGCCAGTGGCTCAAGACACCCAGCCCACAGTGGCTGCTCACAGAGACAGGGCAGCAGGGGCCTGGGGAAGCCAGACACCAGGAGGGCCGGGTGCCAGGACAGAATCCCGAAGATGGCATGCAGTCTTACCTTTAAAGTCGAATTGGTAGATGTTTTTTAAGGATTCATGAAGAAAATAAAAGCTTCCTAGTGCCTGCAGAGCAAAAAGAGAAGTCAAATGAGAAACTGGTTCTGGGAGTATTTCTAAAGCATTGTTTTTAACAATAAATAAAATAAGCTATTTTAAACTAGCTAGATCAAGAGTTAATGAGTTGTAATTTAATCACAGTCACTGAGGCACAAGACGTCCAGCACAGACAAGCTGCCAACCCCCAAACTCCACCAAGCTCAAGGCCTGTGGCGAGACGTGTGGTGGGCACTGGCTCCAGCAGGGTGCAGGTCCCGCGGGCCGGGTGTTGAGTGGACCAGACCTTCCCGGCGCCAACATGTGTCTCTGTCCTGGGGCCTGTGGCCCCCAGCATCAGCTCCACTGCACCCAGCCCCGCCCTGCCCATTGCCCCAGGAGTTGCCAGTATCTGCCACTCCACAAATCAGCCCAATGGGTGCAGAGCACAGGGACCTCTGTTCTCCACCCCAGAGAAGGCAAAAATACAGGCCAGACGCCACACGCTGTCTTGATGGATGCCACACAGCAGTGACGTGTTGATCTGAACTTAAGTTTCACATGCTGGTTTCTACATTTGAACCTGCATATATGTGTATGCGGTGTGTGCATATTGACGTGTGTGTCATTTCTGTGTATTTTTTTCTTTTGCTAAATCTGGCAACCTCAACAAAGGGCCTGGCATAGCTCTGGGGTTGTAGTGACAGCGATGAAACTGTACACCTTTGTCAAAACTCACCAACTGTGCCCCAAACAGGACGAATCTCACTGTCTATAAATTAGACCTTTATATACCTGAATCAGCAAACAAGCCTGTCTCACAGGACACACCTGCGTGCCCTGCGGGTGGCAGGGGCCGGAACAAAGCATCGGAGATTCTGAAGGGGTAAGGCCAGGTGGGCTGAAGAGGGCACACAGGCTCAGTGGCAGATGGAGGACAGGGCTGCCTGTGGAAAGCCCGGCTGTGACCGGTCCACACAGGCCCTCCCACAGGAAAGAGATTCTGAGCCACTGAGGGTTCTAACCCCAGCTCTGCATTCTGAAAAGGGCCTGTCCTCAGACAGCTGAAAGCACGGGATGCATTGCACCGTCACTGTCTGTGCGAGCCTGTGGGCAACAGAGGGGTGACGCCTGAGCATCACCTAATTCCAAGGCCCCACTTGTACACAGTCGTTACATTCATGTACACACCTGTACACACTCACACTCACGTACACTCATATGCACTCATGCACTCACACTGGTGCACACACACTCACAGGCGCTCACCCACACACCTGCATGCTCGTGCACACACTTGCTCACACACACTTCACAGACTCACGCGCTCAAGCGCTCTTGCTTTGCTTTGGGCAGAACCGTGACCCCACAAGCCCTCAGTGTTGGGCATGCCAGCATGAGCCTCCTGCGGTCTGTCCTACAGCGCCGCAGAGCTGACGTCTCTCTGAGAAAGTCAAGCGCAACATCTGAACACAACCTGATTCTAAGGCCCAAGCTTCAGGCTCTGCAGTTCCCACGGAAATGCCCTGCTGCTCCCTCCCGGACCATGGGCCCCCGGGGTGGCTGTCGTGGGGCAGGGCTACAGGGGGGTGCGCCACACTGGGGCTCAGGAGGTCGCTGCTCCCTCAGAGGCGCAGGTGGCAGGCGCAGTGCGTGGTGAGGGGACCCCTGCTCTGGGCCTGCTGAGGGACAAGGTTGCCAGTAACTCTGGCCCGGTCGGTCCCTGTCCACAGTCCCTGGGCCCCTGGGTCAGATCTCTGGGGCCAGTTAGGCCGTCTCTGTTTAGAGGCTGATCCCCACGACGTGAGAAGCCCCCTGGAGGCTGCACAGCTTCTGCTCCCGGGGCGTGTGTGTAGCACAGGGCGGGCTGGGGTGACGCTGAAACCCCATCTCTACTGAAAATACAAAAATTAGCTGGGTATGGTGGCGGGCACCTGTAATCCCAGCTACCTGGAAGGCTGAGGCAGGAGGATCGCTTGAACCCAGGGGGCAGAGGTTGCAGTGAGCCAAGATCGCACCACTGCACTCCAGCCTGGGTGACAGAGAGAGACTCCATCTCAAAAAAATAGAAAATGAAAATTTTAAAGCCAGTGTTCAGCCTTTTCTTTGGCAAAATAGAGTTGAGACCCTCTTCAGCTGGAAGGTCATGAGCCACATTCAGCACAAAGTCAAGAGGAGAAGCCACAGACCCGTGCCCTGTAGACCCGTGCCCCGTAGATCCGTGCCCCGTAGACCCGTGCCCTGTAGATCCGTGCCCCACAGACCTGTGCCCCGTAGGCTTGTGCCCCATGGAGGAAACGCAACGTCCCCTTAGCCGCCATCAGCCCTTCTTTACAGAGGACACCCCTTCATTTGTCTCGGGTAAAGAAAGCACTCTGAGAAAGCACAAGCAAGTGAATGTTGCTGCAAACATTTAAACTAATACCTCACTGAATGTGATAAAGCTAACAGAATGTTATAAAGTTGGTAACAAGTAAGTGAAAGATAAATTGCCAATGAAGGCATAGAAACTGCAGTTTATAGTCAGAAAATCTGTAATTAACGCTAATGAACACTGAAAGTCAGAGTTCAACTCAACTGTTTCAGTGTTTACTCTGTCCTATCAATACGGTTCAGAGCACGCATTTATCAGAGACACCAGGACGATGGGCCAGGAGCATGTCCAGGGGCAGGAAGTCCCCAGCTTGCCCAGGCTTCTGACCACAGTACATGTCAACAGTGTGTCTGTCACATCTGAGAATATTGACGCTTTGCCTCTTACAAAAAACAGTTCAAGACTGTAAAGAGTGCTCATTAATTCTGCGTTAGTGAAACACAGCGATTGGTTACGATGTTTCTGCTATGAGTGCTGACATAGCGGAACCCTCCACCCTTGGAGGCCAAGGCGCAGCCGGGAAGCGGCCTTCACTGGACAAAGCGACGCCCTTGGGGCACCAAGGAGTGTATCCGGTGCAGGACACACAGAAGACACAGGCCCCTGTGAACCTGCGCCCTGGCTGGAGCTGCACTGGTGGGACCCAAGCCTCTGCAGGCAGCCTGGGAGCTAATGGGCAATTGAGGATCCATCATCACCCATCAGGCACCTACACCAACTGACGCTGTACCACCACCCATCAGAATCGCACACCAAACTGAAGCTCCATCACCACCCATCAGAATCCCACACCAACTGAAGCTCCATCACCACCCATCAGAATCGCACAGCAACTGAAGCTCCATCACCACCCATCAGAATCGCACAGCAACTGAAGCTCCATCACCACCCAGCAGAATCCCAAACCAACCGAAGCTCCATCACCACCCAGCAGAATCCCACACCAACTGAAGCTCCGTCACCACCCATCAGAATCCCACAGCAACTGAAGCTCCATCACCACCCAGCAGAATCCCACACCAACTGAAGCTCCACCACCACCCATCAGAATCGCACAGCAACTGAAGCTCCACGACCACCCATCAGAATCGCACACCAACTGAAGCTCCATCACCACCCAGCAGAATCCCACACCAACTGAAGCTCAATCACCACCCAGCAGAATCCCACACCAACTAAAGCCCTATCACCACCCATCAGAATCCCACAGCAACTGAAGCTCCATCAACACCCATCGGGCACCCACACCAACTGAAGCTTCACCACCACCCATCAGAATCCCACACCAACTGAAGCTCCACCACCACCCATCAGAATTGCACAGCAACTGAAGCTCCACCACCACTCATCAGAATCCCACACCAACTGAAGCTCCATCACCACCCATCAGAATCCCACACCAACTGAAGCCCCATCACCACCCATCAGAATCCCACAGCAACTGAAGCTCCATCACCATCCATCGGGCACCCACACCAACTGAAGCTCCACCACCACCCATCAGAATCCCACACCAACTGAAGCTCCATCACCCCCCATCAGAATCCCACACCAGCTGAAGCTCCATCACCATCCATCAGAATCCCACAGCAGCTGAAGCTCCGTTACCACCCATCAGAATCCCACAGCAACTGAAGCTCCATCACCACCCATCAGAATCCCACAGCAACTGAAGCTCCATCACCACCCATCAGAATCCCACACCAACTGAAGCTCCATCACCACCTATCAGAATCCCACACCAGCTGAAGCTCCGTCACCACCCATCAGAATCCCACAGCAACTGAAGCTCCACCACCACCCATCAGAATCCCACACCAACTGAAGCTCCATCACCACCCATCAGAATCCCACAGCAACTGAAGCTCCGTCACCACCCATCAGAATCCCACACCAACTGAAGCTCCACCACCACCCATCAGAATCCCACACCAACTGAAGCTCCACCACCACCCATCAGAATCCCACACCAACTGAAGCTCCATCACCACCCATCAGAATCCCACAGCAACTGAAGCTCCATCACCACCCATCAGAATCCCACACCAGCGGAAGCTCCGTCACCACCCATCAGAATCCCACAGCAACTGAAGCTCCACCACCACCTATCAGAATCCCACACCAACTGGAGCCCCATCACCAACCATCAGAATCCCACACCAACTGAAGCCCCATCACCACCCATCAGAATCCCACAGCAACTGAAGCTCCATCACCATCCATCGGGCACCCACACCAACTGAAGCTCCACCACCACCCATCAGAATCCCACACCAACTGAAGCTCCATCACCCCCCATCAGAATCCCACACCAGCTGAAGCTCCATCACCATCCATCAGAATCCCACAGCAGCTGAAGCTCCGTCACCACCCATCAGAATCCCACAGCAACTGAAGCTCCACCCATCAGAATCCCACAGCAACTGAAGCTCCACCACCACCCATCAGAATCCCACACCAACTGAAGCTCCATCACCACCCATCAGAATCCCACAGCAACTGAAGCTCCACCACCACCCATCAGAATCCCACACCAACTGAAGCTCCATCACTACCTATCAGAATCCCACACCAGCTGAAGCTCCATCACCACCCATCAGAATCCCACACCAACTGAAGCTCCGTCACCACCCATCAGAATCCCACACCAACTGAAGCTCCACCACCACCCATCAGAATCCCACAGCAACTGAAGCTCCACCACCACCCATCAGAATCCCACACCAGCTGAAGCTCCGTCACCACCCATCAGAATCCCACAGCAACTGAAGCTCTGTCACCACCCATCAGAATCCCACAGCAACTGAAGCTCCACCACCACCCATCAGAATCCCACACCAACTGGAGCCCCATCACCAACCATCAGAATCCCACACCAACTGAAGCTCCATCACCACCCATTGGGCACCCACACCAACTGGCGACCAGGGCACTAAGAACCCTGTGTACCACGGTAGCTCCGCGCCTCTCACAGGGGTGGCTAGTGAAAATGGATTTTTTGCAAATGCTGTTAAAACAAGCTTTCAACTTCAATTGGTGTCTGGTCGTGTGATAAATGGCCACACCATGTCACTCAGCTTGATTTCGGGAGTTGAATTCTGATAGCAGCAGGCCCACTTTGCTAACATAGCCAACTCAGGGCGGAGGCAGACCACCTCTCACACATTCAGAAGGAACAGCCCGTCCCTGCAGGCACGGTGCAATCACAAAGCCCATGTTTGTTGAGCGGGGTCCCACCTCCTGGACGGAGCCAGCAGCTCCCGGGCTCGGGATGACTCAGGCCGGGGCAGAGGCTGGCAAGGCAGGAACACAAAGCCACCATTGGAAACAACTCCATCACTTTTTATTTGCAAACAAGTCAGATGGCCGGTCATTTATCATTTCCACAATCAGGTGAACGGCCAAAGCACACATCATTAACCCGGTCTTCTGCATCCGGCTCATTCGTCCACAAAACAGAACCGATTCCTGAAACTCAAGTCACACGGACCTCGCAGTAAGGCGCGCACAGGAGCACTCGCTCTGCCCAAGTCACACGGGGAAACGCAAAGTGCTGCCCACGTGTGGCCCTGGGGGGTGGCAGGGCCCTTCCCCTGTGCCACCAGCATCCCTGCCAGTTCCAACCACGTCAGGGGCGTGACCGCAGGTGGGAGCTCCCAGTACACTCCCAGCGCGCCCCCGGGGATCCCCGTGAAGCCCGAGGCTGCTGCATTCTGACGCTGGGAAGGGAAACACTGCTGTGAGGAGGTCACAGCCCGCAGCCCAGCGGGGCCCTGACAGGCTGACTGTGCCCGTCAGCGGTGACTCAGAAAAGAGAGCGGCAGCGTTTGACGGCTCCTGTCTCACCTGAGACTGCACAACATTTCCTTATTTCCACAGATAAAGTGTTTTTACCTCCAGGTTTTTTATATATAAAATAGACCCAGGAGCAGGAAGCAAACCTTCAGAAGATATTGTTAGTAACAAATGAAGTCTGCCACAGAACAGAGAACTTCGTTTGTTTTAAAGGAGTCGGGAGGTTACTAAACATGAGTCCCTCATCTGCAGCCCACTCCTTCCCCAGCTGCACGCTCCCATGTCTGCTCTTCCCTTGGAGTTAATACAGGAGAAATGAGAAGACACTCTGGTTCACAGTGACTAATGAGTGACAGATGACATGAGCCACAGGGACACGGCATGTCCTGTGAACTCATAACCCCACACCCTCGCAGCTGCTTTCCATCCGAGAGAGACTCCCGCAAACACACACACACACACACACACACACACACGTATAAGCCACTTATAACCCCACACCCTCGAGGCTGCTTCAAACCTGAGAGAAACTCTTGCAGACACACACACACACACATACGTACACACATACACATGCACAGAGATGTACATAACCCACATCCACATAACTATATACACACATACACATCTGCACATACCTGCAGACATACATATGTCCATATACACACATGGAATGCACACACAGACCTCTCCAGAGATGCTGGAGCTCTCAGGAGACAGGTATGAGAATGCAATGGCAGGACCTCTGAACACACCAGCTGAAAATGACCCTAATGCTTAATGTGCAAATGGGTCCATCAGATTTCAAATATTTCTGTGACAGAACATGACACAGAAAGGAAAATGAACAGATCAGAGTTACATCCAAAAACACAGGTGGATTTCACAAAGGACGCTGAGAAAGAAGACAGCTCCTCAAACATCCTATGTCATGATACCAAGATAAAGACATAGTCAAAAAGAGCTGAACTTCCCCCCACCCCCCGAAAAAAGCAATGGTACAATTACATTTAAAAAGCAATGAAAGAATGAACCCAGAATTCTGCACAGTGGTTATTGGCAAGGTGGGCGAGCGGCTAGGGAGGTGAGCTTGGGCAGGTGCACACAGGAAGATGAAAGGGCACTCAGGGACTTCAAAGGTGGCCACTGTTGGTATTAAGAATAAAATAACAAGGGAAGAATGAATCGGTGAGATGCTGTGCCTGGCCAAGGAGGATACACAGCTGGAGCAGAGGCCGGTGGAACCCCGATTCTGCCCCAGCGTCCACTAGGAGGCAGAGGAGCCCAGCCCAGCCCAGCCCAGGGCCAGACGAGGGCAGGTGCACTGGCACGGGCTCTGCAGCCCACCCGAAGCCACGGTCCTTTCCCTCGGAGAGGTGACCACCAACCTGATGGTGCTGGGCAGAAGTAACAGGCAAGATGACAGGGCGTGGCCCCAGCACGTACCTCTCATCAACCTCACCTTTGGAAGCTTTCCCCCAAAGTTATAGTTTAGCTTATTTTGAATGTTACATAATAATTCACTATATAAAAATACTGTAATTTGGCTGGGTACACTGGCTCACACCTATAATCCTAACACTTTGGGAGGCCAAAGTGGGTGAATCACTTGAGGTCAGGAGTTCAAGACCAGCCTGGCCAACATGGTGAAACCCCATCTCTACTAAAAATACAACAGTTAGCCAGGCATGGTGGTGAATGCCTATAATCCCAGCTACTCGGGAGGCTGAGGCAGGAGAAACACTCAAACTTGGGAGACAGAGGTTGCCATGAGCCAAGATAGTGCCATTGCACACCAGCCTGTGCGACAAAGCAACTGAGACTTTGTCTCAAAAAAAAAACAACAACCCTGTAACTTACCCATTCCTCTGTTGCACATAAAGACTCCTGTAACATATTTCACAAGCTGATGCCAGACAGAAAGGACAAGGAAGTAACTCCTCGTGCCTCTTTCCAATTCTCTATTATAATTGATGCTACAACGATCATCCCTGCATGGTGTTCTTGAGCAAATGTGTCAGAGATAAGACGCACCTGTGTACCTGTGTACACACACCCTTTGCGGGGGCTTGCTGGGTCAGCAGAGAGGTGCCCTCCTCATAGGACAACACACATGTGTACTCATGAATGGAACGTGTGTGCACATGTATGCAATACGCAGATGGCCTTGCTGGCTCACGGCAGACATGTGCCCTCCCAGGCGCCACCACATTACCCCTCCCATTGCCATGACGACCCCCCAGCAGTCTCATCAGGGCAACACCCATGTTCTGCTTCCTTGCCCTGGCCCAATGCCAGCCTCCAGTTTTTGCCAGCTGGGCAGGTGTGAAGTTTGACCTTATTGTTTGCGTTTGCATCTTCATTATACTAGTTCAGCTGCGCACCCCTTCGTGGAAACGTGCGGCTGTGGTAAAATGCACACCACGTCGACTTTACCATCGTAACCATTTTCAGGTGCATAACGAACGCCGGCCCCCACCACACTGTCCACCTCCAGGACGCTCCCCACCTTCCCCACTGAAACTCCCCGCCCAGCACCCGCTCCTCTTCCCGCTCCCCCACCCCTGGCAACCACCCTCCTACTTTTCTGTCTCTGTGACTCTGACTTGTCCAAGAACCTCGTGTGAGTGGAATCATACCATGTCTGCCTGTTTGTGACAGGCTTGTCTGATTTAGCACAATGTCCTCAAAGTTACTCCACCACATGGCAGCGGTTCCCAGAATGTCCTTCCTTTTTAAGCTGGATCACATTCCGTGGAATCGCTTCCACATTTTGCTGTTGTGAGTAATCCTGCTTTGAACATAGGGATGCAAACATCGGCTGAGACTGTGCCCTCAGTTCTTTGGGGTCTGTACCAAGAAGTGGGATGGCTGAATCACACAGGAATTCTATTTTTCACTTTTTGAATAATTGCTGCGATGCTCACCGTGGCTGTCCCTGCGTATTTCCACCACGGAGCACAGAGGCTCTAACTCCTCCCGTCCTCACCAACACGGCTGTTTTCAGGGCTTTCTGACAACAGCCCTCCTAATGGGTATCAGGTATTCGTTCATCAAAGGTCCTTTTAAACTGACAAAGGAAGTGGCTGTTTGTACCCGCACGTCCCTAAGGGTTCCTGGTGCCACGTGCCTTCTTGCGAGCTTGTCAGCCATCCACACGTCGTTCTCGGAGGGAAAACGTCTATTCAAACCCCTTTCTGACTCAGGTTGGGTTTTGCCGTTGCTGTTGATGAGTTTCGGAATTCTCTATACATTCTGGGTAGTGACTCCTTATCAGAGTTACGACTTGCAGGCACTTTCTCCCATCCTGTGGCGGCCTTTTTACTCTGTTGATGTTGTCTTTGGATGCACAAAGGGGTTGCACTTTACTTATTTACTTATTTATTTGTGATGGAGTCTTGCTCTGTTGCCCGGGCTGGAGTCCAGTGGCACGATCTTGGCTCACGGCAAGCTCCGCCTCCCAGGTCTGAGCGATTCCCCTACCTCGGCCTCCCGAGTAGCTGGGACTACAGGTGCATGGCACCACGAATTAATTTTTTTTTGTATTTTTAGTAGAGACAGGGTTCCACCATGTTGGTCAGGTTGGTCTCCGACTCCTGACCTCGTGATCCACCTGCCTCAGTCTCCCAGAGTGCTAAGGTTACAGGTGCGAGTCACGTACACGGCAAAGTGGTTGGATTCAATGTGGCCAGACTTGTCTCTTTCCCTTTTGCTGCCTGTGCCTTTGGTGCCACATCTGACAAATCATCGCCAAATCCAGTATCGTGAAGGTTCCGGCCCATGTTTTCTTCTAAATGTTTTACAGTTTTAGGTCCGACTCATTTGAGTTAACTTTTGTATGTGACATAACGCGAGGTCCAGCTGTGGGACATTGATTCTTCTGCTGTGGGACGTTGGCTTTCCCAGCGCCACTCACCGGAGCTGTCCTTTCCCACAGAATGTTCTTGGCACCCCGGTCAGAGGTCACCTGGCCACCAGGGAGGGTAGGTCCTGGCTCTCCTCTGCTCCACGATCTGTGTGTCTACAGTATCTCTTCTTGAGATTACCGGCAATTTAGGTTTCTTCTGTGAACTTGTAGTATCCTTTGCCCATTTCCAATCTCATTTTGTAGATTTTTAATTTTTAAATATAATCTAGAATTACTTCCTTGTCTCGTCACCTTCTCATGCCCACTCCGCTCCTCCAAATTCTGTCACTTCTGGGCTGTGAGACTCCACATTCTCCCTCTCTGATCCCCCTCCCACTTGGCAATACCAGCACTCGGAACCTGCTCAGGGTGCCCTGTGAGCCCTTCCCCTCCTCCTACCCCTCCCGCTGGGGTGGCCGGTGCGTCCCACCTTCCAGCAGGCAGTTCTCGCGTGGACAGCGTGGGGCCTCCCAGGCTGGTGGCTGCACAGATCCCGCTTGGGTCTCTTGTGACAAGTCCAGCCTTTCAGGATTTGGGACCTCCTCCACTCTCACCCTCCTCCCGCTCCCACTGGAAACTGAGTCTCTCCAGACTCCTCCAGCATCCTGTCCACATGCCTCCCTCAAACGTCTGTTCCTCCCACAGACTACGACGGCAGAACCCCGTCTCTAGCCTTCCGCTTCCCTGCACTGCCCCACGCCACCTCTCTTGTCTCCCAGTGGGACCCCTGCCTCTCGCACAGCTGCGGCCCCCTCAGTCTCTTCTCTCCCAAGGGGCCTTTTCCACATGCACCTCTGACCCTGCCACTGCAAGTCCTCCCAGTCACGTGGCCTTCCCAGCTGTCCTGTGGCCCTCCCTCCAGCTGACAGAGCCAGCAGAGCTCCAGCCCCGTGGTCGTCCGGGCCCGAGGAGCTGCATCGTTCTGTCGGGGGGCAGCTGTGCTACCGCCCCCTTTCCAGCTCCTTCTCACATGAAGTCCCTGCTGCTTCAGGTCTCTGTGGAAATGCAGCTTCCTCCAAGCAGCCCTCTTGATTGCCTGATCTGGGTAGAGGCTTGGCAGCCCCAGTCCCTACCTTTCCTTCAAGGTGCTGCGAATTCCAGCACTCACTGGTCTCCTCATCTGAATTCTTCAAGGGAAGGGAAGCCGCCTGAGGGCAGGCATGTGACCTGGGCACCTCTGAGTCCTTCACCACAATGCCTGGGCCAGGCAGGAATCCCACAGATCCTGAGCAATCAAAGAGCCGCCACGCCCGCAGGGCGCCCAGCTGAGCAGCAGCAGCTTGGGACCAGCAGACAGAACCCGCGGCTCAGGTCTCAAAGCACAACCCACGGCTCAGGTTCACGGCTCCCGAGAAGCTGAATGCGCTCACAAAAGTCACACATTTACCCATATCACAAAGGGAAGTCCCAAGACGCCTGGTTTTAAAACAATTTAACAGATTGAGTAATAAATCAAAGCAAAGTTACAATAACATTCATTAGATTATAAACAATAATAAATGAAACAAAGCTTTTGTTTAAATCAATGTAGAGCTTCATCGATCTTTTCCTATGTAATGAATTCACGGCAGCCGACCCAACTGGACGGGGTGGTGTCCTCACCACTGCCCACTCTGCCAGTGCCACCCACAGGCAGCACGGGGGGCTGTGACCATCCGCTCTCAGAGGAGCTCCGTGACTGCCTCAGAATGACAGCTGACTTATTTACAAGGCACTGACTGTCCGATTTCAGCTCCTGGGGCCACACACGGGATGACGGTACCGAGGTATCCCCGCCCGCGTCTGACCCTCCCGCCAGGACCTCTCCGGGCCGGCTGCCGGCGGGAGCTGCACACGTAATCTCATTCTGCCTCCTGTCCGACAGTGCACGCTAGAGGTTAATTAAATTGGTTGTCCATTGTATTCATCTACTTACCAAGCTAATGATATTCTGTTCCTGAATTAAAGAGCATTTTATGAAGCATGCCCCGTGGAAGCTGGTGTTCTGCCAATGGGGTGCTGAACCCTGTCACGGCTCCTGGATGTCGCATCCCCAATTAGGCAGCCCAGGAAGGACCGGGGCTTCGTCTGCCTGCGTGGACAACAGTCATACTGACACAAGGGTAAACAGGACACACAACAGCAGCCTAATCGCCCTCGCCGGCCACGAGAAATCCCCCAGAAGAGTGCCCCGGTTAACATTGCCTATTACCACAGTGAGGAGCAACTGAAATGGAACGAGACAGCCTGCAAACCAGCCTGAGGCGGCCTTCTCATTCAAACGGGCTGCGTCCAAGGGCGGCGAGGTGACCAGCAGTCCTGGCTTCTCGCCTGGAACCGGCACTGGGCTCTCTGCCACACCAGGGGGCAAAGCCATTGGCCGGTCTAAGGACACCCACCCTTTCTGAGAGAATTCACTCATCACTCACTCATTCCACAAATATGCGTCTGGCACTTTCTCCTTTCTCTGTGCCACATATGTTCTCAGGCATGTGACATCTATCAGTGACCAGACAGCCAGAGCCCAAGACGGTGGCATGGCAAGGGGGCCCGTGGCGGGGGTGCCTCAGCAGGCAGGACTCGGATAGGCTCTGGAGAGACCATGTCCAACCATGGACCTGCAGAGGCTGAATCAGCTTCAGGCACCCCAGGGAGACAGCAAAGGTGCCTGAGCCTGTGGCTCTGCAGTTCAGGACAGAGGCCTGGGTGACGCTGGCGGTCACCATGTGGATGGTCCTCAAAGCTGGGGAAGGCTCAGCTTGCCGAGGAGAAGCTAGAGCCATAGAAAAGAGCAGGGCCAAGCACTGGACTGAGGCCACTACTGGGGAGAGGCAGGAGCAGGTGACAGCCAGCAGTCAGTGGGACAAGAAGCCACAGGGGAAATGGGCGGGGCAGGTCAGGGGCTAGGGCAGGAAGGCCCACGCACAGGTGGCACCTGGGAGCTGAGTCAGGAGAAGGGAGCGGCCCCAGGTGCCCAGGGCTGCCATCTCATCAGGGGTGCGGGGAGCAGAGCTCTGGCCCTGGACAGCACTGCCTGTAGGCCAGTGGTGGTTCGGGCAGCCCTGACCCCCACAGCCACCTGCTCGTGTCCAGCACATGATCCTGGACCTGGCTTTTCAAAAGGGAAATCTCTATTGACTTTTGTCTGATTTAATATATTTCATGAGCTGATGCCAAACAAAAAGGAAAAGAAAGTAAACTCCCTGTGCCTGTTTCATCTGGAGGGTGGGGAGGCAGGTAGAAAGTTCCTGACCCACCAGGCGGCAGCCGCGGCCACAGGAAGACATGACAGCCTCGGGCCCTTCCACAGGGCTCGTGAGAGGCGAGGCGTTTCCCTAGAGCATGCACAACTCATGTTAAACTCGCATCACCTAGAGAGTTTCTCCTCAAAGTGAGATTCGTTTGCAACACAGATGCTATTTTTTAATAACAAATATTTTACAAATTGAAAATTTCAATAATGAACAAAGAAAAACATCAGTCTTGAAATAACTAGTTTTAATTATGAAATTTATTAAGTTATATTTTCTATGTATAAATGATTATAAAAGTAAATCAATAAACTTTTATGCCAATTAAATTATGTAAGGGGTTTGCATCCTAATTAAAATGGCTCTGACTTTTTCCTTTTGTCTTCTAAAAATCATTAGCTTTTCAATTACATTTCACGTATAAACGTTCTGGAGAAACGGGTTCTGTGCATTACAGACACAGAATAATTAAAGTAAAATGCACTTCGAGGGAAGGCCAACACTGGACAGAAGCCGTTTACGAAATACCTTCTGCCAGTAGAAAAGCTCAGGCATATCAAACACTACTCAAAAGGCTTAATTGATTTTTAAATGTCAATTATACTGGGAAACTGCCATCTACATAATTTAGTTCCTGGTTCTCAGAAATGCTAAAACAGCGGTATTCCGAGGGCAGCACTCCCTCCGGCCCCTGACTGGGGTCCTGATCCTTCGATGGAAGCGTCCCTGTGACGTTCACTCTCCCCAGCACGGCAAGGCCCTCGGAATGCCCATCCCACCTACGGTCCCCAGGGGAACTGCCTTCCCTCCGCATGTGGACCTGCAGGCGGTGCTTCAGTTTACACACTCAACACTCCCTGCCATTTGCCCCTTCCCACCACTGCTGAGGCGTCTCGTTCTTCCTCATCCCTGGCTTCATCTGAGATCATTTTCTCTCCGTTTGAAGAACATCCTTTAGCATTTATTGCCTTTCATTTGAGTTAAAGTGTCTATTTCACCTTCAGTCTTAAGAGGTGTTTTGCTGGACAGAACCCTTTGCTGACATTTCCTTCCAGGACATGGAGGACGCGGCTGCACATCCCTGGGGTGACCATCTCTGCAGGAACGGGAAGGTGGCCTGTCGGGGTGACTGCAGCACATCCCGCGCTCTCTGCGGTTTTCCTGATTTGTTATAATCTGACTGGGTATGGCTTTTTATTTTTTAAATCCTGCTAGGGGCTGACTAGGATTCCTCACTTTATGGACTCTGGGTGTGGAGGTCTGGGTGGGGTCCAGGACGGGGAGAGGCTCTGCAATGGGTCCAGGCTGCTGTGCCAGCTGCTCTGCCACTTGGGCCATGTGACCGAGCAGATCCAATGGTGCCCGAGGTGTCAGTGCAAGTAGGGGTGCTGTCTGGAGCCTTTGGCAGGGCCAGCCCCCAGGTGAATCACAGAGAGGCCTCTAGGATTTTGGAGCAAGGCCCTGCCACCTTCTGCAGATAACTATTCTCCGCTATAGAGACAGCTCTTGGCCTGTTACTGGGCTTTGGTGGAAGCTGAATGTTTGACTGTGGGTCATAGAGTCACCATGTGACCTGCACTACCTGTCGTGGGCTGGGTGCTTTCTGACCATCCAGCCGCATCATCAGATAGAAGCGGAATATACGTGATCGGGCTCCCGCAGGTCCTGAAGGCACAAGTAAGTTACATGAGGAAGTGGCTCACATGCCCACGGTCCCCACTCCTGCCACCCTGCCTTCTCTCCCCCAGCCTGCACCAGTGGCCTCCTGGGGAGTCCCCATGATCAGCTGGCAGAGGAAGAGAAGCCTAGGCCTGGTGCACAGAGAGACAAGCAGGCACCACCGAGAGTGGACGCTGCAGCGCCACAGCCCCTCTCCAGGACACCCCGAAGGGCAGTGCTGAAGGGAAATCTTCCTCGAGCAGTGCCCCTGGTTGTGCACTTTGCGTTGAAGGAGAAACGGCCAGATGCGCAATTACACTCTCATTCATGGGCTGGAGCCAATGGTTTGGCTGGATGGTCAGGGACTTAGAAGAAGCATGAATAGAAAATTGGTGACAAAGAAACTTGGAAAGAGGTATGTGGGTGGACCTGAGTGGCCAAAGAGCATGAAGATATCTGTATCCCAAGTGAGTGCTCACCAGTCAGTGACCTCAGCAGAGGGGACTTTAATCATCAACTGGATCGGACGACCTATTCTGTGGACACCACTCGGCCTCTTTCCCCAACCACCTCGCCATTGCCCAATGGTCCCATGAACAAAGTGGCCCTGGTGGCAGGGATGGAGGTAACGCATGGGCTCAGCAACATGGACTTCCACTCACCATGGCTGACCTGGCTACGGCCAATGCAGAGTGCCCAGTTTGCCAGCAGCAGAGACCAGCACTGAGCCCTCGCTATGGCATCGATCCTCAGGGTGATCAGTGACCTGGCGGCACGCTGTCATCGCCATCTACGTAATTTAACCTCTTCCATGACGAAAAAGGCAGCGGTTCATCCTCACTGGAATAGACACGTACTCCAGATATGGGTTTGCCTGTCCTGCACCCAATGCTTCTGCCAAGACAATCACTTGTGAACGCATGGAGTGCCTCATCCACCATCACGGTATTCCACCCAGCATTGCCTCTGACCAAGGCGCTCACTTTACTGCTAAAGAAGGGCAGCAGTGGGCTCTTGCTCATGGAGTTCACTTGTCTTACCATGTTCCCTATCATCCTGAAGCAGCAGGACTGATAGAATGGTGGAATGGCCTTTCAAAGGCACAATTACCACGTCAATTAGGGGACAATACTTTGCAGGGCTGGGGCAAAGTACTCCAGAGCATACTCCTGTATGCTGTAACTCAGCACCCACTATATGGTACTGTTTTTCCCATAGCCAGGATTCATGGGTCCAGGAATCAAGAGGTGGAAGTGGAAGTGGCACCACTCACTGTCACCCCTAGTGATCCACTAGCAAAACTGGTGCTTTCTGCTCCCACGACATTACATGCTGCTGGCCTAGAGGTCTTAGCTCCAGAGGGAGGAACGCTGCCACCAGGAGACACAGCCATCATTCCACTGAACTGGAAGTTAAGTTGCCACCTGGACACTTTGGGCTCCTCCTACCTTACATGTCAACAGGCTAGGGAGGGAGGTACAGTGTTGGGATGATTGAGCTGGACTATCAAGATGAAATCCGTTTGCAACTCTATAATGGAGCTGAGGAGGAGTAGGCATGGGGTACAGGCGACCCGCCAGGGCATCTCTTAGCATCACCATGCCCTGTGATTAAGGTCAACAGGGAACTAAAACAGCCCGATCCAGGCAGGACTACAAACGGTCCAGACCCTTCAGGAGTGGAGGCTTGGGACTTTCCACCAGGAAAAAAAAAAAAACCACGGCCCACTGAGGTGCTTGCTGAAGGCGAAGGACAAACAGAAGAGGCAGCAGAAGCAGGTACTCCTAAGTACCAGCTGCGACCATGTGACCAGCTTCAGACACGAGGACCGTCGTTGTCATGAGGATTTCCTCCTGCTTTTGCTAAAATCACGTTTGTGCACGTAGGCATTTGTACTAAGAAAATATCTTCATTTTATTTCCTGTTCCTTTATTGTGCGGCGTAAGATGTATTGACTTCCCATCCGCATTTAAGTATTGCTGACTTTATGAAACAGTCCTTGGGTTGGGGACTGGTTTTGAAATATGAGGACATGAGATTTGGGAGGGGCCAGGGTGGAATGATACAGTTTGGCTGTGTCCCCACCCAAACCTCACCTTGAATTCCCACATGTTGCAGGAGGGACCCTGTGGGAGGTAACTAGATTGTGGGGGCTGGTCTTTCCCATGGTGTCCTCCCTGTGGTGGGTGGGCCTCAGGAGATCTGATAGTTTTATACGGGAGTTCCCTGCATAAGCTCTCTTTGCCTGCTGCCATCCACGGAGGGTGGGACCTGCTCCTCCTTCCGCCATGATTGTGAGGCTTCCCCAGCCATGTGGAACTGTAAGTCCATATGAAACCTCCTTCTTTTGTAAACTGCTCATTCTCCGGTATGTGTTTATCAGTGTGAAAACAGGCAAATACAGTTTAGAAAACAGTGATTTATCATTTCTTCAAAAACGACGTCCACTCCCTGCTCTGTGATCTCTCTAAGGTCCAGCTGCACGTGGTTGGAGCCCACACCTTTCGCACCCCCCGCTCCCCTTCCTACCTGGGCCTGGTCTCTCCATGCTTTCTTTTCATATTTTCTCCAACCCTATCTGTAGCTCATTAATTCAGTTTGCATCTCTACAGTTCCTAGCTGTGTGATTTGGGCAAATATATAGTATCATTAAAGCCTCTGTTCCACCTTTTAAAAATGAAGCCACTTTGCCTGTTCAACTACTGAATGATAAGGGCACGACCCAAAGCTTAATGCTCACAGAGAAAGGGGAAAAAGGAAAAACGGGAAAAACGGGGTTGCTATGATTCAAATAATTCTACATGAAGGAATAAAAGAAATAACGTGTGTGGATCACACTGCTCAGTAAGAGCCACCTAACAGGATGCAGAGCTCAGGTAAGGGCCACCTAACAGGACACGGCGCTCAGGTAAGGGCCACCTAACAGGACACGGCGCTCAGGTAAGGGCCACCTAACAGGACGTGGCGCTCAGGTAAGGGCCACCTAACAGGACGCAGCACCGGTAAGAGCCACCTAACAGGACACAGCGCTCAGGTAAGGGCCACCTAACAGGATGCAGCGCTCAGGTAAGGGCCACCTAATAGGACGCAGCACCCGGTAAGAGCCACCTAACAGGATGCAGCGCTCAGGTAAGGGCCACCTAACAGGACACAGCGCTCAGGTAAGAGCCACCTAACAGGACACAGTGCTCAGGTAAGGGCCACCTAACAGGACACAGCGCCCAGTTAAGAGCCACCTAACAGGACACAGCGCTCAGGTAAGGGCCACCTAACAGGACACGGTGCTCAGGTAAGGGCCACCTAACAGGACACAGCACCCAGTTAAGAGCCACCTAACAGGACACAGCGCTCAGGTAAGGGCCACCTAACAGGACACGGTGCTCAGGTAAGGGCCACCTAACAGGACATGATGCTCAGGTAAGGGCCACCTAACAGGACACAGCACCCAGTTAAGAGTCACCTAACAGGACACAGCGCTCAGGTAAGGGCCACCTAACAGGACACGGCGCTCAGGTAAGGGCCACCTAACAGGACACGGCGCTCAGGTAAGGGCCACCTAACAGGACACGGCACTCAGGTAAGGGCCACCTAACAGGACACGGCGCTCAGGTAAAGGCCACCTAACAGGACGCGGCGCTCAGGTAAGGGCCACCTAACAGGACGCGGCGCTCAGGTAAGGGTCACCTAACAGGACGCGGCGCTCAGGTAAGGGTCACCTAACAGGACGCGGCGCTCAGGTAAGGGTCACCTAACAGGACGCGGCGCTCAGGTAAGGGCCACCTAACAGGACGCGGCGCAAAGGTAAGGGCCACCTAACAGGACACGGCGCTCATGTAAGGGCCACCTAACAGGACGCAGCGCTCAGGTAAGGGCCACCTAACAGGACACGGCGCTCAGGTAAGGGTCACCTAACAGGACGCGGCGCTCAGGTAAGGGCCACCTAACAGGACACGGCGCTCTGGTAAGGGCCACCTAACAGGACACGGCGCTCAGGTAAGAGCCACCTAACAGGACACGGGGCTCAGGTAAGGGCCACCTAACAGGACACGGCGCTCTGGTAAGGGCCACCTAACAGGACACGGCGCTCAGGTAAGAGCCACCTGACAGGACACGGCGCTCAGGTAAGAGCCACCTAACAGGATATGGGGCTCAGGTAAGGGCCACCTAACAGGACACGGCGCTCAGGTAAGGGCCACCTAACAGGACGCAGCACCCGGTAAGAGCCACCTAACAGGATGCAGCGCTCAGGTAAGGGCCACCTAACGGGACACAGCACTCAGGTAAGAGCCACCTAACAGGACACAGCACTCAGGTAAGGGCCACCTAACAGGACACAGCGCCCAGTTAAGAGCCACCTAACAGGACACGGGGCTCAGGTAAGGGCCACCTGACAGGACACGGCGCTCAGGTAAGAGCCACCTAACAGGATATGGGGCTCAGGTAAGGGCCACCTAACAGGACACGGCGCTCAGGTAAGGGCCACCTAACAGGACGCAGCACCCGGTAAGAGCCACCTAACAGGATGCAGCGCTCAGGTAAGGGCCACCTAACGGGACACAGCACTCAGGTAAGAGCCACCTAACAGGACACAGCACTCAGGTAAGGGCCACCTAACAGGACACAGCGCCCAGTTAAGAGCCACCTAACAGGACACAGCGCTCAGGTAAGGGCCACCTAACAGGACGCGGTGCTCAGGTAAGGGTCACCTAACAGGACGCAGCACCAGGTAAGAGCCACCTAACAGGACACAGTGCTCAGGTAAGGGCCACCTAACAGGACGCAGCACCCAGTAAGAGCCACCTAACAGGATGCAGCGCTCAGGTAAGGGCCACCTAACGGGACACAGCACTCAGGTAAGAGCCACCTAACAGTACACAGTGCTCAGGTAAGGGCCACCTAACAGGACGCAGCGCTCAGGTAAGGGCCACCTAACAGAATGCAGCGCTCAGGTAAAAGCCACCTAAGGGAACACGGTGCTCTCCCGACATCCTTGGGAAGGGCACGACATCTGACCTCTAACAAAGCCTGTCCTCAAGCTTTGAGACCTACAGTTTGGCTGGATATCAGACAACAGTCACCTCTACCCGATGCTGCCCACCCTGAGCGTTACCCCCGCTGTCACTCTGGCTGAAGCTGGCCTTTCCCGCACCTTCCCCTGCTGAGAGCAGAGCAGGCCGGTTGACAGTGCAGGCTCCGAAGCCAGAACCAAGTTCAAATCCTGCCTCGGCCTCTTCCAGGTGGTCACCGAACCGCTCCGTGCCTCAACGTCCTTATCAGTGACGAGAAGAAGACAGCGCCTGCTTTGCAGAGCTGCTTCAATCCCTGCGTGGGCGGCCATGTGGGAGGCACACGAGACAGGAAACTTGCATGCCAACCGCTATTCCAGGAGGGGCTGGTGCTGCTTCCCACCAGCACTTTACCACGTGGAGGAGCCGCAGAACATAGCCCCAGCACGTCCTTGGCTGATGATGGCATCAACAGGCATGGCAGGAAGGGCTGTGCCAACCCAGAAGGTTGGGTCCTTCTAGAGCAGAGAGGCAGAAGTGAAAACAGGGGGGTGGAAGCAAGAGCAGGGACAGCAGAGAGAGGAGCAGGGACTCGGAGGGAGGAGCAGAGACAGCAGAGGGAGGAGCAGGGACTTGGAAGGAGGAGCAGGGACAGCAGAGGGAGGAGCAGGGGGGTGGGAACCGGAGCTGAGAGGTGGAAGCCGGAACTTGGCGGGGGCGGGAGCCGGAGGAGGGGGGCGGGAGCTGGAGTATGGAGGGGGCAGGAGCCGGAGCATGGGGGACAGGAGCCGGAGCAGTGGGGGCAGAAGCCTCACCGCAGCCCACGTTTGAACTCTCCACTCCTAAGTCTGCTGTGACTCCCTTGGGCCCAGAGGAGGCCACGGCTCCAGGAGCCCCAGCTGCCTGCTGCCACCACTGTGACCCACTGTCCCAATCAGAGGGAGAGACAGGGACACCCTTGACAGATGGAGGCGTGCCCACATGCCCATGCCCCACACCAGAGGGGCTGGGCCACGTGGGCTTCCAACAATCTGAAGAGAGCCCTTCCCTTCCTTACCTTTACTGAGGCCAAACCCTTACGGGAAAAGACATCCCAAGAAAGCTATCTCCCACTAATGGCCTCGTTATAAATTAGACCTGACTGACAAAGACCAAGGAAAAGTGACGCCCGTCACGCCGTCACCGCCGTCTGCACTTTCTCCACTTTGGCACCGCTGTCCTGACCACATGAATATCCATCATTTTCCTTAAAAAAAGGAAAAGGGACACTGCCAGGAAGTGAGTTTCTACAGGACAAGGAGGCGGGAGACACAGGGCGAGGGGCTCCCTCCCTGAGAGGGAGGTGCTCACCTATTTGCTAAAGGGGGTGACCTGGCACACAGGGAGACTGGGTGCTGTGGACAGAGGACAGACTCCCCCTTCGGAACCTCCCAGGAGACCACGGGGACGTGTGCTGGCACGGTGGAGAGTCAGCAGCGTTGCAGAAGGAAGGGGCAGGGGACAGGCGTGCTCCAACCACTCTGCCCCCAGCAAGGAGGGCCTGACAGTGTCCTCCTGCTTCTGGGTCAGGGCTGTGGAGAGTAGCCAGCCAGCCAAAGGCCAGGGACTGCAGCAGAGAACAGAGGGGGTTGAGGACAGGGATTGGGGGCTGGGGAGGCAGGGCATGGAGTCAGGTGTGGGTGTGTGGAGTCTAAGGATGTAGGGGTGGGGTCAGGGCTGTGGGATATGGGGTGTGGAATCTGAGGATGTGGGGTGGGGGGTGGGGGGGTGGAGGTTGAGGGCGTGAGGGCTGAGAATGTGGAGACCGAGGGTGTGGGATTGAGGCTTGCAAGCTGAGGACATGGTGCTGAGAGCCTGGGGGCTGGGGGTGCAGGGGCTGAGGGCGTGGGGCTGGGGGTGTGGAGCCAGTGGCTGCACAGGGATTTTCTGTGAAGAGGTTAGTGACCCTGAGGACCCAGCAGAGGATGAGCGTATGGGCAAGAGCGGGAAGGGCCGTGCAGAGCCTCACCGGAGGAGAGAGGCAGCAGTCACCGGCAGGTCCCGGCTCCGTGGGGGCCCAGTAAGGCCACAGTGGGGAGAGGGACAAGGGAACAATGCCCTCCAGAAAGCCAGGTCCACGCTCAAGCCGGAGCCCTGGAACATCCACCTGCACCTCACTGCAAGCCGCACATCCAGAATCTGTCTCTGCCCGTGGGGCAGGCACAGGCAGGCTGAGCCCCACGTCCTCCAAGCTTGACCAAGTCCCTATCAGACTAAAGTCACGTGAGTGGTGTTCTGCCAGCATGTGAGGGAAGCAGCCACTGCTTTCAAGGACGAGGCTGGGCCAGGCTGAAATGTCACCGGCGGTCCCCCAGGAGAATGTGGGGCCCCCTCGAGCAGCGCTGTTTCTGCCTCGTCACTCACCCCTCCCTCACTTCACCCTGCTTCCTCTCATTCAGTGATCCCGTGGGGACCCAGCCTCGAGGGTAAGAATGGGAGCCGCATACAGCCCCTCGCAGCCTCACAGGGAGCGGAGCGGAGGGCCCGGCCCGGCAGCTCCACACCAGCGGGTGCTACTCACTGGCCATTTCTGAACCTTCCCTTGTCTCCGGTGCCCCGGCAAGGAAGGGTGGAAATGAGACCCCAGGTTTTAGAACAAAGCCCCGCACGCAATGCACACTCAGTAAAAGCCAGCAGTGGTGGCTGTGTGACGGAGCTCGGCAGTGTGTACAGAAAGCCACGGCAATGGACCAAACCCACAGCACGGTCAGCAGAAGCTAAAGCCCCCTGAGCCATTCAGAGAGGGGTGAAGTGGGCCGCCAGCTTTAAAATCCTACGGAAGAGAACCAAACGTCGTGAGGACTGATAAGCCCTTCTGACGCTCCCTGTGCAGATTCATGTTTAACTTGAGAAGAAACATCAACGTTTTCTCTTTTCCCTCATCATGCTTTAATTAAATCTCTAGCCCACTGTTTAAAATAAAGCCATTATGGATGGTGAGCGAGAATCTCACCAGTCCCTCCTGACCTATAAAATCAATCACGTAACTTTTCACGACATAACCCCTGAAAAGTGGAACGGATGTGGTGGCAGGATGTGCGGTCCGTCGGACGTGCCAGCTTCTGGAAAGGGCCCGTGGGGCTTCCCTTCGACTTTTTCCATCTAAGCACTGAGGAGTCACGGGCGTCACCCCGCCCGCCGTCCTCACCAGACAGCCTCAGCTGGAACGAGGCTGAGGGCTGCTGGCCGGTGGCAGTGAGGCGAGGCCCTCGTGTCATTCCATCCATGCAAGGACCAAGGACACCGGAGCCTGGGATTTGCCTCTGGAATTTTCAAAAGTCACGTGTGAGGCTGGGCTGCAGGAGCCCCGCATCGCCCAGGCCCCACACTCTCCCGCCACACTGGCACCGCAAGGCCGGCGGGCTCGAGGACATTCACAAAACCGAATAACTGTCTGATGTTGCCTAGAAATAAGAAAAACTAACAAATACCTGTAAAAGTTACACTTGAAAAATCTCCACTCCAACTTATGTTCAATGTACTTAGCAAAAAGGTCAGAGCTCCGGAGTTTGCTGGATAAATAAATGTGGGTGAGGCGGATGAATCACTGGAGAATTGGAGCATGGCAGCGAATGAGCAGCCTGCAAATGCCTCCCAACCGCATTATTCCCCCTTTTCCAAGAGCCCAAGATTCATGTCCCCGCATGCCGCCAGTTCATTACCGAGAAAGATCATCCCTCTTCCGGCTCGCGCCGGGCAGCGCACGCGGCCCCCTGGGGGCCCTTCAATGTTTAATTCCCCATCATCTGCTCCACTGAACAGCTTAATCTCTGCTTGTATGATCAATACTATATCAGTGTAAATTAAAATGACAATTTTAAAGTAATTAAGCCTGTTAATGCTCGATTCAAATGTCATTATTTGCACAAGGGATTGAGGAGAAATTACATGGAGCCCGGGTGACAGGAAGCTGCCGGGGCCCCTCAGCCCCGCTGTGCAGGCCGCTGGAGGCTTCAGCAAAGCGGATTAAGTTCTGCCTCGCCCTGCCAGCATGCCTATCCAATTTCCAAAGAGGATAACGCAATTTGATAAATTTAATTCCAGCTACAAACTCAATTATTGTGATAATAGATGAAAACTGGGAGGAGCCTCTACACAAGGCCCACATTTTAAAAAACACGCTTAACTCCAGAATGAGTTTCAACAGTAATGGCTTGATTTGATTTGTTCTCTCTCTTTTGAAACCCCTTTAAATAATTATGACGGCTGGAAGAACAGCCGACATTTATTAAACAGTCGAGCTCCCACCGAAAGGGGCTGTGGCTTAGACAGTCCGGGTCATCATGGAAACGTCTGCTGCCCTGAGCTTGTACAGCAGCATTTATTAGACAAGCACATCATTACATTATTGGATCTCATAAATAGATATATAAAGCTCAGCCAGCCTCAGACGAAACCTCCCTCGTGCTCAACACCGGCAGGAGGGTGGCAGCCGGCAGGACCCCGCCGTCTCTGTCCCGGGGAGCGGAGGGGATGGGGTGAGGGGAATTAATGAAAGGAATTTTTTTGATCACCTTTACCCTCCTGCGATTCCCAGAACACTGAGTGCTCGTTAGGAGTCAAGTCCTCTCCTTCCGGCTCTCAATGCACAGATCTCTCTCCCTGAGTCCATCTACAGACGAGGGGCGGTGAGCCTGCCGGGAAGGTCTGCACAGCGCACACTGGGGACCGCTTTAGGGGGCAGCTGTGACCGCTGGACTTCATCCATTAGGTCAGCAATAAAAATTGACAACCAAACATTAATTTCAAGATGAAGAGCACAGTGTGACAATTTCCGTTTGAAAGATGTTTCAGCTCCGGGTGGGCCATCCTTCGGGGCCTTCCCAGGCAGTTCCAGACGCTGCCCTACCCCAGAAGGGAGCCTGAGGGCATGTGCCACGGGCGATCCGGGTGATCCGACCGGGTTTCCAGCTGTTCTCAAACCCAAGGATGTAAACTTTCATTGTCTAAACTCCGTCTGTCCAATAGAGGGGGAGGCGTGCAGCCTGAAAGGCCTTTGTCCGTTTCCTCTGCACGGCCCATGATGACTTCACAGCTCCTCAAGTTTCCAGACAGCAGACATCAGAGTTAAAACCAGTAAAAACATGGAATAAAGCTTCAAATGGCTCTCCCTTTCTGTCTGTTTAAACAGAAACATCCCTGACTATAAATCATCTCCCAAAGATCCTCGAGGAGGGAATGACGCATTTCAACAGCCACAGCATGGGAGAGGCAGTGAGTAAAAGCCGGACGCCAATGATTCGGTTTGAAGGAGAACGTGGTAAAGAACTAATGTGATTATATCTTTTTTTTTTTTTGATACAGGGTCTTGCTCTGTTGCCCAGGCTGGAGTGCAGTGGCACGATCTCAGCTCACTGCAGCCTCTGCCTCCCAGGCTCAAGCAATCCTCCGGCCTCAGCCTCCCAAGTAGCTGTGACCACCGGTGCCCACCATTGTACCCAGTTAATTTCTGCATTTTCAGTAGAGACGGGTTTCCTATGTTGGCCAGGCTGGTCTCCAACTCTTGGGCTCAAGTGATTCACCCACTTTGGCCTCCCAAAGTGCTGGGTTTACAGGTGTGAACCAGCACACCCAGTCCATTCTTTCCCTTTAGCCAGGGAAAAAAATTATACAATGAAAGAAATACCCCAAATCTTACCACCAATTTTCCCTGTCATAATTAACAACCAGGCCTTCTCTCAAAAAGCGACACAGAATCGAGGGGAAAAAACACAGAATCAGTTAATTCCTAGAAAGGGCAGTTTTATGAATCTAAGCAGGGGCTTTCCTGTGTTCTCAAGGCCATGCGTGAGCGGTGGCCTCCACAGGGTGCGGTGTGGGAGATGCTCTCTGGATGGGGTGAAGTGCTCTATCTGGCCTTTCCTTTGGAAATGGGCACATCTGAGAAGGCGAGGTGAGGCCTCAGGTGGGCATGGTCCCTGCAGCCCCAGCCTCATTTCCTTCAGTCTGGGGGGCTCTCCTGCACCACAGGCCTTGGCCTGGAGGGATCCACCCTGCACAGGTGGGGCGCCGCCTGGCCACGGCATCAGAAAAGTTCTGGGCAGGCAGGGGCAGCCCAACTGGACTGCTCAGCTCCTCAGCAGCAAAGGGAAAACCCAGAGCCACTCCTGACAAGCCTCCGGCTGCTTATGGGAAAGAATCCTTGACAGGCCAGAGGGACGAAGCACACACACACTCCTTCTGACAAGGTATCTGCATCCCATTCATGCAAACAGACTGACTTAAGGTTGCAAAGTAAGAGACAGCAGGACCTGAATGGGAGCAAATCTAACGGACATAAACTCAAAAAAGAGGATGCCTAAGCAGAAAAGCTGCGATTCCATGCCAGACCCCTGGAACCCGGCGGAATGAAGGCTGAGCTGCAGCCCTCAGGAGGCCAGGTGAAGAGGAAGCTGATGTCTCACCGGAGGACGCCTCCCGGCACTGGGCCGGCTGACTGCACGGACGGACGCCAGGATCATTAATGGTCGGCCAGAGCCTGCTCCGCGAAACTGACCCCTGGCCACCACCTCATGGGCTGATCCTCAGACAGCAGTATGCAGCTCTGTGCCCACAGGTGGGGCACACTAAACACTGTCCTGACAGGGATGTGTGGCCAGGACGGAAGCCACCTTCTCCCGGGAAAACACTGTGCCTCTCACCCTCCTTGGGATGGAAGGATGGGTGGTTTTCTAAGAAGTGCACATGGCGGTTCTAACAGATGCCAGGCCAAATGGCAAGGCGCAGTTGTGAAAATCACCCACACCTCGGTGCTCAGGTCTGGGCTGCTGCTGATGGGAAGCTACAAGCCCAGCATGGGGGTAGGAACGTGGCTGTGACAGGCTGCACTCAGGGGCCCAGCCAGTCCCCACACACCGTGCGTCACGCACCGATTCATCACACAAATGCCCAGGTCAATAGCGGGGTCTGCATGAACAGATGAAAAAACACGATGTTCCCTTTGGGACATCCTGTAGTGACGCCTCGGCCCTCCAGGCACACGGCGTGGTCCTGCGCAGGGTAGCCATGTGCCCTCCAAATGTCCCTGTGGTACACAGGCCTTCATCCTTTCTGTGAACCGAGCCTAGAAATGTCCATGCAACTCACAGCACCCGGAGCCAAACCTGGTTGGGCTTTAGAGAAAATACTTGTTCATTAAGTTTCCTTCAGTCACCTTCAAAACCGTAAAAACCCCTCTCCAGGGAGGCCATGCTTGGTGAGCACAGCTGAGCGGCCCTAAGAATTCCCACAGGTGAGCAACCGGGCAGAGCAAGGAGCAGCTCACGGGGCTCCAGAACTGAAACGTCACTTGGGGCCAAATGAACAGAACAAGCAGCTGAACTGAGGATCAACCACGGCTATTTCTTTATGTTCACTGCTTCAGTGATTTTCTGTCAAAAAATGCTAACAAGCATGAAAGTCCTTAAGAGCTTTACAATTTTTCAGTTTGTTCACCAATACATTTCGTGCGGCATGTTTGTTTCTGGGTGGCGTGTGACATAGCACTCGATCACGCCTGTCGGCTGCCTGATGGATCGGCCGGCCACGAGGTACCCTGGCCCAGCCTTTGCCAGAGAGCCTGTTAACGGATTTCCCACCCGGGGCGAGGGCTGAGGGGAGCACGGCCCTGCCCGGCTCGCGGCTCAGAAGAGGAGCACAGCAGCAAGATTCTTTCGCCCCCAGGGTGTGGATCTGCTCGCAGAGCACCAGGGATCGGTGCCGTGGGTGCCCCAGAGGGTGAGGAAAGCATCGTGCAGACGGCTCCCACAGGCACACGACCCCCTGCAAACCAACGCCGGCCTGACACCAGAAGACGGTACCTGCCGGCTTAGAGTGCAGAGAAAGTGCAGGTGACGTCAACCAAAATCACCCACCGAGTGGGAATAGTGTGACATTTAAAATCAATAAAGCTTTACTTAACATAAAGAAAGTCTTTTTGGCCAGGCGCAGTGGCTCACACCTGAAATCCCAGCACTTCGAGAGGCCAAGGCAGAAGGTTCACTTGAGGCCAGGTGCTGGAGAGGAGCCTGGGTAACATAGTGACACCCCGTCTTTATAAACAAAATTTTTTTTAGCCAGGTGTGGTGGTGCGCACCTGTATCCCCAGCTACTGGGGAAGAAGCTGAGGCTACGGATCACTTGAGCCCAGGAGATCAAGGCTGCAGTTGGCCACAATCACACTACTGCATGCCAGCCTGGGCGACAGAGTGACATCCTGTCTCAAAATAAAGATGTAACGAGAAGAAAGTCTTTTCAATTTTATGTGGCATACGGAGATGTGCATGTGACGTGGAAAACTCTTCATTCTGCCGCTGTTTCTGTGGCATGTTGGGTTTCCTCAGTGGAAACACACACACAGTGAGGTGCCCAGGCTACTCGCAGAGACGGTTAGTGACAGAAGAACTTCCCTTCCCAATTAAATAATCTGCAGTCTGACCACCCACAGGCCATCCAGCACATGCTGGATCTTCTTTCTGGAGAGCTAAGATACATTAAGTGGCACTGACAGACTCACATCCATGTGAAATGTGTGTAACTGGATGAATCCTGACACGTCTACACCACGAACCCATGGCTGCAACCAAATGACGAACATGCCCGTTGCTCCAGAAGGTTCCCTGGGTCCCTTCATCTCTGGACACAATTTGCACTTGGCTCTGGCTTGTGTTTGCTAAATTATAGTACACAGCGGTGGGAGCAGAGACCAGGCTGGAGTGCGAGATGCAGACTTCATCCCAGGACTGTCTGCCATTCCATCCGGGCCAGGCTGCGGGGCCGACCGTCCTCTCGTCCTGGGCTTGACCTGACCGCTCTTTGATGCTTGTCAGAATCCCTCCAGCCCCCACCCACCCCCTTCCCTGGGAAACCACTCTGCATTCTGTCATGACAGGCCGTTTGCATTTCTCAGAACACGATATACCTGAAATCACACGGAACACACGTGTTTGGGTTTGGTCTGCATTCCTCTGCCTGCCCTCATTACGGTGACAATCAACCGCCCATGGTGTGCACAGACAGTCCCCTCCACCTGCCCCACTCACCCACTGTGGCCGTCTGCGCTGGTGACAGGTGTTGGCTATTCTGAACGAAGCTGCTATGAACATTCTATCTTTGTGCGAATGTGCTTTCATCCCTCTGAAGTAAATACCAAGGAGGGAAATGGCTGGGTCATATGGTATGTGTATTTTTAACTTTTTTTTTGGCCCTCCGTGTTTTCCCACGTGGTTCTGTGACCGTACCTTTCCACCAAAACACGAGAGCCCCAGAGCTGCCACAGCCTCACCAGCACTTGATACGGTCGGTCTCTGTAGGCCCAATTGACTGGTGTCCTTACAGTGGTTTCTGCTTTTTGCGTCA
Organism: Saimiri boliviensis; assembly: GCF_048565385.1. NCBI lineage: Eukaryota > Metazoa > Chordata > Mammalia > Primates > Cebidae > Saimiri > Saimiri boliviensis. The sequence goes on along the minus strand of NC_133460.1, from coordinate 116,434,252 downwards.
CATTTAAAGAAGTCCTAGGTGACACTGTGGATGCTGCACAGTTCTCGCTCTTACGCGAGGTCTACAGTCAAGTTTAACTTAAATTTTTACATTTTTTCAAGTAATGGCTGAAATGAATTTTTTGCAAATAGCACCATTTGTTGAAAAGACCATTCACTGACTGCTGAAGTCTACTGGTAACCCCCGTCAAAAATTAATGGAAGGCCTACTTCTAGATCCTCCATTACCTCTGCAATCTGCTGCTCTGGTTTTGTGCCAACACTACACTGCTTTAAGTATTGAGATTTATATGAAGTCTTAATCAAGTGGTATAAGGACTCCATCTTTACTCATGTTCAGTTATGTCGACCCATGCTAATTCCTTTACGTCTCCGTATATATTTTAGAACCAGCTTGATTTCCACCACAAAAAAAAAGTCTGCTCAGATTCTGATTAGTAATGAACTGAATCTTTACATCAATTTAGGGAGAAATGACACCTTACAATACTGAGTCTTCCGATCCATGAACATAGTATATCTCTCCATTTATTTAGATCTTATTTAATTTCTCGGAGCAATATGTTGTAGTTCTCAATATACAGGTCTTACGTATCTTGGCCTAATTTATTCCTAAATATTTCATATTTTTGATGCTATTATAAATGGTAATGTTGTTTAAATTTCAATTTCCAACTGCATCATTTACAAGTTGATAGCTTACAAGCCACTAACTACATAACAAGATTTTGAAGATGTAAACATTTTTATGTTAGTAAGTCCCTCCTGACTATTTATAAAAGTACTTCATTTAGCCTATTTTTTCTTCCTGAAAGTGGTATTTTCCCATTACTGTCAATGTAGGCAATTTGGTAAGGTTGTTTTTTTTTTTTAATGGATTTTTGCTCTTGTTGCCCAGGCTAGAGTGCAATGGCACAGTTTTGGCTCACTGCAACCTCTGCCTCCCAGGTTCAAATGATTCTCCTGCCTCAGCCTCTTCAGTAGCTGGGATTACAGGCATGCACCACCATACGCAGCTAATTTTTTTGTATTTTTAGCAGAGACAGGGTTTCTTCATGTCAGTCAGGTTGGCCTCGAACTCCCAACCTCAGGTGATCTGCCTGCCTTGGCTTCCCAAAGTGCTGGGATTACAGATGTGAGCCACCTCGCCCGGCCAAAGTGGATCCTAAGCATCAGTTTACACTCAGTGCCGGACTGTGTTTTCCACACACGAGTTTTGCAGGGCACACTATGAAAGCAGCAGCTCCTGTCCTCCTCAGGCTCCCAGTTTCCAGAGGCAATTACTTTCTTTTAATTCTTCTCTTTTGGTACTTAATCCATGCCTCTAAAGCTTATACTGATACTTCTTGATTTTCCAGTTTTCAACACTGCCTCTTCCATTTGCCATGGTGGAAGATGAGGATTTAACTACTTCCCACTATCTTTCTCGTCACTCAGTGTCACACACTCCATCTCTGACCCCACCCTCTCAATATAATATTTTCGCTTAAATCAATAATCAGTAGTTACATCATTATAACTTGAAAATGTTCTTTGCAACAAAATTACTCATTATATTGTGATGGCTTTTCATGAACAGCGTCTTGTTTTCCACCAAGTTCATGACTGTCTTCTTTCTTGCTAACAACATTTGTTAACTGTGGATTCTGCTGGCTGAGAGTTGGCAAGCAGTGTTTTGAAAAGGCATCAACTCTTCACACCCAGGAAGTGACCCCACACTCCCACCGCCAAGAGACAAGCAGACTGCGGCTCATGGTGCGAAAACCAACATTCACGGCCTGCACTCTGGCACCCACGGGGCCTCTCTGCACAGACCACAGACCATGCCCCTACGAGAAATGTTCCTCCTCCAGGTTCCCTCCACAGCTCCCTCCTGCTTATCCTTCAGGGATCCCCAGCACAGCCTGCTCTTGGTCCCTGTCTCCATTGGGACCGGGCTCTCTGCTCTCAGCCAGGAACTCTGCTCCCAGCCCATACCCTACTTCAGGCTCTTTCCACACTTCCTCACATGTGTTCGTGTACATGTTTCCCCGTGTCCCTAACTCCACGAGGGCAGAGTGAGAGAAGACACTGCGTGTCGCATGGGTGGAGCATAAGAACACCCTGTGTGAGAACATGCTGTGTGTTGTGCGTCAGTGGAGCATGAGAAGGTGCTGTGTGTCTGCACTGTGAGAACATGCCATGTGTCATGTGTCAGCAGTGTGTGAGAACACGCCGTGTGTCCCACGGAGGAGCGTCAGAGTGCGCCGCGTGTCCCGTGGAGGAGGTGAGAGTGCGCCGTGTGTCCCGCGGAGGAGGTGAGAGTGCACAGTGTGTCCCGCGGAGGTGAGAGTGCGCCGTGTGTCCCGCAGAGGAGCGTCAGAGTGCGCCGCATGTCCTGCGGAGGAGGTGAGAGTGCACCGTGTGTCCCGCGGGGGAGCATGAGAAGGCGCTGTGTCGCATGTCATGTGCCGCGTCACAGGGCATATGCCACGTCCCGTGTTGTGCATCATGTGTCATGTGTCAGGAGCTGCACGTTTCTGGAGCCCCGCTGACAGGGCGGGTCCTGCCGTGCACGTCTGGCTGTCCCTCTCCGTGCTCCACCTCCCAGTACAGGCAGCCATGAAGCCGTGCAGACCCGATTCGGGACAGAGCCAGGTGGGGTGAGGGTGGAGGGCCCAGTCAGGGGCAGGCAAGGTCTGCCGTGTGGGCAGACCAAGGTCTTCTCCTGACCTGGCCCTCGTTGTGGGCCTGCACGCAGAGGCCTCCTCTGCAGCGGACGGTGTGCAGCAGCCACAGCACCCAGTGCAGCATACACGTGGACGTGCAGCAGCTGGGCCAGGGCATGCCGAGCAGACGGGCTGCCATCCCGTGGGGTCCACTGTCTGAAATGGAACACTGGATAACCTGGGCACGGTTATCCTTCACCCTCAGTTTAGACAGCATCACCTCCAGACCAGCGTCCACGAACGTACCCACGTGGACCTCATGTGGCCAGCACTTCCTCACTGTGTGTTCGTGTACATGTTCCCCCATGTTCCTAACTCCAAGAGGGCAGTGTGGAGTTAGGCTCCACTCCCACCTCACCCAGAGGTAGGGAATCCGTCTGCCCATGGTCCCAAGGCCAGATGGCCAGGACCAGCCCCTGAGCTATGGACCCACAGCAGCTCTCTGCCTCTCCAGTTCTGGACTCTTCCAAGGCTGCTCTCTGTAAGGCACCTTTCCCATTGCCTCAGCTCCTGATGGGACTTCCTGCTTCCTCAGCCCCAGGCCTCAATGCGAACCCCCTCTGCATCTGCCCGGAGGTGTGGAGGATGCCAGCGTGGGGAGTGGCGCCCACAGAGCCAGGGACCTGCCTGGGCCTCTAGGCCGCTCATCCCCAAGGCCCAGGTCATCGCCACGGCGGCTGGCAGCTTCCGTGGTGGATGGTGGGCAGCATGAGCGCAGACTCCAGGTGATGGCAGGACGAGCTCCCAGGCAACCTCTGAGCGCCCATGAGAAGCGCAGACACGGGTGGCGCCTGTCTTTTCAAGGTGCCACAGCCCCCGCACCTTCCACCCTCATGCCGGACACACGGAGCCACAGGGAGCAGCCAGCGGCCTTGGCGGCCTTGGCAGTCTCGCTGACCTTCCAAAAGGAAAGCTTCTCAAGAGACGTACAACCCGCACAACATACAACCCAGCCTCCCTGGAGCCCAGGGGCCCTAGGGCATCCATGCCCACACACCACCACAGACACAGGAGGCCAACAGACTCAGCCCTGTGGGTAAACAGACCAACAGGCGTCAAGGCTGCACCCCAAGGCCCAGCCTACAGGCAGGAAACGCCCCGACTCCTTAGAATGCGAGTAGCCGCCACGAAATTAACCTCGTGGCAATTGTTTTCCCCGTTTGATCGCCCAGCGTCAGCTCATCTGTTAGAGGGAAATAAAAAAGTCAAGCCTAAATGTACAAAAAATTATGATGGAAGTCCTAAATAAAGCAGGAGGACTGCAAGCTTATTGAGTCAAAAATCAATCAATCAATGAGGGAGTGGATTAGGAGCACCTCATAAGCCCCAAAGAAATAATTTGCCCAAACACTGGGATTTCACAGTGGAGGACCGAATTCCAACACTTTTAGGAAGTAAATAATGAAAAATCAATTCAAAGAAAAAACAGATGGAGAACCCTGGATTCTGACACATTTATTGCTGAATACCATTTCTCGGCAGACCCGAAAACTTCGGAAGGTGTTTATTTACTTTCAACACCTTCCCGAGATCAATATTTTTAATTTGGATCCGAGTTATTATTTTTCACATCACAGCAGCGGGGAGCGGAGTAAAGTGGCTCATATTTTAGTGCTAAAAAGATCGATACGACAGTTTCACCTTCACTGCAGGCCCGGCCGCACATCATTGCGTCCCGCGGGGCTGCAGGTGCCGGGGCCGGGGAGCAGGTCATTACCTGCCCGAGGAGCAGACAGCCGTGATTTAGCGGAGCACGAAGGGCCCGGTGCCCTCAGAAAACCAATCTCGCCCCCTCTCACTTCATCATGCCCATCTTGTCTCAGGCAGGTGAGGAGGGGCGAGCCCCAGGGCTGGGCTGGAGCCCGAGGGCAGATGAGCTTCCCAGAGGAGTGCTCTCATCATAAACGCATTTCCCTTTCCTTCCCTTTTCCTGGATCAAAGAACATCCGTAAACTCCATCAGTTTTCCATAAATTCCCCCTAAAGTCTTATTCAGGACAGCAGAGAGGGGAAGGGGGCGCTCACAGAGCAGGAGGGACAGGGAAAGCAGGGCCTCTCGCCAGAAGGAGCGGGCCTCCCATTCCTGGGGCACTGCTGGGTACTGGGACACCCTCACCCCGAGAGCACCTGGGCCACTGCCTGGGGGCCGTGCCAAGAGCCTGCCTCTCACATACTCCAGAGCTGGGGTGGGGGCTGTGAGCTGCCGTGACCAGCACCTGCGAGGGGCCACGCCCCACTTCGCTCTCCACAGACCGCACTCGGGGGAGGCAGGCCCTGCTGTGCAGGAGGTCTGGGCGCCTGGAAAGCCTAGAAGCCACCAAGGCACAAGCAGAGTCCACCATGGCCACGCGTCAGGTCACTCATGGCTCCAGCAGACACCTGCCCTCTGAGGAGCAAAGGCAGCACTGGGGGTCGGTGACCAGCGGCTAGGAGCTGTGGCCGTCCTGCCCGGAAGGCCTTGTGGGCCAACAGTTCTGCTCCCAGTCCAGGAGCCTCAAGTGAGCAGGCGGCGTGGCTTGGCAAGGCTTAGCAAGTGCACAGGGCCGTCCTGCCTACGGGGCCACTCCACAAAGATTCCCTCCTCCACCAGCTCGGACTCCACTCTCTCTCTCACCGCCTTGGCTCATTGCTGCCCCGGGCCATCTAGGTCATCCGGACCCAGGCTCAGGCGGCCCAAGTCCGCACACGGCCCTGTAGCTGCTGTCTGCCCAGCGACTCCTGGCACATGGGGTCCCACAGACCCTCACACGCACCACCTGGGCTGAGTGCCCAGGCTGCAGAGCCCTGCTGCACAGCGAAGGGGCACATGCCTCTGGGCCAGCTGGGCAGCTGTGGAGAGGCAAGGGTCTGCACCGCCCTGGGCCCTGCAAACTGTCTCCAGGCCTTGCAGGTGAAAAATCATCGCAGAAGCAAGGGGCAACCCATTTGGTGCTCTCCAGGGTGGTCCACCTGGCATGGCAGGGCGACTGCATCCCCAGCCCCTCCTGTCTGCTGTGTGGCCACAGAGGGGTTCAGGCCAGAGGTGAAGTGGGGTGGCCCACACAGCCACTCCTGTCCCCAGCTGCTCCTCCAACCCCCTCTTCTGCTGATTCCTTGACTCCAGCTGGGGTCCTATGCAGCAGGTGCCTTCCTGAGCAGGGGGACCCTCTGAGGAGCAGGCTCTCTGAGCAGCCATGGCTGGCGGGAGCAGAGGTGTCCCTGGAAGCAGTGTGTCCACCAGGCCTCACCTTCTCAGCCTCTCCTGATGCTGTCTCGATTACATCAGCAGGTAGGTAACCCCTTCTGCTCCGACTTTAGGCCATTGTTAAGGCATGGTTTCCCCAGACTTCCTCCAGGTGGGTGGATGAAGGAGGCCGCATGGAGAGAGGGCTTCCCTCTCGCACCCTGACCCCACTTGCACCCTTCCCTCCAGAAGCCATGGCTTTCAGCCGGGTCAGGACAGTCCTGGGTACGGGCCCCAGCAGCACTCCCAGCTCCCAGCAGGAAAGCTACTCAAGCAGCCAAGGCTCTGAAAGGCCACGGTCAGTGCTGGAGGCTTTGAGAGGCCACAGTCAGTGCTGAGAGGCCTCGAAGAACCTGCTGCAGGTGCCCACACCAGGCCTTCCCAGCCCCGCCAGCCTGCGTGGGACCCATGCCCAGCCAGCTGCATGCTTCAGTGGGACTAGAGCCCAGGACACAGGCTGGGACCCACACTCAGGCCACCGTAGCCCCACATAGCCTCTCCAGGAGGGGCCGGTGACAAGCCAGCACCATGGGTGCCAAGTTGCCAGGCCAAGATGGGACAGTGGGGTGGCCTGGGCCCCTACCAGGCCCCACGCAAAGTCACTCAAAGTCACTCAAATGACAAGTCACTCAGATAAATATGCGCCCCTTCCCATTCCTCCTCTGGGCTTCCCAGGTAGGTCAGATCCCCCGCAAAGCGCAGCGATGGGCCCCCACCCCTCACCCTGCAAGATCCACTCCTGTGGTGAAGTTCAACGGAAATAAATCTGCAGCCCCTTCCTCACAGAGTCCTCTTGAAGCTGGACAGGAAAGCCGTGACCTGCGTCCTCTCGCCGAGTCCAGGCTCTCCAGGCGCTGAGGGATGACTTCTCAGGGCTCCCGCGAGCCCGGCTGATGAGACACGGGGTTTCTGTGCTGCTGGAGCTCTGGATCCGTAGACACTCAGCGGCCCTGGAAAGCCTCGCCCAAGCGCCTCTTCAGTGTCGAGGCTCACGTGGGTGGGCGCCCAGCAGCAGCTGAGAAGCTTCTCTGGGTACCAACGTGGTAGTGAGACGTCCACAGGGGGCGTCCTCCAAGCCCCAGCTCCAGCGCTGGAGGTGGACACATGTTCCCAGGGGTAGAGACACCAGGCTGAAGCCAGGAGCAGAGGCTCTGGCGAAGGCACTCCAGGGACGAGGTACCCGGACCACCCGGCACTCAGGCATCCTCCAGCCTGGCACGAGTCACTGTCCCACCCTCCATGTGGGCACAGAGCTTGGGTGTCAGCCTGGCACCTCCTGGGCCCTCTGTCCTGAGCCAGGCCCGTCTCACCTGGCGGGACTGCTGCAGTCTGTCCCAAGGGCTCCCAGTGGGCGGGATGTCTGCCTCCTCCTCCTCCTTGGAACTGAGGTTTCTCTCAACTGTTTTTGTAGGAATTGGTTTTCTGACGAAGTCATGGGAAGCAGGAAGCAAATGCCAAGCACACCCAGGCGATCACTGCAGGGAGGAGGGCGCGGGCACCATGGACCCTGGGGCACGTGCGTTCGCCTCGGCCGCCCGGCCCATTCGAGTTCACCCCCACCAGTGCTGTCAATCTGTGCGAGGAGGAACATTTCAGACATGTCCCCAGGAACAGGACGGGGCTGGGACTCTCAGTGCTGGTGCCAGAATACACAAGACGACAGCCTCTGAAGGGACCGACTTCCCGCGCTTGACTTTCCCGAAGAACATGCAGGAGCCACCTGGTCCATGGCAACAGGCCTGGGAGGCGACGCTGCCCTGAGAGTGGCCGGCCAGAGACGAGTTTGCCTCCTCGGCCTCTGTGCAGACCCGAAGAGTCCCCCCGTTACGCCCGTGCCCAGGCATTATGGTTCTTACAAACAAACACACAAACAAAAAGTCCTTTTTTTTGAGATGGAGTCTTGCTCGTGCTGCCCAGGCTGGAGTGCAATGGCGCCATCTCGGCTCACTGCAGCCTACCCTCCCAGGCACCACTTGGCTAATTTTTATTTTTAGTAGAGACAAGGCTTCACCGTGATGGTCAGGCTGGTCTCAAACTCCTGACCTCGTGATCCACCCATCCTGGCTTCCTGAAGTGCTGGGATGACATGCCTGAGCCGGGCCGATGTCATCATTTTGTAAGCCCCAAAGCTGCCTTCAGGGCATCTCCGGGAGGAAACGCGCAGGTGCTGCGTGGGCGCCATCTCCTGGTGGCAACGGGCATCTGCGGGCTGCCTGAAGCCCCGCGTCCCCCCCGCAGGCTCCCGCGCCAGGCACAGCTTCAGCTTCAACCGCCTTCTGGGAACAGGCCACTATTTTCTGATCCCTATTAATACCCATGACAGCATTTATGTACAAGATAAATTCATTTCAATTTCCTTTTTCAATTAATGGCCTATTATTTGAACCAGACTCAGCTAAAAATATTGCTCCAATATCATCAATCTTGTAAAGTTAAATTTTCCTCCCTCTGACAGCCGGAGGGCATCCGGCTGGGGCAGGAGGGTGGTTGTCTGGCTGGCCACTGCTGTCCAGCTCTGCCCAAGACCCTGGGAGGGTCGGGTCCCACCACCCAGATACCCCGAGGCCACCCAGCAAAGACCAGGACACGGAGGCGGCCAGTGGTGGCCCAGGGGCCAGTGCTCTGGGGTTGGCCAGCCCAGACTCAGCGACAAGACAGGGATGACAGGCCACCCTGGTGCCAGTTCTGGCACTGAGCTCCCGACTGGGGATCTGGGGCATCCTGGACCATCCCACCTGCCAGGCAAGGCTGCCCTCCACCATCCACCTGGCCTAAAGCCTCGCTCAGGACCGTGCCTGGAGAGGCAAGCCGGGGCTGGAGCCCACTGAGCTGAAGGGTGGCAGAGGACCCAGGAGCTCCCACCACGCCCCGCTTTCCTGAGAGCAGGATGGGACCCTCTCCCACTCCCAAGCCTTATCCTGTCCCATTTTCTAGAAACTCCCGCTGTGAGGGTGACCGGAGGAACAGTCTCGGGACCGAAGACCCGGTACGGCTGCCTCTGGGTGGCCGGCTCAGCTGCCCTGTGCCCTGCGCCCCAGAGATCTCAGAGACTCAACTGGAAAGGGCTGACGTGCCATCACTCTCAAGCGCTCTGAGGCACCCAGTGCACGGTGGCTTCTGGGGTGGGGGAACCCAGCCCAGCCCCGGCACTTGCTCCCCTGACGGCGTCTTTCCTTCTACAGCTGGGGTCTGGCTCCGCTCACTGAACACTGCCACACAATCTTCAGCAAGTGCAGACCATTTTGGCATCTCACAAATTTTGAAGGTTCGAGCTAATTTAAAATATTAAATAAGGTTCACATAATTTAAAATATGTTCTAATTAGACTCGGTGTTATTATTAATAAACAATTTCCAAATATTTGAGACTTTTCCATAAATCCTTATTTGCTTCTAATTTAATTCCTTTTCACCTTTTGGTGAAAGAATGCGTGTGTGCCATTTCTGCCCCACAGACGCGGAGGTGAGGTCCTTCTGGAACCAGACTCGGGCTGCGGTGGCGGCTCTCCCGCAGCCGCCCAGGGCCAGAAGGGAGAACAGCCCGAGCTCATCCAGGGCTGGCGTGGCCTGTGCCCGAAGCCGGGTGTAGACGCCTGGATGCGCACGCCAGCCAGGGCCTCGGGTGGACCTGAACCCCCAAGCACGGGCCTCTCCGGACCCACCTGGAAAACCCTGACAACAGCCAGATGTGGACAGCGGTCACAGCCCTCGGGGGTCTGAAGAAGGTTTCCTGAGGCTTCAGTGAAAGACGTTTTGGTGGCAATGACGGCCGTCCCTCCGTCCAGCCTGCACGCACTGCACTCCCAGGTCCCTTGGTCAGGCTTGGGCGGACTGAGAGGGCTGCTCCACCCTGAGATGGGGATCAGGGCCTTGGCTGTGGTTCGCCAGGGTCCAGCACGCAGGCGCCTTCTGTCTGTGGCTGTGTCCACCGCTGCTCTGGCTGGAGAGCCCCAGACGCCACGGGGGCGGAGCCCCTCAGCCCTGACAAGGCCCCTCGTTCCGAGGTCGCGTTGATAAGGATACAGGCACTCCTACTTCCTTCTAACTACTGTTTAGCAAGGTACGTCTTCCTCCCGCCCTTCACTTTTAAAATACCTGTGTCTTTACATCTAAAGGAAGCCAAGAAGAGCTGAGGAGGTGGCCAGGAACTGCCACAGACGAGCCTCTCACGGCAGGGTGGCACACAGAGGCGGGGAGCAGAGACTCACTCTTCTGAGGACGACCGTGGCCAGGAAGGCCTTCGCGTCAATGCCTTCAGCAATCCGACTTTGGCAGGCGTTGGTATGTTTATTCGGCTTGAAGCTTGTTGCAGTATTTGGATCTGTTGTAAGTTTCGTCAGCGTGGACTTGGCTTCTGTAAGCACTGCCCCGTCTGCTTCCTCTTCCGCTCCTGCTGGGCCTCCCGCCACGTGTGTCAGGACACGTGGTATTTCACAGTGGTCTCTATCGACTGTCCAGTCCTCCGTTTCACAGTGAGTCGCAGCTGCGGCTGTCTCCAAGTCCAGCTCCCTTCTCTCTTCTTCTGCGATGTCTCACCTGCTGCTTTTTCAGCTTTCTTTTTCATCTGAATAAGCCCCGCTTGGGAAACGCAGAAGTCGGGTCATGGCAGAGGAGAGAGAGAGGTCCAGGAAGCCGCCTCTTCAGGGAGAGGACAGCAGAGCCGAGAGGATGAGGCCAGCAGGGAGGAGGGACCACGGCGGGAGAGGGCGGAGGGCTGACAGGAGGCACTCCGCCCTGAGATGGGGATGAGGGCCTTGGCTGTGGTTCGACTGGGCCCTGTGGCCTCCGTGTGCCCCACAGAGCACGAGGAGCGACCCGCTGCGTGCGGGTGGAGGAGGCCTGAGGCCTGAGGCTGGGAGCAGCACGAGGGGCCGAGGCCGAACGCGGGATTCCTGGGGTTTGTGCAGACTCCACTATGGCTGGGGCCACGCACGGCAGCTGTGTGAGCATCTCGGGGACAGGGACACTGAGTAACTGGCACTAGACGCCCAAATGCCAAGCTTGTGAGATGGCCCTTGAACCCAAAGAGCAATGAGAGTCCCACCCGCAGGACAGGGGAGCAGTGGAATATGACACCCTCAGCACTGCCGCTCATGGGCGCACACCTGGGAGAGGGCCTGTCACACAGCAGCGGGGTCACGGCTGGGGGACGGTGACACTGGGGACAGTAAGCAAGGAGACGAACTCAGGCCAGGGGACCCAGGGCCTCCCTAGAGATGGGGGAGACGGACTCAGGCCAGGGGACCCAGGGCCTCCCTAGAGATGGGGGAGACGGACTCAGGCCAGGGGACCCAGGGCCTCCCTAGAGATGGGGGAGACGGACTCAGGCCAGGGGACCCAGGGCCTCTCCAGAGACGGGGAGACAGACCCAGGACAAGGGCTCCAGGGTGTAAAGACGGAATTTAAGATGTGGGTCTCTGAGCCAACCGCAATTTATTTACATCCTGCAGAGCGTCCCTTCCTCTGAGGAGCTTCCGGCCCCTGCCCAGACACCTGGTACCTTTGTCTCTGTGGCTGCCACATACGCCAGGGCCACCATCTCACGTGTCTGCCTGATGGGGACCGCAGAGGAGGCACAGGTCTTTGGGACAGGTCTTTCCCAGCCCTGTGAAAGGCTACGTCCCCCTCCCCTGCACTCACCCCACGAACAGCCTCTCTGGAGGTGGGACACCGCCCCAGCCCCGGACCCTCAGGGCTCAGGAAGGGCTGGGCCAGGCCAAGCCGGAGCCCAGTGTGGTTGGGGACAGTGGCTCTCGGAGCAGATTGCAGCTGCTGTCTAATCCCCCATCTACACACCCAGAACCCAGACTCCCTCTCTCTCACACACTGAGGCCCTGGGCCCCTCCCGGGCTGTCACTCCCCAACTCCTGCTTGGGCTCAGTCCAGAGCCCCAGGACCCTGTGCGTGCCAGGCCACCTTCCCTGCCAGGCCGGCCCTGGGCTCAGACCACCCTGCAAACCACCAAGCAGGCTGCAGGAGCGCCAGGTAGGGCAGCAGGAGCGAGGCTTAGGGCGGGGAGCGCCCTGACCCCCTCTCCATTTACACAGGCGAAGGGCTGGCTCCTGCCAAGGCCAGCCTGTCTTGAGCCCTGTACCGGGAAGCGGAAGGGACTCACCGTGAAGTGCTCCTGGGATTTGTAGTTTTCGTCCAGGTAGACTCGAGCCCTGTTATATTCTTTCATTGCGTCACTTGACAATAGTTCTCTGGAAGGAAGAAAGGAAGTTCCTGAGGAAAAGCCACGCAGATGCCTCCACCTCATGAGAGGCCCACAAGGCATCAGGATGGGCCCCAGTATGAGGGGCACGTCACCGGGAGACCATCCACCCATGACAGGCAGAGGGCAGGGAAGGGCAGCAGCCATGACAGGCAGAGGGCAGGGAAGGGCAGCCACAGCAGGAGCTGGTTGCACCTCGAGTTCCCAGCATGTGGAGAGCTCACGAGCCCGCAGGCTCTGGTCTCCACCCAGCAGTGAGATGCCGGCGTCTGAGGACTCCCAGGGACAGAAGCAGTGAGAAGGTCCCATGCAAGGGAAGGGCAACTCTAAGCTCTTGGGGCGAGGTCTCCCGGCAGCTCACGTTTATTCTCAAGAGAGAAACTGGACCCCCCCACCCCAACAATCGCCACCAGCGCGCACAGGCTGGGGCACATGCATCCCAGAGCCCCAGCAGCTCTGTCCCCATTGGCTCCTCCCAGAGGGGACAGTGGCCATGGCCTTGCAACCATAAAGGAAGGAGAGGACCTCTGGGCACGCCATTGTCACTGACCGTTCATCCTCCTGGTCACATTTCATCATCAGGAAAGCCTCAAGGACATCATCGCACCACTGGCTCCACAAAGCATGGCTGCCCAGGAGGCCGCCACACACCCCTGGAGCCGGGAACGGGAGGACGAGGCCCCACCCGTCTGGGCCCCCCACCCATGCTTGCTCATTCGAGACGGTGGGGAGAAAGGAGACCAGCACCCTGTGACTCAGCCAGTCCACGTGTCAGGAAGAAGGGGCGTCCCCGTGTAGGAAAATAAAAGCACACCAGTAGAGAAGGGCAAGGAAGAGAATGGATTAACAGACTGACACGGGCCCCTCGGGGCTTAACCGCGGCAAACACTCCTTCAACGTGCTTCAGAGGAAGAGACTCAACAGCACAACATTCACAACACCTGGAATTGTGTCGAAGACAACCTGATGTGCAGAGCAGCAACAAAATGTGACCAGATCCTTTGAAAAAGCAGTCAACGGCAACAGACCCAGAGGGAAAAAATAACGGCCTGAGCTGAGAGGCTGGAGACAGCCATTATAGACGGGACCGGAGAGCGGAGGAGAGCAGAGACGGACGGAGGAGTGAGGACGGGAGACTGCACGTGGGACCGGAGAGCGGAGGAGAGCAGAGACGGACGGAGGAGCGAGCACGGGAGACTGCACGTGAGCCTCCAGGCGCTGACAGACAGTGTCAGAAATAAACAAGCCCGCTGCGTGGACTTCAGAGGAAATCAGGACCTGCAGCAGAAAAGCGCCAGGCGGCTCAAAAAGACCGCAGCAGAAGTGATCCGAACCGAAACTCGGGGAGCACGAGCTGAAAACGGTCAGGAGGGCCTGAGGGGCCGTGGGGCAGCACCAGGCAAGTCCCATCAGGTAGCCCGAGCCCGAGGACAGAAGAGAGGGAAGGGAAAGAACAGCAGCATTGAAAGAAGTGACGGACAAACTTTCTCCAAATCCGATCAAAACAAGAAACGGACCGCAGAAGCTCAAACCGCCCGAGCGAGATAAACAGAACATCAAAGCGAAGTACAGAATAATCAGGTTGCTGAAAAGCAGCTCTAGAGACAAACCTCGCAGCGGGGAAAGGACACATTATATACAAGAAAATGAAGCGGGAGCAACGGGGAGATTCTCGGCAGCAACAGCGCAATACAGAAGACAATGGGGGGGTGTCATTAAAGCAGTGAGAGGGAAGACACCGACAAGCCCGAATTCTATTCACAACAAACACATCTTTCACAAATGAGGACAAAGACCTTTTCAGACAAACAAAAGCCGAGAAAATTCATCAGCAGCTGACTTGTGCTAAAATAAATGTTAAAGAAACTTCTTCAGGCTGACGGAGAACCATGCCAGATAAAAACCAGAGTCCACACGAATGGGCAGAGGGCAGTGGAATCAACCCACGACCTGGTCAAAATCAAGGGCGTTTTTCTCGCCTCTTCCTCTTTTTTAAAAACAAAACCATGTAAAGCAAAAATCGTAACGACGTGCGTTAGCGTTAGGTGCGGGGAACGAAGCACACAGGCACGCAGCATCGCGGGGGCCACGCTCCACGTGAGGCTCTGAACCGAGCCCCGGCCCGCTCCCGTCCGGGCGGGCCCTGCCTGCTATGGGGGGCGGCTCCTGCATCCCGCGCACTCGGGGTCCGTCCCCACTTTCTCTCCTCCCTCCCGAAGGTGCCCGCTTTCCTTCCTGCCTGACTGAGCTCACAGACCTAAGCTCTGGTTTATGTCAGTAATGTGAGCTGCAGGCGTCTTTCCCAGAGTGGCTTCGTTTTTACCTTGTTCAGAGTGCTTTTTCACAAGCAAACGCTTAGTTTTAACACGGCCACACTTTTCAACCTTGTATTTTGTAGGCTGCACTTCTTGCCCATTTTAAAAGAAATCTCTCATCCCAAACCTGTAAAGATTTTCTCCTGCATTTGAGACTGAAAGTTTTAATGCTGCCTTTGACATTCATATAATTAATTCAACTGAAATTCATCTCACACAGGGTGAGTGGGAAGGGGCTGCTGATGACACAGAGCAGGGACCCAGTTCCATCTCCCAACACAGGAGCCCTGGGTCCCGCGCCCGCCTTCCTCCCGCAGGGCAGCCTCGGAGGGTCAGGCCTGGGCACCCGCACGACACCGCCTGCCCCGCTGCTTCCGGACGGGCCCTGGGGACGAGCTGGTGAGCACCTGTTTGTTTTCCTTCAGGATTCTTTTCCTGTTCTTGACCCTTTGCTCCTAAGCAGCAATTTGAGTGTTAGTCTGTTGAATGTGAGGAAAAATGCCGTGAAGGTTTTGGTGGAAACGGCCTTACACTGTAGGTCATTTTGGGAAGTTGTGGCCGTTTTTCCGGCAGCTGAAACCACCACTTTGTTCTGCTCAAGGACCCCGCGCTGGGAGTCGGGATGGAGGGCTATGTCACTCCAGGACAGCCGGCGCCTGGATGTGGGGATGCAGCGGCCGGGGCCCCTGGAGGCTCGCACTGGCACTGGCACCGGGCCGGGAGTCCCGGCAGCTCTGTCCAGGGATCCCGACCAGGGGTAGCTGCGTCCACCCACGGAGTGTGGCAGCAATGAAGCGTCTCGACGTGAAGGCCTCGTGCTCCAAGGAAGCCAGGCCTTGCCCAGGGTCTGCAGGTGGACACGGGACCCCCGACATGGGCATGTGCCAGGGCCACATTGTAGGGACACAGAGGACAGGCTTCAGTGCTGTGGCCTTGGGAAAATATAGCAGCCACTGTTAGGAGTGGCTGGCGGGAGGCCCCACGTCTGAACACAAGCCTGCCTGCCTGTCCTGTCCACTCCTGGATGCCCCAGGTCGGGGCACCCCCTCTTCCCAGGCAGGACCCGGTTGGGCCAGCCCCCTCAGGAGCCACAGGGCACGCACACTGGGACCACATGCATGGCACCTTCCTCCTCAATGACGGAGACTGCTCCACAGAGGACGGACGCTCCCAGCCGAGCTCCCTGAGATGATGTGTACCCACCCGGCGGCTGCAGGCCCAGGCCTCAGACACACACGCACTGGGACGGCTCTGCTCCGTACCGGCCTCACATACCTGGCCCGAGAGCATAGACCCTGCCTCCATCACCGGCCCAGGAGGGTTGCGGCCACACGTCTAGACCACTCCTCTCTCTGGAAAACTAAGACTCAGCCAAAATGACCCCCAGGTGAGTCCCAAATGGTGAGGCTAGGGATCACAGTATCATCAAAAGACGCCACCCCCAGCACCCACACCCCAAGGGAAGGTGACACACACCAGCACGTGCTCTGCCGGCACCCACACCCCCAGGGAAGGGGACACACAGTACCCGCCCACCAGCACCCACACCCCGGGGGAAGGGGCTGGGCCCCGGCACCCACCCCGAGACTTACTTGACGAACTTGTCCACGTGGGACATGGAGGCCTCGTAGTTCTTCCCGCCGAACTCCTGACAGTGCAGGGCCATGAAGTGTGGCTTGTGCGTGTGCACGACCTGGAGGGAAGGAGACAGGTCATGGTCGGTGGGGCCGTCGGACCCACGCTCCGCACCTCTTCCGCTGTCCCCGCGGCCTGGAGCCACCGGGGCTGGTGGAGACGGGGCCCCGCGCCTGCGACCACGGGTTCTTTTGGACAGATTCTAGGAGTCGCCCCGCCTTTGTGCTCTTATTTGTATTGCCAGTGCTTTTTATCCTCCCATTACTATAAATTCCTTAAAAAAGAGTCCATACTTCTCAGAGCCCTCTTCAATCATCTGGAGGCATTTCTTTCCCCGTTAAAACACGTTATGCATGCTTAGGGCAGAGCATATGGGATCCTTGAGATCAACTGGTCACAATCTCACCAGGAAGTCACCTGTTAGCAACACTCAGGCATGCCCCAGCAAGGGCGCGCACACACGTGTGTACCTGAGCACGTGTGAGCGTTGAGTGCGTAGACACGTGCCTGTGTGCGTGTGTGCTCATGTGTATATGAGGCAGGTGCTCCACTGCCCGTTCACAGCCTAGGAGGACCCGACACACAGCAGCTACTCACACCGGGTCACTTCCACTAAGTGGTAGAGCCGGGAACCCGAGTCTGGCACCGTGGCCACTGGTCCCCCAGCCCCGCCCCATCAACACTCCCAGGCCCCCAACACATCTCTGAGGTCCCCAGGATTCTGACTCATGTAATCACCACTGCCACATGCTGAATCTGTCCCAAACTTTTATAGCTAAAGAGCAGTGCAGCAAATCTCCTTGCCAGTGTGGCTTCCGGTGTGACCTGGCGGCTTCCACAGGAGGCTCTAAGAGGACGCTCGCGCAGAGAATCCGGAGCAGATGCAATACGGATGCGACCTCCCCTCCTTCCAGGTCCCAGTCCACTTCCCACGGTCACTCCAACCCTGTTCAGCCACTGCCACGCACCAGACACCTCACCACACACGGGAGTCCTGACAGCTGCGGGCCAGGACACAAGTTGCGTCTCACCTGGCAGGAAACCGTGAGTGGGCACACTGAAGCCGCCCGAGAGCTGCACGTCGCCTGAGCAGGACAAGGGGTGAAGTGCGCGTTGGCCCCGCTCTCCTGCAACACAGGACAGGCAGCGCTTCCCAGGGGCAAGCCCACCCATGGGCTCACTGTCCAGGGCTGCGGGGTGGTGCCCGGACAGCCACCAAGGGTCCAGCAGAATGGGCTTCCTTGGAGGAGGGAAAGGTGGCAGAGAAGGCGCAGTGCTGTCTGCACTGGGCTCGGGAACCTGGAGGTGCTCACGACAGCGCAGCACTCTCTGTGAGCCAGGTGGAGCTGCGGGCATGGCCCACCTCCCGAGAGCCCAGCACCCGCAGTCCAGGGCACGCTGAGCAAGGGAAGACGGGCTCAGGCTGCGGAGGCGGAACCTGGGCTCTGACCACATACAGCAGGCAGGCCCCACCTGTGCTCAGGCGGCAGCAGCAGCGGACAAGGCGGCTGTGCCTAAGCTCCCAACAGCCCCCAGGTGGACTCACAAAGTGGGCCCCTTCCTCAAGGGCACGGACGTGGGCGCCCCGGGCTCTCAGGAGGCCTGACAGCCCGCTGCCTTCATGCCCAGACAGTGCACTTCTCCCTAACAGATGGCGGAACGTGGCTCCCGAAACTAGAGAAGTTCTCAAAACAGACCCTGGTGCCAGCGGGAGGGCGATTTCTTTCTTGCACCAGGCTGACTTGCTGCACAGCTCCGATTTTGTTGTGTTTGAGGGTGGGGAGGAGAGCCGGGTGGGCTTGAGATCTGCCCACACCTCCCCGGCATGGAAGAGGCCTCACTGTGTCCACACGCCCTGGGACACCATGGGGTGATCAGAGCCCCCACGGCCCCCGTGAGTGGGGGTGACATCAGCATTCTCCTCACAGGGCGCCAGGACCCAAAGTGATGGATGCCATGGGCATGTGGCGCAGGGCTGGGCAAGGAGCGGACGCTGGCTTTTACTTCTATGCCACAGCTCCTGGCTGTGGTCACAGCACCTCGAATGCGCAGCAGCATTAGTAACTCACCGCACCCTCAGGCACGGGCCAGGCTGACGCTTCCACGGCCTCCGACTTCCTGCCATTCCCCACCCTTCGCCATTCAAGCTCAGTCTCAGAAGCCAAACCCTAAGCTGCCTGTCCTGAGACGACATATTTCTTACACTTACTACTAATTTTACTTTATTTGAGACAGGGTCTCACTCTGTTGCCCAGGCCGGAGTACACTGGTGTGATCATAGCTCACTGCGGCCTCCAGCTCCTGGGCTCCAGCGATCTCCCAGCTGAGCCTCCCACAGAGCTGGGACTACAGGTGTGAGTCGCTGCAACTGGCCTCAGAATTCTTCAGGACAGTGACTTTTCTCACTAGGCCGCCCGTACCCCAGTACCACCTGGAGAGAGAGAGGGGCGGCAGCCGCACAGTGTTCAATGACAACTTGGATGCGATCAGGTTTCTTTTGTGCCCTTCGTAGT
This sequence comes from Saimiri boliviensis, assembly GCF_048565385.1. NCBI lineage: Eukaryota > Metazoa > Chordata > Mammalia > Primates > Cebidae > Saimiri > Saimiri boliviensis. Next base: position 116,415,647 of record NC_133460.1, on the reverse strand, counting down.
CTTTAATAGCTGAATTCCTTCTACGTGCCAGCAAAGCTAACTACCTCTGGGGGAAAAAACCTACATTCGATGTAACTTAATTGGTAAACCCAATGATCTTCCAAATTAATAGTATTTGAAACTAAATTTTAATAATCACTAAGTTTGAATAAACAACTGGAGAACATGACCCAGCTCCCCCTGACATTCCTTTAAACTCAACAACTCCCACACAGCACCCAGCAACACCCGCTTTGCACCGGACTGGACATGAGTTCAACTTTACCAGCAACACGTATTCTGTTTCCCCAGCCTGGCAGGACTCCAAGCACGTGACAGAACAGCAGCACAATGAAGGGTTATGGCACGTCAGACCACCACCGAGCCTCACCACCGGGGCTTTCTCAGGTGCAGCCGCCCCTCCATGCGGAAAATTGGGTCGGAGGTCTTACATGTATATTTCCATGCAGTTATGACAAAGGACCCCATTAATTTAAACCGGAACAGCTTGGCGTCTCTCAAAAGCACATGCACGTCACATGGATGTGCTCCTACGCAAAGGCCCTGCCAACCACGGCCTCTGCGGGCAGAGGGGACCCCGCTCCCGGCGTGATGGGGGGGGAGAGGCGGCCGCAACGCATGCGGTTCCGTAAGCAAACACCGTCACAGGAAAGGATGTGTCCTCGGATCCCGGCGACCTCACGGAGAAACAGCCGCTGTGCTGGTGAAGCCGCCTCATCAGGGGCCCCGGAAGAGCAGCCGCACGCTGAGACCCGGCCCTCAGGTGGGGGACGCCAGCGGCTGCGTGGAACAGAACTGAGGACACGAGGGCTTCCGAGACCCCGCAGCCCACCGGACGCACGCCGGGGCTCCTCTGCCGGAAACGCCTCCACCCGCTCCCCACGCTCATGGCCTGCCCCGCAGATGGGCTCCAGGCTGTACCCCAGAAGGCTGCGCCTTCCCGCGGGACTCCTGAATGACACCGTGAACCTCCTTTTCCTCTGTGGTCACAGGCCCCTGAGCCCTGAACCCTGCCGCACCAGCACTCATCCACACTGGGGAGCCCTGTCGGTGCGCCCCACACCCTGACCACGTACGCGGGGTGATGACGCCCTCAAAGCTGAAGTGAGAAGACACTTCGAAAACACACAGTGATGGCTGAGGAGGGGCGCGTGTCCCCACACGTTTCCCACAGGCGATGCAGACAGGGACCCCAGCAGGGGAAAAGCCCACTTCCTTTGAAAACCAAGTCATCAAAATGAAAAGAGCTTTACCATGGAAAATTTCAGGAGAAGAGCAATGAGCGATTAGAGGAAAGGCCAGAGCACTGAACAGTAGCCACGGGAGCTGGGGCTCCTTCACACCCGCAAACCAAACACCCTCCACGCACAGCTCCCTCACGACGCGGGCCCTTGAGGAGCTTTCCTGGAACAAACTGCAGCTGAGTGTACACCCAGTCCCAGGAGCTTACGCCGAAAGACCAGGCTCAAAAGGCTGCACTCTGGCACCGGGTCATCTCACTCCACAAAGGCGCAGGTGATCTGTCTAAGAATTCATGAAGGAGAAGGAAGACTTCCTGGTTAGGCCCATCGAATAGCGGGACTAGTTACCTGCATCAAGAACTGTAACTTCACATATCACAAACGCCGTCCAGGACACAGAATTACGGTCTAGAACCAGGGACTAGTTACCTGTAACACGAACTGTAACTTCACATATCACAAACGCCGTCCAGGACACAGAGTTGCGGTCTAGAACCAGGGACTAGTTACCTGTAACAAGAACTATAACTTCACATATCACAAACGCCGTCGAGGACACAGAGTTGCGGTCTAGAACCAGGGACTAGTTACCTGTAACACGAACTGTAACTTCACATATCACAAACGCCGTCCAGGACACAGAGTTGCGGTCCGGAACCAGGGACTAGTTACCTGTAACAAGAACTGTAACTTTACATATCACAAACGCCATCTAGGACACAGAACTGTGGTCTAGAATGGATCAGAACCACAAAAACACTGATATCCACAAGAACCTGATGAACCTGAGAATCTCCACGCACTGGTCATCTTGAAATCAGGGTACTATTTTGAGCCAGGACATTGTTTGCAAAGCTGAAGCAAGACATTACCCTGCCTTTCTTGGACAACTGGTATCTCTGGAAAAGCACAGGGTCTCCGTCCCTCTACAGAAACACTCCTACCAAAAAGTGAAAAAGAAATGGTAGAAATAGAGCACAGCCATTTTAGAATTCTTCATGACACAGTGAATCCCGGCAGTGACCGCCAGTGGCCGCTCATAAAGACCACAAAGAGACACAGAGGGGTGGCAGAGCACACGCCTCCTGATGGAAGCTGCGGCACCGCAGCAAAGCATTCCATAGGAAAAACCAAACCCACGCTGGATCTAGACAAAGGCCAATTCTAGGAAACAGGAGACAGCACGCTAAGCACAGCCACGGGATGCCGCTGGCCACAGGACCACAGACACTGTGTGGGGGTGCTGAATGCCTTCCACAGATACGTACAGGCAGAGAGAGGCCGCAGAAGGCAGAAGAAGGCCGAGAGAAAGGCAGGTGCACAGAGACATGCACCAGCTAAAGGCACGGCGAGGGTGCTGTCCCCAGGGGCTCTGGTTTTGCCACAGGAGTCTGAGGCCCTCAGAGGCCACTGTTCCCACTGAGGACAACCACACACTACAAGCAAGCACCCAAGGACTTGCTGGCTATGTGTTTGAATGTCTGTGTGTCTCTTCCCTGGCTGAAGATCCTGGAGAGCACCCCCACAAGTCCGGAGGCCGAGATCCTGGAGAGCACCCCGCACATCTGAGCATGGGCCGAAACGCCAGGCAAGACCTCTTGGTCGCTGTAACTCAAAGTAGGAGGCACAACCTAACCTCCCGCTTGCACGATTTCAAGGGCACTCCTGAGACACTACCCACGAAGGAGAGAAAACAATTTTTAGAAAGAAGGAAAGGTCGCAGCCCTGAGTGACCAGATGGCAAAGGAGAAAAAGCAGGAGAAGAGGGGCCTGGAAGAAAGGCGCCGTGAAAGCAGCACTTCAGCCCCCAGACCCCAGTCACTGCCCACGCTCACAGCCGGTGGAGGCACCGGAACTTTGCAATCCCGGCAGAAGGGGGCGCTGTGACACCAGGAATCCTGCAAAGCCCCTGCGCCCACGACCAGAAGGTGCCCTACGTACAACATGGCTGTACAAAAACACACAAAAATACAAACGGACGAAAAGGTGCCCCAGCCCCAAAACACAAGCGTGAGGCACAACAGAAAGTCAGCCCACGCTGCAAATACAATCACATCGACTCAAGCAGCTGAGGCTCTGAAAACCACTCAGCGGCCGCGACGTGACACTGGAACGCAGAACGTCCCGGCGGGAGGAGGAGATGGAGAGAGGAGTGCCCGCCAGCCTTGGGGCGCCCGAGGCGAAGCCCACAAAGTCACGGCAGAGCAGGACCAGCCACAGCGAGCACCACGAGAGTCACGGGAAGGAAAACCCAACACGGGCATCAAAGCCAGGAAAGTCCATCGAGAAAGCGAAATTTCATGAAGAAAGCACGTGAGGGAAGAAGTACCGATGGCAGGCGGGCAGAGAGGGACAGCGTCGGCAGGCCTGGCGTCCCAGACACAGAACTCGGACACAAGGGGCCCAGCTGGTCTTCACAACCATAGTCCAGGAGAACTCCTCAAAACAGAAAAAGACCCGAGTTCAGACACTGAAAGGCTCACCAAATACGTGAGAACATAACCCAAAGCAATCATCTCCAAGATTTCAAAGATGAAAATAAGATCTTCATGGCATCCAGGTAAAGAGAGCTCAGTTAGCAACAAAGTGAAAAGAACCCGTCTCCTCGGAACCAGCAGACGCACTAAGGCAACACCAGAATCAGCTTTTCTAAACATCTCAGTGAAATGAGCTATGAACCAGGGAGGGGCTACTGATTCAGCCCTGCATCCTTCAAATTCCCAAACTATAGAAAACCGTTTTCAATGTACAAAACTGTGGGAAATTCTGTCCCCAGCAGCCCTCTCTGAGGAACCCAGGAAGGCAGGGCTGGGTCTTTTCTGTAAATAAGAAGGTGGGCACGGGAGCTCGGCAGTCCCTGCTCAGCAGCATGAGGGCAGCCCCAGGGCGCAGGAGCGACTGGGCGTGGCTGTGTGCCCACAAACTTCATTTCCAAAAGCAGGCAGTGGGGCTGGCTTGGGCTGCAGGCCGGGGCGGGGGGAGGGGGCAGGGCAGGGAGGGTATAGTTTGCTGACGCTGAGTTTATTTTTTTATTTGTATAATTGTAAGGGGTACAGTGCAGTTTTGTGACATGGCTGTTTCACACAGTGCTAAAGCCAGGGCTTTCACTGTACCCCCACTCCAAGAGTATGCACCCCACCCTTAGGTGATTCTCATCCCTCTCTCCCACTTACAAGGAGGAACACATGGCATCTGACTTTCTTAGTTGTTTCACTGAAGATAATGGCCTCCACTTCCATCCATATGGCTGCAAAAGACACGATTTCATTTTTTTATGCCCGAATATCCCATTGTATATGCACATGTGGTATAGAAAATACACACATTTTGTTTATCCAGTAAAGCAATTTTAAAAATAATATTGCCAACTGGGATTTCCAATGTACATAGATGGAACAGATGCCATATACAAACCTACATGATTTCAAAATTTCTACACTGCACACGAGGCAGCACAATATTAACTAGCAACCACTTAAATATGCCTTTTTTTTTTGAGACAGGATTCTGCTGTCACCCAGGCTGAAGTGTAGTGGTGTGATCACAGCTCACTGCAGCCTCCACCTCCCCCGCTTAGGTGATCCTCCAGCCTCCTGAGTGCTGGGACAACAGGTGTGCACCACCACACCAGCTAATCTTTTTATCTTTTATCTTTGAAAGACAGGGATTTTACTACGTTGCTCAGGCTGGTCTCAAACGCCTGTCCTCAAGCAATCCTCCCACCTCAGCCTCCCAAGTAGCTTTAAAAATATCTTTAAGCCGGGCGCGGTGGCTCAAGCCTGTAATCCCAGCACTTTGGGAGGCCGAGGCGGGTGGATCACGAGGTCGAGAGATCGAGACCATCCTGGTCAACATGGTGAAACCCCGTCTCTACTAAAAATACAAAAAATTAGCTGGGCATGGTGGCGCGTGCCTGTAATCCCAGCTACTTAGGAGGCTGAGGCAGGAGAATTGCCTGAACCCAGGAGGCGGAGGTTGCGGTGAGCCGAGATCGCGCCATTGCACTCCAGCCTGGGTAACGAGAGCGAAACTCCGTCTCAAAAAAAAAAAAAAAATCTTTAAAAAGGAAAACAGCCAATAAATAAATTCAAATGGAATGTGAAAAAAGTAATTCAAAAGACAGCAGAAATGGGGGGAAAGGGAACATAAACCTAATTTTCTGTTTGTACGAAAACTGTAAACAAACAGAAAACTGCAAAATGGTAGACCCAGATTCAGCGACATCAGCAGTCACATAAGATTAATGATCTAGGCTGGCACTGTGTTATCTAGATATCACAAGTTAAATGTGGCTATTTAAAAGAAAATGAACTAAATGTTTAAAAACTGAGTTCTTCAACGAGTCACATTTCAAACCCTTAATCAAGAGCCACAGGTGGCCAGTGGCTGCCATTGTGGATAGCACAGACTGGAACACCCTGTCATCCGGGAGTTCTGCTAGCTGAGGCTGTTCTGGACATTCCAGTTGTAAGGCTGGGAGCTACAGGGTGGATAAAAACAAGACTGAAGGACACACTGCCTGTAAGAGACGCTCCCAGCATGAAGGCACAGACAGAAAGCAAACACACAGAAAAGCACACACCACGCCAGCCGTGAGCCTCGGAGGGCTGCAGTGGCAGCAGCAGCCAATAGACAAAGGCTCCGGGAGACGGAGAAGAACATTCTGTGATGACTGAGCTCTCGGGAAGACGGCACAACCACAAATGTGTATGTGGCTAACAACACAAAACACACTGGGAGAAACTGACAAAACAAAGCAGAAACAGACAATCCACACCCACTGTAGGAGACCGAGAGCCCTCCCTCGACACTCAACACATCCAGACCAACGCACACAAGCAGTCAAGAGGCAGAAGGACACGGTCGAGCTCCGTGGTCCACTTGGCATCACAGGATAACACATCTGATGCCTGCAAAACACACAGTATACATGCTCCCCCGTGGCACACCCGCCAAGGGACACCGCACGCTCCCCCGTGGCACACTGAAGGGAGACAGCACGCTGTCCCGTGGCACACCCACCAAGGGACACCACCCGCTCCCCCGTGGCACACCTGCCAAGGGACACCGCATGCTCCCCTGTGGCACACCCGCCAAGGGACACCACATGGTCCCCCGTGGCACACCTGCCAAGGGACACCGCACGCTCCCCCGTGGCACACCCAAGAGACACTGCACGCTCCCCGTGGCACACCCACCAAGGGACACTGCATGCTCCCCCATGGCACACTGAAGGGAGACTGCATGCTCCTCCGTGGCACACCGGCCTAGGGAGATCGCATGCTTCTCTGTGGCACACCACCAAGTGAGAGTGCATGCACCTCCGTGGCATACCCACCAAGGGAGATTGCACACTTCTCCATAGCACACCCACCAAGTGAGATCGCACGCTCCTCTGTGGCACACCCAAGTAAGATTGCACGCTCTTCTGTGGCACACCCACCAAGGGATACCGCATGCTCCTCCGTGGCACACCCACCAAAGGAGATCACACGCTTCTCCGTGGCACACCAAGTGAAATTGCATGCTCCACTGTGGCACACCCAAGTGAGATCGCACGCTCCTCTGTGGCACACCCACCAAGTAAGATCACACACTCCTGTGGCACACCCACTAAGGGATACCACATGCTCCTCTGTGGCACACCCACCAAAGGAGATCGCACACTTCTCCGTGGCACAGCCACCAAGTGAAATCACATGCTCCTCTGCGGCACACCCACCAAGTGAGATCGCATGTTTCTCCGTGGCACACTCACCAAGGGAGATCACAGGACAGACCATAAAATAAGCTCAGACAAGCAAATCATACATATTATTTCATTTTTATCTCTATAAAATTCTAGAAAATGTGAACTGACTGGTAGCGAGTGACAGGGAGCCAGCCAGCAGATGCCTGGTGGTGGGGAGGAGGGCAGGCTACAAGGGGCAACAGGTCCTTCTGGGACGATGGGATGAGCCATCTTCCTTGATCCCGGTGATGGCTCCATAGCTGCAGAGCAATGTCGGAGGTCCTCAAACTGTACATGTTAAATATGTAAAGTGCATCGTACATCAATCATACCTCAATAAAGCCACAAAACCATTTCTATCAAAACACTGATTAACTGTAACATGTGAACTGTGAAAAGCAATTATGAGACAACGGAGTGCATCTAAACACTGACTGGGCATTTAATGAGCTGGAGTCACTGATAATCTTTTAAATATAAAGATATTGTGTAGGGTGTGTTCTTTAAAACACCTACTGACACAGTCACAAATGAAATGATGCACTGTCCGTTCTTTGCTGCAGATGATCCAGGGTGGGAGGAGTAGGTGGAGGGCATTTGCAACAAAACCGGCCACGAGCTGAACAGCTGAGCACGGGCTGGGCCAGGGCAGGGTTCTCTGCCTTCTTTATGGGCTGGAAATCATCACAATGAAAGTTTGCGGAACGTGCTCATTGTTTAACTAGGGGGAACAACACCAGAAACCCAAAAAACATGTCCCTTGAGCCAGCAGCACCCATGGTAGGAGCTCTGGAGCTGCAGGAGCTTTGGGGCCATGGAAAACCACCCCCACGGCCTTCACAGTGGGTGCCTCTGAACAATGGGGAAAAATGACCTTCGCTGAGGTCTGATTTTCCCTGGTCTCAAAATGGCAAGGCCAGGGAGAAAAGAGGCGTCTGTGTTTCCTATGAAGGTTCCGCTTGGGGAGTGAGCTTGAAAACATTTCTACTTGCAAGCTCTGGAGGAGGTGAGGGGCCCGGGCTCACTCAGCACAAACGCACTCTGCACTGTAGCACCTGCAAAGGCCTCACCAGAGCCAACAGACACACACATCAGAGACTTCATTTTAAAACAGATTTAATCAGCGCACAAGGCAAAAAACTCAAAATAGGTCATTAGAAGCGGATCGCTTTTAGTGACCTGCTGTTGGACATTTTTGGCTAACAGCAAAAAAAAATTCCTTTGCAAGAGAGTGAAGCTGCAGAATTTATACGGTAAATGTAAATGCTTCACTGACAAGCAGCGAATCACAACAGCCTAGATTCAAGCACCCTGCCCACCAAGGGGAGCCAGGCGGGGTCTGAAGCCCGAGGGCTGGGCTCACGACTGAGCGGACGGGTGGCACCTGTGTTGCAATGCCCTTACCTGACCCAGTAAGCCAGCACCCAGGAGCCATCCTCCACGGGGAAGTGAGACAGAACCAGCCCCCACTCTCCAGACAGCGGTGGGCCCAAAAGTGCTCAATACCAGCTCTCCGGGGGAGGCCCTGGGTCTGCCCTTCCGAGGTGTGAATGCCCCGCCACAGCCAACGCTAAGCCGTGAATGTGGCGTCACTGAACCTCGGGCAGGAGAGGAGCTTAGCAAGGCACCATCAGTCAAACGTCAAATACTGTGTGTGTATTTCCCTCACACACACACAGAGCTAAACAATCCAGACCCTCTGTAACAGCACCACAGTTAGGAAGTGATGCGTGTGGGGCATCTATTGCCTTTGGCTTTAATATAATTCACTTTATTACAGGTTTATATAATTTGATTTTTAATAATGGCTGCATTTCACACCTGGCCCCCACGTTCCTGAACAGCTCACAGCGCCCGTGACAGTGTGGGCCGTGCAGTGGCATGGGTGCAAGTGTGGGCTTTCCAGGAAACACGCTGGGCACAGGCTCCTGCTGGACTCTTCCTGGTGGAGACGGCAGGGACTGCAGTGCCTGGGCCTGGTCCCGGCCTCTCGGAGTGCCCACTGCAGCACACGCCTTCCTGAGACGGTCGCCGGGAGGTGTTGAGAATGCTGGTGTCCAGGCTCAGCACGGGCTGGACAGACTGAGGTGACACCAGCCGGACATGGCCACTCACACAAAAGGCTTTGGCCTGTGCCAGTGAGATACAGCCGCCGGGGACACGGGTGTCACGGCACCCAGGAGGACGGGGCCATACACAGAGCTCTAAGCAACTGCAGAAAGCCAAGCAGCTCCTCGGGGCTGGCCTGGGAGCCTCTGCAGCCTGCACAGTCCTGGACAAAGATCCCTTCAACAACACATCCTGCTGGACTGCAGAGCACGGACGGCAAAGGCCACGCCACGGTGTCGGAGAGCACACTGGGGTCAGGCCTGGCTGGACACACACCACGCAGAGCGCAGGTATGAACCCTGGGCAGTGTCCCCAGGTTACCAGGCAGAGCTGTGAACAGACACAAGCCCCCACGGGGGTGCACATCACCATCCACGGGGGTGCACATCTCCGTCCACGGGTCTGAGCTTCTGCTCAGCACTTCACCGGAGTGACAATGACACCGATGTGTGACCCTGGAACAATCGGGGAAGCCACAGCCCAAAGCTGTGCATTTTCTTCACCAAAGTTCTACAGTGAAAAAGGAGGTGCTCCTAACTTACAGAAAAAGAAGGCAGTTAGTAAAAGCACATGGGTTCTTTTATTTTAGTGCCTTTGAACTGGATGCTTCCTAGGAAGGCCCAAGAAAAGGGTCCTGGGAGAGCATGGCAAGAAGGAGCACACTCACGGGCCGACGGACCAGCAGCGCGCGTCTCGCGCGCAAAGGCCCCTGGTTCCCGGGAAACAAGCAGCACAGCCCTGCCCAAGCCACGTCCCTCTGCACGGCCAAGACTCGGTGTTAAAAATAGCAACGGCCAGGCCTTGTGAGGCGTCCTCCAAAGAGGAGCATCAGAGTGACCTAAAAAGGAATGACACCCTGCACAGTGCCCCAGTGAAGCCCCGTGCCAGGACAAGGCGCGCAGAGGGACACGGGAATTTCTTGACAGAAAAAGTCCACTGCTATTTGCCAAAGACGCCTGGAAAACACCCTGTTTAACATCCCCACGGCTCACCCTTGCCCTGGGTGGCGGCTCTCCTCTCAACTGGGTGGTGGGCAGTTTAAAATCCCTGCTGCCCACCCTTGCCCTGGGAAGGGACCTGGGTGGAGATCCCTTCGGGGCTGGCTGCAACGGGTGCGGGGACCCCAGGAAGAGGCCTGTCTGACCGACCAGACCCAGCTCCCAAATGCCCCTGGTCAGACAGCCTCATCAAGGCAGCGGGACCAGCCGGAATCCACGGAGCAGCGGCGTGGGCAGAGGCATGTTCTTGCTTCCCTGCACACAGGACACTGTGAGTTTCCATGACCTCACCGCAGGCAGCCTGGCCGGCCCGTGTGATCTGGTGCTGCTTCTCATCAGCCCTGCATGGGGCTGGGCCACTGTGGGGAGGGGTGTGGGGCTCAGTGGTCCACACCCAAGCGCAACCTGGAGTTTTCTGGGGGAGACCGCAGGTTCTACCACCCTGACCACACACAGCAGCCCAGAGACAGGGCAAGTGACGCAGTAAACGTGCAGATGGAGCCAGGAGCTGCTGCTGGAGGCGCCACGGGCAGGGCTCTCACTTGAACAAAGCCCGGCTCAGCCATCAAAGGTCAGGTGGATCAGTTCAAGTTTAAGAAGCACGTCCCCACAACCCCCCGTGTCCCCTGCACAAGGCAGGGCAAGGTTACGTCCAGGGTCATGGCAGGTACAACCAAGGCCCCACCCGCTCCCCCACCCTGGCCCGGCTTCCGTGATGATGACAGCAACTGTGGCCTCACACTCAGTGCATAAAGAATACCTTCTGGAAGCCTCTGAGGGAGCCCTGGCCCTGCAGCCCATCTGGAGCAAGGCAGTGGGCCAAGTCTGAAAGCCTCACAAAGGCCCCAGCTCGGCTCCCAGCTCCCCATCTCGACGCCTGATGATCACCTCTCCCCCCGACCTTCCCCGTTCCCCCTTTCCTCAAGACCCCACCCGCTGAAGCTTGCCCCTTGCCCCACAGGCTCCTCAAACACCTGTCTCCTCCCTGCCTTCCTGGGCTTCCCAGGATCCCGAGAGTTTTCACCATGTGCTCTGCTCAGCTGCGCGGCCAAGGACCCTCACAGACGCCTTCTCCTAGCAGATCCCTTTCGAGTGAAGACACCCTCCCCTCATGGACATCCAACCCTCATGGACGCCTTTTCCTCATGGACATCTCTTCTTCAAGGACGCCTTTCCCTCGTGGACGCCTTTCCTCGTGGACGCCTTTCCCTCGTTGACACCTTCCCTCGTGGACGCCTTTCCCTCGTGGACGCCTTTCCTCATGGACGCCTTTCCCTCATGGACGCCTTTCCCTCGTGGACGCCTTTCCTCGTGGACGCCTTTCCCTCGTTGACACCTTCCCTCGTGGACGCCTTTCCCTCGTGGACGCCTTTCCTCATGGACGCCTTTCCCTCGTGGACGCCTTTCCCTCGTGGACGCCTTTCCTCGTGGATGCCTTTCCCTCGTTGACACCTTCCCTCGTGGACGCCTTTCCCTCATGGACGCCTTTCCTCATGGACGCCTTTCCCTCATGGACGCCTTTCCCTCGTGGACGCCTTTCCTCGTGGACGCCTTTCCCTCGTGGACGCCTTTCCTCGTGGACGCCTTCCCTCATGGACGCCTTTCCTCGTGGATGCCTTTCCCTCATGGACGCCTTTCCTCGTGGACGCCTTCCCTCGTGGACGCCTTTCCTCGTAGACGCCTTCCCTCGTGGATGCCTTTCCCTCGTGGACGCCTTTCCCTCGTGGACGCCTTTCCCTCGTGGACGCCTTCCCTCGTGGATGCCTTTCCCTCGTGGACGCCTTTCCTCGTGGACGCCTTCCCTCGTAGACGCCTTCCCTCGTGGATGCCTTTCCCTCGTGGACGCCTTTCCCTCGTGGACGCCTTTCCCTCGTGGACGCCTTCCCTCGTGGATGCCTTTCCCTCGTTGACACCTTCCCTCGTGGACGCCTTTCCCTCGTGGACGCCTTTCCTCATGGACGCCTTTCCCTCGTGGACGCCTTTCCCTCGTGGACGCCTTTCCTCGTGGACGCCTTTCCCTCGTTGACACCTTCCCTCGTGGACGCCTTTCCCTCGTGGACGCCTTTCCTCATGGACACCTTTCCCTCATGGACGCCTTTCCCTCGTGGACGCCTTTCCTCGTGGACGCCTTTCCCTCGTGGACGCCTTTCCTCGTGGATGCCTTCCCTCGTGGACGCCTTTCCTCGTGGATGCCTTTCCCTCATGGACGCCTTTCCTCGTGGACGCCTTCCCTCGTGGACGCCTTTCCTCGTAGACGCCTTCCCTCGTGGATGCCTTTCCCTCGTGGACGCCTTTCCCTCGTGGACGCCTTCCCTCGTGGACGCCTTCCCTCGTGGATGCCTTTCCCTCGTGGACGCCTTTCCTCGTGGACGCCTTTCCCTCGTGGATGCCTTCCCTCGTGGACGCCTTCCCTCGTGGATGCCTTTCCTCGTGGACGCCTTTCCCTCGTGGACGCCTTCCCTCGTGGACGCCTTCCCTCGTGGATGCCTTTCCCTCGTGGACGCCTTTCCCTCGTGGATGCCTTCCCTCGTGGACGCCTTTCCCTCGAGGACGCCTCCATCATGGGTGTCTTTCTCTCATAGACACCTTTTTTTGAGGATGCCCTCCCCTCACAGATGTCTTTCCCCGACAGATGGCTTTTCCTAGAGGACACCCTTCCTTTACAGACACATTTCCCTGGAGGATGCCTTCCCCTCACGGACGCCCTTCCCTTGTGGACGCCTTTCCTCGTAGACGCCTTCCCTTGTGGATGCCTTCCCTCGTGGACGCCTTCCCTCGTGGACGCCTTTCCTCGTAGACGCCTTCCCTCGTGGACGCCTTTCCCTCGTGGACGCCTTCCCTCGTGGACGCCTTCCCTCGTGGACGCCTTTCCTCGTGGACGCCTTTCCCTCGTGGACGCCTTTCCTCGTGGACGCCTTTCCCTCGTGGACGCCTTCCCTCGTGGACGCCTTCCCTCGTGGACGCCTTTCCCTCGAGGACGCCTTCCCTTGTGGACGCCTTCCCTCGTGGACGCCTTCCCTCGTGGACGCCTTCCCTCGTGGATGCCTTTCCCTCGTGGACGCCTTCCCTCGTGGACGCCTTCCCTCGTGGACGCCTTTCCCTCGAGGACGCCTCCATCATGGGTGTCTTTCTCTCATAGACACCTTTTCTTGAGGATGCCCTCCCCTCACAGATGTCTTTCCCCGACAGATGGCTTTTCCTAGAGGACACCCTTCCTTTACAGACGCATTTCCCTGGAGGATGCCTTCCCCTCACGGACGCCCTTCCCTTGTGGATGCTTCCCCTGGAGGACACCCTGCCCTTATGAACACCCTCCCCTCACGGACGCTCATCTGTAGAATGTGTGGACAGCAGCCACGGCACAGGGCTGTGCGCACAATGCAGAGGGAAGACTGAGCCACCCGGCAACCGGCGAACACTCACTCCACAGCCACTGACACCGACCCCAGAGCCACACGGAGACTTCCGGGAAGAGAGGACACAGAAGAACCCTACCCTCAGGTCCCCTGGCACCCCAGAGTCAATCTTCTGCTATGCAGGCGAAGGTAACACAACTGCCTTCAAACATGCGTGATGAGACTTTTTTCTTCGGCCACGTTCCTGAGTCCCTGAAAGTTCATGAAGACATGAGCAGCTGCAGGGCCCCAGCTCTTGAGAGGACGGGGCCATTCGTCACCTGAAGGTGAACAGGCGGGTGGCACCCTGCCCTGTGAAAGAGCTGGGGCTCCCTCACGTGGAGTCCGTGTTTCTGGAGCTCTGCTTAGGAAGGGAGGGCTGGGGTCAGCGGGCAAAGCAAGTTTGAGGCCACTCTGTAGACGAGAGACTGCCCATCTGTAGTTCTGGGGACACATCAGGCGGCCAAGTGGACCCACCCTCTGCACCCAGAGGCCAAGAATGGGACGCCAGTGCGCTGCTTCAGCTGCAAGCGAGGAGGGGCCCTGCCCGGCAGCCACCTCCCCTTGCTCCCGCCATCATTAGGCCACAGCTCAGTGTCAGACACTCCTGGTTCCGAAGGCCATGCAAAAACAGACGACGTGTCTCATTAATAACTGCACTGATTACATGTTGAAATAGCATTCTGGATACACTGGGTGAAATAAAATATATTAAAATCATTTCACCTATTTCTTTTTGCTTGTTAAAATATGACTCCTCAAACTTTAAAATGACATATGCACTTACACACCATTTCTAAGGGACGGGGCTGGGCTAGATTCTGAGACAGAAACTTTTGACCATCTTTCTACTGGAATTCTACATGTTCTCTTCCATTCACAGAACTCTTTATAAAAGCTGTTAAACTGGCCTGTTGCTGTTTTAAATATGTATTCCCAGTCTACCTTTTAATCACATGTAAACTCGAGCAGCCTAAGAAAGGTTCTGCCAGTTCTATTCACTCTGATCCATCAGTCTTTGCCTCAACTATTTGGGTTTAGAAACGCCTTCTCCATCTGGAAAGGAAATAAGCAGCTATGTTGCCTTCTGTGGGTCCCCTATGCCTCCCAGAGCAACCTGGAGGGGGAGGGGGATGGTCACCGCGGGGCGGAGGGCTCCAGGCCCCCCACAGCAGCTAGCACTTCTTGAACGGTGCTGCCAGCCGGGGAACTCACTCCACTCCTCACAGTGCCCGAGGGGAGGTGTTCCCAGCCTGTCCACATTCAGCCCGTCCTGGTCAGCTCAGGCTCCATCACAATATGCCACAGACCAGGCCACCGAAACGAGACATGTATTTCTCACAGTTCTGGAGCCGGAAGTCCGAGGCCAAGGAGCCGGCTGGTTTAGCTGCTGGTGAGGGTCCTTCCTGGCTCCCAGAGCTGCCTCTGCACCTGCCATGTGGCCAAGAGAGCCCATTCCTGTGTCCCTTCTTGTAAGGGCACCCGTCCCATCCCAGGGGCCCACCCCATAACCTCATCTAACCCAGTCACCTTCCATAGGCCCACCCCCTAGTCCCATCACACTGTGGGTCGGAACACAACCTATGAACCTGGGGGGCACAGTTCAGTCTACGACACCCACCCCACCCTAGTGCCAGCACGGGACCGAACTGCAGCCACGCAGACTCTAGCAGAACAAAGCACCCCTCGAGGGCAGCAGGGCACGGGCTGGGAGGGCCTCGCGCAGAGCCACCGAGGGGTCTCCCCCGGTCTCCACAGAACCGCCTGCACTACTGTGAGCACGCTGTCCGCAGGGCACAGCTGACGGCTAACGTGTGCATTCTACAGCAAACCTTGACAATCTATCCACGAAAACCCAAGTGCTAGCCAAAATGAACACCCAAATCCACCTTGCGCACGCTGACTGAGGGCTCTGTGCACACCCACGAAGTCTCATTCAGAACGGAGGGAAAGATTTGCACAGGCCTGGAGATCTGGAACACGCCAGTTTCCACACTGTATATCGATATAAGACACTCAGCGAGTCAGGGAGCCAAAACGCAAAGAACACCACCAGACGCGGCGGTGGAGACGGTGGAGTGACCAGAGCTCCACCCACTGGCTGCAGGCGTGACCAGGCGCCTCACTGGGCAGTTCCTTGAAGCGCTCAGCACACGCCCACCCTACAGCAGACAGACTCCCTGCAGAATGGACCCAGGCAGAATGAAAGCGTGTGGCCCGGGAAGCCTGCGTGTCATCATCCACGGCAGCTTCGTCTGCCCAGCGAACCTGGAAATAGCGCCGGTGCCAGAGTGGACAGTGGGGAGCGCAGAACAGGCCCCAGACAGCGGGATCCAGGACCAGTGCCCCTGGTGGCAGCACCGAGCGGAGGCGTGCCGCAACACGGAACTGTCTCAACACACTCACATGGGAAAGGCGGGCGGGCGCCACCACGCTCCTGGAATCTCAGCATGTGACGTGCCGGAACAGGGGCAGGGCAACAGGGAAGGGAAGGAAGATGGAAATACCCATCACCTCAGGTGGCCACCAGACAGGTGTGCGCATTGGTCAAAACTGAAGAAATGCACACCAAAGATCAACGCATTTTACTGTACATAAACTACCTCAAGTTTACAAACACGGCACACACCGCGCGTGCACACACACACACACCACACACACACACACACGGGTCCTGCCAGCCCTTGCAGGGAAACAGCCTCTGGGTGGGTGGTAGCCGGGCCAGGCAGGATGGCACCTCCCCCTCCAGAACCCACTGCTCCATGCAACGCCCAGGACCAGGGCACACCCCTGACCTCAGCCAAAGAAAGGAACTGAGAATCATGGAGCCTGATCTTGGTCAAGACACCTCAGGACTGGACAGAGGTCACCGCTTGACCCTGCAGCAGAGGCTCCCATGTCCCTGGGGCTGCCCATCAGTGCCCCTCGAACAGCTGCCGGCCAGTCTGAGACCCCTGTGCCTCAAGGCACTCCTCACAGCCTCCCCCGCAGTCTCCTCTGCCCACTCCCCAACTGGTTTTTCCTGCACCTCCCAGCTGAACTGCTTTCACTGGAATCCTTATCTGGGGTGTGTTTTGGGAGATCACAAATCAAGACAGGAATATTTATTGACCGACTCCCTCCCTAGCCAAGGCATTGACTTGGAAGCTGGGAAATTACACGGTAACTCAGAAAGACACAGGGCTGCAGAGAAAGATCCTGTGAGAAGAGGGTGTGGGGTGTGATCAGAGGCAGCAGGGGAAAGCCTTGGGTTGAGCCACATGAGGGGCAGGGGCAGGGACAGGAACAGGGAGTGGGCAGAGGTGGCCTCAGAGGGAGCAGACTGTGTGTGGTCCTGAGACAGAGCAAGGTCGGAGGGAGGGAGGGGGAGGGAATGAGGGAACGGGGCTTCCAAGGCTCAGGCTGCTCTGCACAGCCTGTGAGGAAACTGAGGCAGGAGCAAGAGGCCCTGCAACCAACCAAGGAGAGTGGACAGTGGACTGTGTTGTGGGACAGGGACAAAAGCCAGATGCTAGACAGCCTCTGGACGTAGCGGGACAGCGCCTGCTGACAGGGGGATGCCACATGGGAGAAGAGACAGACGCCAAGGTGTGGGCGCTGGCACTGGCAGCGTGGAGTGAGTCAGCCAGGAGGGAGACACTGCGGGGAAAGCCGGGGCAGGGGTGGGGTGTGGAGCAGAGAATCGAGAAGCCCCTCTGGACATCCTAAGTCAGGCGGGCCACAGGGCATCCAGGCAGCTGGAAGGAAAGGAGGGGTTCAGCTTGAACAGAAACGCGGGGAGCCCTGAGCATCTATGGCGGGCACTGAACAGAGACCACGGCCTACATCCCAGGCACCAAAAGGTGGCGATGGTGCAACCACAGCACAGAAGACAGGAGCTGCCAAAGGGAATGCGCGTTTTCCCAAGTGCAGACGCTGGTGTGGGGGCGGCACCGCGGGCAAAGCGGCAAGCTCACCCTTCAGACTCCGGCCCGGCCCGCGGGCCCTGCGGGCCGCTCATTCCCACGCCCAGAGTCCCGTCTCTTCCACGTGACCCAGACGTGGAACCACGCAGCAGAGACGGGGGCACAGGGGAAGCGGCTGTGAGCATCTGCTTCAGCGTTCCACGTGAATCACGCCAGCCGGTGAGCAGCAGCGAGGGGCGTGGGCCACAGGGTGTCCACACACACCCAACTCGATAGGAAAGGACGGTTCCCCCGGTGGCCTCGCCACTCTGCGGGGCCAGCGGCAGGCATGAGACTTCCCAGGGGCCTGCATCTTCATCAGCCCTAAGTGCTGTCGGGGCTTGACACCAATCTAACTTCAGGCACGTACTGACCACGCGGCTGTGATTTCATTTCCCAAAAGCCTGCTGATGGCGGGCGTCGGCTCACGCACTTCTTCGCCATTTGCACTCTCATCTTCAGTGAAGTCTCTGGTAACATCTTCCACCGAACTTTAAATTGAGTTCTTCGCTTCCTTATTATTGACTTTTTAGAGTTCCTTGTATATTCTAGATACAAGTCCTTCATCAAATATGTAATTTGCAAATATTTTCCTCCAATCTATGACATGTCTTTTCATTCTTTTCAGTGTCTTAACAAAGAGCAGAAGTTCCTAATTATGATAAATTCTAATTTGCTAATTCTTTTATTTTATTAATTGTGCTTTTACTGTTGCGTTTAAGAAATCTTTGCCTAATCCAAGGTCAAAAAGGTGTTCTCTTAAGTTTCCTTCTAGAACTTTTGTACTTTTAAGATTTATATTTAGTTCTAAGATCCATTTTGAGCTAATTTTTGCATATCGTACAAAATATAAAAATTATCAACTTTTTGCATATGGATGTCCTATTGTTCCTGCACAATTTGTCGGAAAAAAAAAAAAAAAAAAAAAAAAACCTGTTCTTTCTTTAACAAACTGCCTTCACCCCTTGGTCAATTATAACTGGATTTGTGAGTCTAGTTCTTAATCTCTTTTCTGTTCCACTGATCTGTGTTTCTGTGCTTTTGCCAAGAGCAAAATCACTGTCATGATTGCTGTAGCTTTACGATATGTCTTGAAATCTGAATATAAGTCCCCAAACACTAGCATGTTTTTACTTTTTAACTGTTCTGGCTATTCTAGTTCCTTTGCTTCCCCATGTGTATTTTAGAATAATCTTATAGACGTCCACAAAAGAAAAAAAAAATCCTGCTGAGATGTTGGTTGCAACTGCATTAACTCAGCAGATTGATCAGTGCAGAATTAACATGTCAATGTAATTGAGTCTTCCAATCCATGAACATGGTATATTTCTCAAGTTCTTTATACCTTCTCTGATTCTTTCATCAGTGTTTCATAGTTTTCAGTATACAGATATTGACATGTTTTATCCATTTATACCCAAGTATTTGATTTTACTGCTATTGTAAATACTTTAAATTAAATTTCCAACTATTGATAGTTAATATAAAAAAGATGTTTTCATACCGAGCTTGTATGTTGAAAACTAAATAAATCTACTTAATAGTAATAGTAAACTTTCATGGATTCTTTAAGTTTTTCTAAATAGTCCATCATGTCTTCTACCAATAAAGTCCTATTTCTTCCTTTCAACTCTGTATGACTTATGTTTCATTTTGTGAAAGGAAAATCAATCTTGGAAACACAGAATCACTAAGTCAAAGGGAAAAATTAAGCTGGGAATGGGGTGAGACAAACCTGCCTCCTATTTTGCGACTAAATAAAAGAGCTACAAAGATAAAAGAAAATCGACATACCCCCTCACAATCTGCCCACAGGGTAATTCCTTACGGACAAAAAGACAGGCAGAACTCAAAGTCATCCCTCTGAGGCTCACCTGAGACAAACCCATGTCTGATTGCTTCTGATTGCTTCACTGAACCAGACGAAGGCATAAGCGATGATTCCTCCACCCCCTCTCACATGTAAATTGTGTGTTCAGTAAAAGTCTAATCAGAGACTCAAAAGAATACAACCTTTGTCTCTTATCTACCTATGACCTGAAAGCCCCCTCCCCTGCTTCAAGCCGTCCCGCCTTCCCAGACCAAACCAATGTTCATTAGTACATACTGACTGATGCCTCCTATCTCCCTAAAATGTGTAAAACTGAGCTGTGCCCCAATCACCTTAAGCACATGTCATCAGAACCCCCTGGGGCTGCATCACAGGAGTACCCTTAACCTCGGCAAAACAAAACTTCTAAATTGGTTGGGACCTGTCTCCAATATGATGGGTTCACACTTTCTTGCCCTACTGTGCTGGCTGAGACCTTTAGTGCCATACTGCGTGGGAGAAGGAAGATCAGGCAGCCTTGCCCTGTTCCCTGTCTTCAGGCAAATACGCATTTCCTCTTTCATAGTTTAAGTGTGACATGAGCTGTCGGGCTCTGTGGATACTCTTTACAGGCTGCGAGTGCTCTTTTCTGTTCCCAGTTTTCAAAGAGTTTTTATCAGAAATGGTTACGGAATTGTGTCAAATGCTTTTTCCACATCTACTGAGATGCTCATATGGCTTTTCTTCCTCAATCAGCTGACATGGTAAATTGTGTCGATTGATTCCTGAATGTTAAATTAAACCAGGCTTGCATCCTTTGATTTACAAAATTTAAAATAATTTTTGCATTTATTTTCATGGGGAATGTTAGTCTGTATTTGTCTAATGTTCTTATCACAGAATAATTCAAAAAGTATAATCTGTGACTCAATTCTCTTGGAAAGTTTCTGCAGAGTTTCTATTGTTTCTTGTTGAAATGTAGAATTCACCATGAAGCCACCTGGGACAGGAGGGATTTTGTGGAAAGGTAATGAGCAGAATTTTAATTGAATAGATACAGGGCTATTGAGTTCATTAATCCTTCTTGATACTTTTGTTTTTCCAAGAAACAAAGTTTCTTTTATATAAAATTTCAAGTTTATTGGCAAAAATTATATTAATATTCCCTTCACATCAATATTACCATTAAGCATGTTGTGCTTTGGCACAGAACTTGGCTGCATTCTGTTCCTGCTCTAGGGATCAGTGGAAATTTGAGCCAAAGCATGATCATTTCGGGTATCTGATGGAAGAAATTTCTAAGCAGCAAAGTGCTCAACAAAGATGTGGCCTGCCTGCTTCTAACAGCCTACACTCAGATGTAGCAGCGAAGAAATGACTTCAGGTTGGAACTTATATTTAAAAGGAAAGCAGAGCATAAAGGTCTGAAAACTGGTTTTTTCAGGAAATAAATTCAAAAGGCTATAAAGCAACCACTTGTTAGAGATATTTGCATAACTAAAAAGGAGTCAAGTGCCAACAGACAAGACAATGAAAAAAAGACCTGGAAGGCACTTCAGAGACCTTTGCGGTGGCTGCTGGGATCACAGTCCGGAGGTAGAGGAGGAAAGAATGGCTTCATGGGCCAGAGCCAGGGCCCGGCTGTCCTGTGCAGCTTCGGGTCAACACTCCCCCCATATCCAGGCAGTTCCAGCTCCAGCCTCAGCTCAAAGGGGCCGAGACACAGCCCAGGCTGCCACTTTGGAAAATGAAAGCCCATGGTATTAAGGCTGCAGGTGCCCAGAACGCAATCATGAAGAACGTTAGCTGGGTGCAGTGGCTCACACCTGTAATCCCAGCACCCGAGGTGGGTGGATCACTTGAGGTCAAAAGTTCAAGAACAGCCTGGCCAATATGGTAAAACCCCATGTCTACTAAAAATACAAAAATTAGCTGGGCATGATGGCGCACACCTGTAATCCCAGGTACTCAACAGGCTGAGGCAGGAGAATCGCTTGAACCTAGGAGGCAGAAGTTGCAGTGAGCAAAGATCACACCCCGACACTCCAGTCTGGGTGACAGGATGCATAAGAAAGCCTAGGTGCCCAGGCAGAAGCCCGCTGCAGGGGTGGAGCCCTCATAGAGACCCTCCATGAGGGCAGTGTCAGGGGAAATGTAGGGCTGGAGCCCCACAGAGAGTCCCCAGTGGAGCACTGCATAGTGGGGCCGTGACAAGTGGGCCACCATCCTCCAGACCCCAAAGTGGTGTATGACTAGCAGCTTGTACCCTGTGCCTGGAAAAGCCGCAGGCATTCAACTCCAACCTACAACAGCAGTCCTGGGGGCTGAACCCTGCAAAGCCACAGGCGCAGAGCTGCCTTAGAAGCCTACCCCTTGAGCCTGTGTGCCGAGTGGGGGACACAGAATCAGGAGATTATTTTGGAGTTTTAAGATTTAATAACTGCATTACTGGGTTTAAAACTTGCCTGGGCCCTGTAGCCATTTCTTTAGGCTCATTTCTCCCTTTTGAAACAGGAAGGTTTACCCCAGGCATCCCCAGACTTTTTACACAGGGGGCCAGTTCACTGTCCCTCAGAGCGTTGGAGGGCCGCCACATACTGTGCTCCTCTCACTGACCACCAACGAAAGAGGTGCCCCTTCCTGAAGTGCGGCGGGGGGCCGGATAAACAGCCTCAGGGGGCCGCATGCGGCCCGCGGGCCGTAGTATGGGGAAGCCTGGTTTACCCAATACCTATATCCCCGTTGCATCTTGGGATTAAATAACTTGTGTTTGATTTTTCAGGCTCATAGGTAGAAAGAACGTGTCTCATCTCAGGGAAGTCATCGGACTTTTCAGTTAACGCTGGAACGAGTCAACACTTTGTGGGGATGGACTACTGAGAAGGGATGATTGTAATTTTGAAATGTGAGAAGATGAGATCTGGGAGGGGCCAGGGCAGAATGATACAGTTTATACATCTATCCCCAACCAAATCTCATGTTAAAATTAAGGCCTAACCATCTAATAAAACATTGTGAAGCTACTAAGATAGACAGCATATATTAATTCCCAGAGAAAGGTTTCCCAGCTTACAAAAAAGGCACAGAGAGTAAGCCTCTCCCCTGCGCCCCTCACCTCCTGAGATCCTCCTAACTGCTGACCTCCCCCTGTCCCAATCTCGAAGGACCTCTTTCCAGATATTGTTCCCGTTTGGGTCTCAGCTGCTCCCCCAGGGATCTGCCTCGATCCCCACCCCAAACCCAACCGTACACCCTGGGGAACAAGAGCTTCTTTGGTGTCAGTTAGTGAGCAATGGACACCAGCTTCCACATTCCGAAGCAGACGCAGCCTTCTGGACGGCGGGGAGTGGAGCAGAGGGGCTGCCACGGCCCAGCCCACAGGGCCTGAGCATCAATGGGATGTGCATGGCTCGGCCCAGCCGACCCAACACTGGGTGCTCAGCACAGTCCCCTCGCTGCCCAGCATCGGCTGCAGCCCTGGAGCAGCCCCGGGTCTCCCACCGCACCTGCCCCGAGTGAGCTGGATGGGGCCACAGGCCGGTGTCCGCTGGCAGGTCCTCTGTGTCATCTGCAGCTCTCTGCAAGGCCCCATGACCCAGGACCAGCACCTCACTGGGAAAGTCCAGCACATGGCCCACCCTGAAGGGAATCTACCAGGCCTGCAGGCCCAGAGCTGGCCTGGGGTAACCCCTACTTCCTGTTCATGAAACGCCCCCCTCCCCTGCCCACTGGGCTCTGCAGAGCTGTAGGAACAGAGGGGCCCCAGAACTCAGGGCACCTAGGGCACAGAGAAACAATTGCCGGGGGCGAGAGTGTGGGGACGGGGGCTTCCCCACGTGGACCTTTCCAGTCCCTCACACGTGGGGCTCACCTGCCCCTCCATGGGGCAGAAGAGGCCTTGGAGCCCCAGGTAGAGCCTGGTTGCCGCCTGGTGTGAGGAAGCACAGAGTTTGTGGGGAGCTGTGGCTGGGACCTCATGCCCGCCGTGGCTGTATCGCACCATCAGGAACTGGGGGTCAGGCCCAGGCACTGCAAATGTCTCCTAAAACCCTGCTCCTGCAGGGCAGCAGCTGGCTTGATTGTGACAAAATTAAAATATGACAAAAATAAAATAAACCAAGAAAAAAGCAGCAGACAGTTTTCAAAAGGACCAAAGAGAAAATACCAGAACACAAGGGCAGATTCTGATTTCAGCCGTGAATGTGGCAGGGTCTGCTCCTGGCCGGTCACACACACCCAAACATCCAGTGGAGAACCTGTGGGTCCCGGAGGGGAGAGACGCCGTGAAAGAGCAGAGGCTCTGCAGGGACGTGCGTCTCCCCGACAGGCACAGGCCGCAAGACGCACTCTGGAGGCAAGCCCGCTCCCGCCCCCGCTGGCCCCACGCGAGTCGGCAGGCAGGACGGGGGTGACGAGAGCCCGCACGGGAGTGGTGTGGCAGCTTCCATTCCTGGAATGTCCTTTCTCCAAGCAGCCGATGTCAGCAATCACAACTAAGTTCATCATGGCTATTATTTCCATTTGCAAATGTACCACATTTTCAAAGGGAAGAAAATGTCTCTGATCTGCGCATCCGACCGCAGACTCTACAGAGATGTCAGGTCCCTGTGGGACAATGGCTTCCTCATCACATGGGTGCTAAGTGCACACACACACGGACACAAACGCACACACGCACACATGCACACACATGCCCACACAGACGCACACAACACACATGTACACGTGCACAGACATGCAGACACACATGCACATGCAATGCACACACACACACACACACGCACGCACGCACACGCTGCTCTCCCTGTGGAGGGACTTGGATGCCAGCTACAGAAACACCCGTTCCATGCCAGGGGCCTCACCACGAGGTGGGCAGGGCAGGGGCCCTAGGACAGAGGTCCCCAGCTCTCCCGGCTGCCCCAGGTCCACCCCTGGCCCAGTACCTCAGCCCCAGGTCGGACCACCCACACCCTCCTCCCACACCCTCGTCCCCACCACCCGGGCCTCCAGTCTGGCTTCCTCAACCCCCCTCCAGCCGACAGCCAAACGCACCTGGGAACCGGAATTTCAGTCCTCGGCTCAGCCCTTGCCGTGGGTCCGAGTACGTGAGCAGCTCCGCCGTTCAGGCTGGCCACCCCACCCGACGCTGACCTCCCCACCAGCTCCCAAAGCCAAGCCCGGCCACCGTCATGAACATGGCCACATCGCCCTCCTCACCAAGAGCCCAGAGGGCCACCCCCATGCGCCCAGTCCTCAGAGAGGCCTCTGGTGCCACCCTACAGGCATGCATGCTCGGCCACAGGCCACAGGCAGTCCTGCCAGGAAGACCTGCAAGGGCAGCGTCCCCTGTCTCTTCACAGTGACATCTGCAGCATCTGAGCCAGAGCACAGCACAGCGCCAAGCTCCGTAAATACCTGCCCCATATTAGACGGGGCATGGGGGAGAGGGTCTGTGCCTCAGCCTGGCAGTACCAGCCTGAAACCCTCTGATTGGTCACCTCCCTCAGCCCAGAGCCCACTCTCTGCATAGTCACCTCAGCCCCCCAAAGCCCTCCAGACCATTCACCTCCCCCAGCCTGGCACCCACTCTCTGCATAGAGCCACCCCACACCCCTAAAACCCTCCAGACCAGTCACCTCCCCCAGCTCGGCACCCACTCTCTGCACAGAGCCACCCTGCACCCCTAAAACCCTCTGGACCAGTCATTTTCCCAAGCCCGGCGCCCACTCTCTGCACAGAGCCACCCCGCACCCCTAAAACCCTCCACACCAGTCACCTCCCCCAGCCCGGCACCCACTCTCTGCACAGAGCCATCCCGCACCCCTAAAACCCTCCACACTAGTCACCTCCCCCAGCCTGCACCCACTCTCTGCACAGAACCACCCCGCACCCCTAAAACCCTCTGGACCAGTCATTTCCCCAAGCCCGGCACCCACTCTCTGCACAGAGCCACCCCACACCCCTAAAACCCTCCACACCAGTCACCTCCCCCAGCCCGGCACCCACTCTCTGCACAGAGCCACCTCGCACCCCTAAAACCCTCCACACCAGTCACCTCCCCCAGCCCGGCACCCACTCTCTGCACAGAGCCACCCCGCACCCCTAAAACCCTCCGGACCAGTCACCTCCCCCAGCCCGGCATCCACTCTCTGCACAGAGCCACCCCGCAAACTCTCCAGACCAGTCACCTTCCCCGACCCACTGTGCACTCTCCCAAGCCACCCCAGCCCCTCAAGCAGCCTTGCCACCTGTCTGGCTCCCACATAGCCTTACACTTCACAGACTGGACCTGCTGAAAAGCGCACCCAGCCTCGCTGCCAGCTCTCCATGGCCCCCCCAGGGATGCTGATCCAGCCCCAGACGGAGTCCCCATGTTCACTGAACCCCACGGGGAGTGGGCAGGGAGCCGGAATGTGAACAGTGAGCCCGAGGAGGATCTGGCCAGGTTCACCGGGAGGCAGGTAGTGGGCTGACTGTAACACAGAAACGTGGAGCCTAGCATAGACGGCAGAGCCCAGAGACCCGGCGAGAGCCCAGGACTGAGCTCCCCACAGACAAACCAGACTCCACATGGGAACACAAAAGCAAAAAGGCGTCTTATTGCCAAGTCATGAATGCAAAAGAACATGCTTCAGTGGTTCTTACCTGGTAAAATTCCCGAAGCCAGTTCTTCTGCAGGTTTTCTGGCTGTAAATTAAGAAGAAAAAGAAGAGTCAGTGAGCCCCATGGCACAGCCCAGAGCCAGGAGAAGCTCCTGTGAAGACGACATGGGGCAGCCTCATAGCAGAAGCCAGGGAGCCCAATCCACATGGGAAACCCAGTCCCACGGGGGACCCAGCGCCATCCGCACGGGAAACCCAGTGCCACGGGGGACCCAGCCCGATCCCCACGGGAAACCCAGTCCCACGGGGGACCCAGCGCCATCCGCACGGGAAACCCAGTCCCACGGGGGACCCAGCCCGATCCCCAAGGGAAACCCAGTCCCACGGGGGACCCAGCCCCATCTCCACGGGAAACCCGGTCCCATGGGGGACCCAGCACCATCCCCATGGGAAACCCAGTGCCACGGGGGAACCAGCCCCATCCCCACGGGAAACCCAGTCCCACGGGGGACCCAGCTCCATCCCCACGGGAAACCCAGTCCCACGGGGGACCCAGCTCCATCCTCACGGGAAACCCAGTCCCACGGGGGACCCAGCTCCATCCCCACGGGAAACCCAGTCCCACGGGGGACCCAACTCCATCCGCACAGGAAACCCAGTCCCACGGGGGACTCAGCTCCATCCCCACGGGAAACCCAGTCCCACGGGGGACCCAGCTCCATCCGCATGGGGAAACCCAGTCCCATGGGGGACCCAGCTCCACACGGGGGGCTCCACTCTGAAGACTGTCACAGGGACGTGGCGCACAACATGGTCTGTCCTAGTCAAGCCCGGCAGAGTCCCGGGGCCCCACACGGGTGGTAAGTCGGGGAAGGCCCTGTGTTGCTCCAGCCTCCATCCCTCCCAGGGAGGAGATGGCTCAGTCAGTAACCCAGCTCCAACAAGCAAGACGGTGGCACCTTTTCACACCTGCCCCCGTGTGGGGCAAAGCCCCTTCGCAGGGAACTACAGGACCCGTGCTTTGCGGAGCATGAAACGTCACGCTCACACATGGGCATTTCTGTGTGTCTGGGGTGGAAAGGAGAGTGGCAGGAAGGGGCTTTTACAGGGTCAGTCACAACTGTCAGGACCTTCAGGAAGCACTTGCTACAGCTGTCAACAGAAACCCTACCCCACGCCACACGCATGCACACGCACACACACACACATGTACACACACCAGGAAACTCCAGCCCCGCCACAGAGGCCCAGGCCCCAGGAAGCTCCCGGACAGACTCGGAGGAGGCAGGTGCAGGCCGGAAAATGCTGCTGCTTGAGAAGGGACAGCCCCGCCGCTCTCCCGCCCTGACGGCTGCGCTGGGCCCCAGGCCACCTGGGCGCTCCTACGGGCTGCGCCACGCTGGCAAGGGCAGCACAGCTCTTCAAACCCTGGAGTGGGGAGGCCCCAGCCGAGGCACCAGGCCAAGCACTCGCCTGTGTGGCTCGGGCCACCCACGTTCAGGAAGCACCCCAGCTCCAACAACGCCCCCCGTGGGGGCAGAGTCAGCGTCTAACAGGGTCCAGTTTCCATTTCTCCAGGAAACTAAGATCTAGAGATGCGTCACACAACAACGTGAGTGTCCTCAGCACTACGGAACTGCACACTCCAAAGTGGTTAAGCTAGTAAATGTAATGTTGTGGGGTTTTGCCACAATTAAAAACAATAAACAAGGCCCTGCCCCCACTCCCATGGGGACTAAAGCCCCTGCCCTGGTCTCAGCCTCCGTGGCTGTGGGCATGGTGCCAAGACATGCAGGTCGCCCGTGCAGCTGGGCCCAGACTCCACACCCACGCAAACACAACAGCATCACAAGGCTGGCCACACGCCAGGCACGCTCCTCCCTTCGCTGGCTGACAGGTCTAAGAATCCTAAAAGGCAGGAAGACTGAATTTTAGATAAATGAAACAAGGACCACAGACCACAGGACGGAGCTGAGAACACCTGGCTCCAGTCTTCAAGGACACACAACCCCGGCACGCACACACACACACACACACAAAGGGACAGAACTGCACACTGCAGCGCCGAGGCCCCCCCGTGCCATGTCCAGGGACTCCTCATGGGACCCACGTAACCACCCCCGCAAAAGGGAAAGCCATCAGCCCACGCCGCCCAGCAGGAGGGGAGGCCATCGGCCCACGCCGCTGTCCCACCACTGAGGACCCTCAGCCCACACGGACAGCCTCCCTCGGCCCCAGCTCCTACCAGCAAGTCCCCGTCGAGGGTCCCACATCCAGCGGCAGCTGCATGTCCAGCAGCCTTGCCCAGGGGCCGCCCTGAACACCAAAGGCATAAAGGCAACAGCGGACACCCGGACACACTGTTCACGTGAGCGCCCTGCCCCAGCACCACGCTCCGGCCCAGTTCACGGGTCACAACCTCATTTTAATCGTGGACATGGCTTCCCCCAACTTTGACTGTGGATCCACTGAGGTTCATAAGCCCAGATGGTCCTAGAACAGTGCTCGAAACACAGATATCCGTGTTTGTTGACTGCGCATGAGGAGGCACTCAGAGGCTGTGAAACAATGAAACCAAAAGTCCAAGTGAAAGATGAAGCCAAATACACTCCAAAGAAGGAAGAGAAGACACATGCTGATAAAAGACAAGGCCCTCAAGGCCTCCAGCTCTTCTCTGCAGCACACACCCTGCCACTAGTCGGGGTCACTGTGATGGCCGCTGTGCCCATGAGGCCCTGCCCAGGGGGCCCGCATGGCACTGCTGCTTGTGCCTGGCTGACCCTGGCCCCATGCCGCTGCCCCACCAGCCCCCCCCACCCCGGCCTCAGTGACACTGTGTCGCTGCCCTGACCTCCCCTAGGGGACCCGCACTCTCCCCATCCCCTTCCCAGCTCCCTCCTGGGGACCCACACCCTCCCCATCCCCTCCCAGCTCCCTCCTGGGGACCCGCACCTTCCCCATCCCCTTCCCAGCTCCCTCCTGGGGACCCGCACCCTCCCCATCCCCTTCCCAGCTCCCTCCTGGGGACCCACACCCTCCCCATCCCCTTCCCAGCTCCCTCCTGGGGACCCACACCCTCCCCATCCCCTTCCCAGCTCCCTCCTGGGGACCCACACCCTCCCCATCCCCTTCCCAGCTCCCTCCTGGGGACCCACACTCTCCCCATCCCCTTCCCAGCTCCCTCCTGGGGACCCACACCCTCCCCATCTCCAGCCCCTTCCCGGCTCCCTCCTCAGGGATCTCCCTGCTCTGTCCTCATGTCTTTCCAGTCTACACTCCAAAGGCAGCCAGGGTGATCCTCAGAAAACACAAGCAAATCCACCTCCAGGGCCCTCCTGCTCTCTCACAGTAAAGGGCAAAGGCCTTCCAGGTCTGCGCAGCCAGCAGGCCCTGAGCCCTGCCCTCCCTCCACCTGCTTTGCTCTGAGTCTCAGATGTGTGGTCCTCGGGCCTCTGCCTCTCTCTGCAGATTCGCAGTGGCCCCCACACCTTCCCCGCTCGCAGGTCTGGTCAAATACCGTCTTCTCCAATTTTCCCTGGGTGACTGAGCCTTCCCAGCCCAACAGGCGACCCTAACCCAGCGTTTGTCCATTTCGAGCAGTCAGGCTGCAGCACGCTCCTTCCCGGTCTTCATTCCAGCCGGGACTATCTCCAGGAAAAGGACATTTCCCTCTGCAGCCCCTCAGCCCACAGTGTGCAGCAGGGCAGCTCCAGGGGCTGATATGGCAAGAAAACCTTTTCAAGCACTGTCGCGTTCTGGGCAAAGATGCACAAGAAAGAGTAAGACGCCCTTCTCCCCCCAAACCTCCCTGAGTAACAAAAGGCGGGAGAGGAAGAGAAGGATGCTCCTCCAGGAGCAACACAACAGGGTCCGACTCCATCCGTGCTCCTGGGGATGCCGCGGTCACGGGAAGGGAGGATGTTTCCAGGACAGGCGTCGGAGAGGGGATCCTGCCATGCAGGATGGGGCGGAGAACCAGCGGGAACCTGCGCGTCCATCCTGACAAAGGGACTCGGAAAACAAGACTGAAAACGTACCCAGAAACAAATACCAAAATAAAAGAATCCCTGAAAACAAGAGAAAACAGACCAAGCCTAGAAAGAGAATGGGAACCCTCACTTAAAAACGGGGGAAAAGATCAGCAGCAAAACCTAAACACTGGAAAACAGAATCCCCAACGTGCCGGGCAGAACTCAGGTGACAGCAGAGCCCAGAATTCCGAAGGGGAAGACCATGGTGACCCAGATTGCGTCCACGCAGCACAGAACCAGGGGCGGAACAGAGAGTGTCTGTTACAAACTAAGGAAACGCAAGCATCAGAACCTACCGAGTCAGCAGGTGGGTAAGAACGGGGATACCTTCCCAGGCATGGCATGCACAAACCTGCTCTAAAATGAAAATGGACTGTTACACTCTACATTCTTAAAGTTTAAAAAAGTTTTCGTATCCTTCGAAGAATTTTAGAGATGTATCTCTTGCACCCGGAAGTATTTATCTCAAGTTTAGAAGTCCCTTGAGCTTCCCTTCAGTGTCTCTCCTCACAACTTGAGCAGGACTGCACGTAACTGGTGGAGCTGAAGACGGCAGCCAGCAGCACCCGCCCGCCTCGCGGAGCTCCGCACCCTGGCGAGGCGTTTATCTCACGTGGACAAGGCTTCCTTCTGGGCAGTGGAGTTGGAGTGATCTGTATTTTTTGATAATGCATATTCTTAAGGGAAGGGAGAAATAGACCTTATGAAATAACTCTATTTTAGTGGGCAGCACTAAAAAACAGATTGATCCTTAACGTGTTCAGTAGACAGCCCCTAACGCAGAACATCCACAGGAGAGACCAGGATGCCAGACACAGCCAGGCCCACGGCTGCCCCAAGGCCCAGCTCCTCCCATGTGTACCGTGTGCGGCTTCGGAAGGCTGAGGCGGCTGGCAGGAGAGAAATCCCCGAGCACTTCACACTGCTGGGGGAAGAGGCATTAATTGACAAGGAGTACTAGCACTAGTTAAATATTTACTTTTAAAATGCTATATTAGGTCCTTTCTTTATTCCACAAAGAAATTAAACTCCAGATGGATTCAGAAGACAAACATAAGACTTGAAACCTCAAAGGAATCCGGAGAGAAAAGGAGCAAACGGCTGCCCTCCTGGTAGAAGCAGAGCCTTTCCAGACCCAAAAGGAAAGAGGTGGCCTCTGCGAGGTAACACTCCAAACCAGAGCCGCCCCAGCACGCACGCTCAGTACATCTGCGGGCGACGGAAAGCGTTCCCTCTGCGATCAGGACAGGACAGCCATGCTCCTCACTGCCATGAAACAGTGCACAGGGAGACCCAGCCAGGGCAAGGGGGCAGGAAAAACAGAGAAAAGGCACCGAATGGGAAAGGAAGAAGTAAAATTATCCCAGTTCACAGACTACAAGCTTTTATGTGTACAAAACCCTACATATGCCACCAAAAGACTGTTAGAAATAAGGCCAGGCACAGTGGCTCATGGCTGTGATCCCAGCATTCTGGGAGGCCGAGGTAGCTGAATCAGCTGAGGTTAGGAGTCCAAGACCAGCCCGGCCAACATGGCAAAACCCCGTCTCTACAAAAAAATACAAAAAAAAATTAGACAGGTGTAGTGGTACGTGCCTGTAGTCCCAACTACTGAGGAGGCTGAGGCAGGAGGATGGCCCGAATCCAGGAGGCCAAGGCTGCAGTGAGCCAAGACCATGCCACTGCACTCCAGCCTGGGTGACAGAGCAAGACTCCATCTCAAATATTCAGCAATTCAGCAATGTGACAGCATATGAGATCAACACACAAACAAGTGTCATTTCTATACACTAACAATGAACAATCTGAAAAGAAATTTTTTTTAAATCCCATTTACAATATCATCAAAAAATAAAATACTTAGAAATAAACTTAGCCAAGGAGGAAAAGACATGTACACTGAAAACCACAAAATGTCGCTGAAGAAACATTAAGCAAGATATCTATTCCGTGTTCACAAACTGGAATTAATACTAAGACACTGAGACTACCCAAAGAGATTGGCAGATTCAATTGACATCAAAATCCCAGTGACTGTTTTGCAGAAAGAGAAAAGCCCATGCTAAAATTCATATGAATCTCAAAGGAGCCGGAAGAGCCCAACACAGTCTTGAAAAAGAACAAACTGGAGACCTCACACTTCTTTACGTGGACCTTAACTTGAGCTGCCCCAGACCATGGGAACCCACATCGCATCAGCACGGGCTGGATGTGGACCTGGAGTCAAAGGACACTTGGAGCTTTAAAATGCGGCTGCCCGGCTGGATTTCGGACGTGCGTGGCCTGCAGCGCCTTTGCTTTGGCCAATGTTTCCCATTTGGAACGGCTGTATGTACCCAACACCTGTACCTCACGGTATCTAGGACGGAACCAGCGTCGCTGGTGATTCTGCAGGCCATAGGTGGAAGGGACTTGCCTTGTCTCACATGAGACTTTGGACTGCGGAATTTCGGGTTAATGCTGCAATGAGCTGAGACCTTGGGAGGCTATTAGGAAGGCATGATTGGTTCTGAAATGTGAGGACATGAGGTCTGGAGGGGCCGGGGTGGAATGACATGGTTTGGCTATGTCCCCACCCAAATCTGAACTTGAGTTGTATCTCCCAGAATTCCCACGTGTTGTGGGAGGGACCCGGGGGAGGTAACTGAATATGGGGGCTGGTCTTTCCTGTGCTAGTCTCATGATGGTGAGGAAGTCTCAGGAGATCTGGTGGCTCTGTCAGAGGTTTCTGCTTTGCTGTCTCTCATGTTCTCTTGCCACTGCCACAGAAGTGTCTTTCGCCTCCTATCATGATCCTGAGGCTTCCCCAGTCATGTGGAACTGTAAACCCAAGTAAACCTTTTTCTTCCCAGTCTCGCATGTATCTTTATCATCAGCATGAAAACAGACTAATATGGTTCCCAAAAGAATGAAATCAGGAACTGAAACAGATATTTGTACCACCCACAGTCAGCCAAAAGGTAGAAGAAACCCAAGTGTCCATCCACGGATAAATGGATAAAACGTGGGCCATCCACGTAATTCAGCCTTAAAAAGGCATATTCTGGCTACACAACAACCTTGAGAACATGATGCTGAGGAAGGAGAATAAGCCAAACACAAAAAGACAAAAACTGTATGATCTCACTCACGTGAGGTATCTGGAGTCGTCAGATTCTTGGAGACAGATCGTAGATGTTGGTGACAAAGGAGCTGGGGGCGGATGGGGACTCAGTGTTGAACAAGGATAGAGGAGCAGTTTCACAAGTAAAAAGAGACCTGGAGATGGACGGCAGTGACGGTTACGCCACGTTATGAAAGCATTTAATACCACTGAATTGCACCCTTAAACGTGGTTGAGACGGAAAATTTCATACCGATTTTACCACATTAAAAAGGCAGCGGTGATGATCTCCATGGCCACAGCTCCACATAAGCAGCTGAGCCACACGCTGCAACTCTAACATCTGAGAGCTGCGCTTCACTCACCTCACACAAATGAAAACGGAATCCTGAGCCCAGCAGTGGTAAACATGCATCCCACAGGCTCACCCACATGAAACTGAAATGGAAATGAAAATCGACAGTAAATCTCAGACCTGCCCAAAACGCCCAGGGTCACCACGTGTACCACAGACCCACAACACACACCGACACGCAGTCGCCGCATGTACCACAGCCCCTCCGCACGCACCGACACCCAGAGTTGCCGCGTGTACCACAGCCCCACAGCACAAACCACACACCCAGAGATATTACATATACCATAGCCCCACAATACACACTGAAGGATAAAATGCTGGAAACAGAGTAATGAGCAGACACGCAACACACATAGATGTTAACACAATTTTTTAAAATGCTCTGCATATAAAAATATCCCCATCTAACATGTAACACTATTTTTCAACTTTCCCAGTGCATTCCTGAAAATGTGTAAGAAATTATATAATTAATTAAAATTCACACCTGAAATTAAAATATCATATCCTGATATTTGCCTCAAATTTTATCCCACTGAATGTAAGGACCATCACAACAAACCACAATCTCATCGATGAAGAAAATGTGGGCATAGCAAGTTCTCACCACCTGCAGGAATGGGGGAGACGCCTGAGTCCTTGTGGAGGTGCAGAGACCACATCCAGACACCCCAACACATCTCCTGAGCCTTGTGGAGGTGCAGAGACCACATCCAGACACCCCAACACATCTCCTGAGCCTTGTGGAGATGCAGAGACCACATCCAGACACCCCAACACATCTCCTGAGCCTTGTGGAGATGCAGAGACCACATCCAGACACCCCAACACATCTCCTGAGTCCTTGTGGAGGTGCAGAGACCACATCCAGACACCCCAACACATCTCCTGAGTCCTTGTGAGAGAAGAGGGAGGCGACAGCAGCAGAAACACCTGAGGACAGAAAAGGGTCTGTCGCTTATGGGTTCAAATTGCCAGAAAATAAACCCTTGGCCAGCAAAACAGAAGCAAGTACACATGTGTACACACACACGTACAGGGGCCCACAAACAAACACATGCATACACACGCACATGTAGAGGGGCACACAAACACACATGCATGAGCACACTCACAAACACATGTGTACACGCACACACACGTAGAGGAGCCCACACAAAAACCACACATACATGCACACACTCATACATGTAGAGGAGCCCACACAAAAACCACACATACATGCACACACTCATACACGTAGAGGAGCCCACACAAAAACATACATGCATGCACACACTCATACACAAACACATGCACACACGTACAGGAGCCCACAAACGCACATGCATGCACACAAACACAGGCACACATAAGCATACACACATAAACACGTACACACGTACAGGAGCCCACACACACACAATTCATACTCACAAACACATGCACACACATGCATACATGCACACACACATACCGGAACCCATACACATACATGCATGCACACACTGAAACACAGGTACACACATGCATTTACACACAAGTACACCTGTAAAGGAGTCCACCAGCACACATATGCGTTCATGCTCACAAACACATGCACACACATGCACACACGTACAGGAGCCTGCATGCAAACATATGGATGTGCACACACAACACACCCACGTACGCACACACATGCACACACGTGTACACACGCACAAACATGCACACACATACGGACACATGCACACACGTACAGGAGCCTGCATGCAAACATATGGATGTGCACACACATCACATGCATGCACAAACATGCACACATGTGTACACACGCACAAACATGCACACACATGCGTACACACACATACAGGAGCCTGCACCCACATGCATGCACACACAAACATGAATACACATGCGTACACATGCACACGTGCAGGAGCCCACACATGTGTGCACACACACAAACATGCATACATGGACACACACAGACACCTGTAGTGGTGTCCACACACATGCATGAACATGCATAAATGCACACACATGTACAGGAGCCCACACACATTCATGCACACTCACAAACACATGCACACATACAGGACCTGCACACACATGCAATCACACACACACACATACAGGACACTGCACACAAACACAAGCACACACACCTATAGGAGCCTGCATACAAACATCCATGCACACTCACACATGCACACACATACAGAAGCCGGGACACACATGCACATTCAGCCCAAATACAAATGTACACACGTGCACACTCACAAGCACACAAACATGCACACATCTGCACCCTTGGGTGCCCTCTTCTGCCAAGATCAAAGACAAAAATGAAATTTTTGATGTACATATTCCAGAAGCTTTCATAAAATTAGACCCTGCCTACCACAACACCCTTTAACTGAGGACCATTCATCCTGCCCAAACTGGTCTTTGCTCGGCCAGGCCACCACGTTGCCATGCCACGTCCATGTGGCTGTCCCACTGAGTGATGGGCACAAACCAGAGTGACCGGACTCTTTCCCAGGAGCAGCTCTGGCCAGGACTCTTTGGAGGTACGGCCCATGTTTGGTTAATGTAGTTATTTTTAAAACGGCTGAAGGGAGAATAAAAGATAAACACACAAACTAGGTCTTAAAGAAATGCTCAAATTTCAACCCACAGGCCAACCAGCTCTTCTCAACAGTTTTCTCAACAGAAAAAGCAGCACACACCTTCTTTTTCTGTTAAGCACCCAAACATTCTCTTGGTCTCAAAGAAGATATAAAAACTATCAAAATATGGAAAATGTTAAAAAAAAAAAAAGAAGACTAATTCCTTTCAAATGTGGAACTCTATATTTCTGGGAGTCAAACCTAAAGAAAGTAAGTCAAAGAGCAAAAATGCTTTGTAAATAGAGAAGTTTACGACAGCATCATTTATAAGAGGATCACAATTAGAATACTGCAGAATAATACAGATGGCTCCTCAATAAAGACAGTTACACGGGGCACCCACCGAAGAAAAGCAGAGGGCAACATCAAAAACAAATGTGTCGGACGATGAAACATGCTGTGCGGATAGACAGGCTGCCAGTGACACACACCACAATGCAGGTGAGGACGACAGTGAACTACACACTCAGCAACACACACCACAATGTAGGTGAGCACTGCAGTGAACTACACCCTCACTAACACACACCATAATGTAGGTCAGGACAGCAATGAAACTACACATTCACCAACACACACCACAATGCAGGTCAGGACGACAGTGAACTACACACTCACCAACACACACCACAATGTAGGTCAGTACGACAGTGAACTACACACTCAGCAACACACACCACAATGTAGGTCAGTACGACAGTGAACTACACACTCAGCAACACACACCACAATGCAGGTCAGGACGACAGTGAACTACACACTCAGCAACACACACCACAATGTAGGTCAGTACGACAGTGAACTACACACTCAGCAACACACACCACAATGTAGGTCAGGACGACAGTGAACTACACACTCAGCAACACACACTCCATTGTAGGGATGATTCACCGTTACCACACAGAGTGAGCCGGCAGACTCTTCTACACATACACGAGGATTCACTGTTATCACAAGTAGGAAGCAGGCGGACTCTTCTACACATACATGGTGATTCACTGTTGGGAAAACCACTAATACAACAAATCATACCAACAGATCTTAAAAAAAGTCAAATGATTATAGTTCCTGGCAAAGTTAACTAAAGAATTTCAGTTACGGTTGCAACATGTAAGAACTTTGAAAATTTCCAAAATTAGTGCAGACACCAAACCACCGATCCATGAAGCCCAGAGACTATCAAGCAGGATAAATGCCAAACCATCTATACCTAGGCCCATCATATCCCAATTGTAGGAAATCATAGACACAGAAAATCTTGAAAGAAGCAATAAAAAAATACATCTTAGCTACAGAGGAGCAAGGACAAGCATTGAGTGAACCTGTCAACAGACACCACACCAGCAAGGAGAGAGTAGAGTGAAAAACGCGCCCTCCAATCATGTGTGCAGTAGTCATCCTTCAAAACTGAAAGAAAAAGAAACTTCCTCACACAAAACAGTAGGTGTGCCCTGTGAGTCATGTTTAAAAAGTTCTTCAGGGAGGAAAAATGAGACAAGTCACAACTCTGGATGTACTGTAGGAAAGGAAGAATGATGGGGAAGGAGTAAGTGAAGGTTAATTCTTTGTAAGTTAACTGAAAAGTTCTTCTATTAAAGTCAACAACCACTTGTCATAAATTTGCAACGCAGGCCTCCAGCAGGCTTGCAGGGCCCCCCACGCCCTGGCATTCCCACCCCGGGTAATCCTCACCCTCAGTGCAGGCGGCACTCCCACGCCTAGGCTATGAGGCAAAGGTGAAAGGGCCTGGCAGAGTAAGGAAGTACCATCTCCAGTTGATCTGAAGTTAATCAAAAGGGGGCTAATCCTGGGTGGGTCTGGTCTTATCAGTGAGCCACTTCCGAGTGAGTCTAAAGGTCTGAGGCCATAAGCAGAGGGCAGTCTCTTTCTCACGGGCTCTGGCGCAGCAAGAAGCCACGAGTCCTACAACCATAGGGAGGGGAGATCTGCCGAGTCCCTGCGGTGGTCTGAAAGCAGGCCCTGCCCCGTTGGGCCTCCAGATGACAGTGCAGCCCCCTGAGAACACGCAACCTGACTGCAGCCGTGGATACCTGAGCCGAGGGCCCAGCAGCTGAGCCTGATGCCCACCCTACAGAAGCATGAAACTACAAGCAGATGCTTGCTTTAAACCACGACATCTGCGGTCACCTGTTATACAGCACAGAGTCACACGTGTGCCCATATGATGACTATACACATCTGTATCATAAAATAAAATAAATATTAGTTTAAACATGTACAGCCAGGCATGGTGGCTCATGCCTGTGATACCAGCACCTTCGGAGGCCAAGGCGGGCAAATCACCTGAGATCAGGAGAGCGTGACCAGCCTGGCCAACATCGTGAGACCGCATCTCTACTAAAAATAGCTGGGTGTGGCACGTGCCTGTAGTCTCAGCTACTCAGGAGGCCGAGGCAGGAGAATCGCTTGAGCCCGGGAGGTGGAGCTTGCAGTGAGCTGAGATCGCACCCCTGCACTCCAGCCTGGGCCACAGAGCAAGACTGCCTCCAGAAAAGAAAACTTGTTTTTCCCCACTGAGATTTTGTTTTGGTATAATGTCTACAATAAGACTCCAATTTAAAACTTTACCCTGACAGTTAACAAACTATCTCACAATGGACTGTTAAGCCGTCCGAATCAGCCTGTTCCTGACGCTGCTCTGTAGTGAACCTGCCCCTCCCTCTCCAGAGAGCTCCTCAAATACGTACTTCATTTATGTCTCCAAACTCTTGGCGTTTCCTTAACTTGCTGTTTTTCTGGACTTTTTCTGTATCGCATTCAATAATTTGTGGATGTATACAATCCTTCAAAATTCCTCACTTACGGCACAGTTCTATGCTCTAGCCTTAGCAGCGGAATGCTTTGTGTTCACTGTTCTCACTTCTTGTTTAACAGCAGCAACGCTGAGTCCCATATGAGACGTGGATCAGAAGCATCCCCCCCACACACACTGACACCTCTTCCCGGGCAAACCCGGTCATTCCCCAGGACACGGCAAAGGTGCCGTGACGCCCAGTGCCATCCACGCTCACATCCCAGGAGGGAGTGAGGTCCGAAAGGGAAACGGGCAGAGCCACGGGGACGGGAACGGAGACCCGAGCTCCCTGCATCTGCCGAGGACGCCACAGCACACCTGGAAGAGCCGAGAAAACGGAGCTGACAACCAGAGAGTCCAGGAAAGCAGGAGGCCGCAAAGTGAACATCCAGAATCACGGCCACCACAGACACAAGCGATAGCCAGGCCGAAGAGAACGCTCCGCCTACAGCGCAGCAAGGGAGCCTGACGAATGGCCTTTCACAGATGTGAACACTCTGTAAGAGAAAAACCCTAAGACATTCCGTAAGGAAACGAACAAAACTGGGTGTCCGTGGAAAGACCCCCCGGCTTCCCGAGAGCATGACTCAGCGCCATAAAGCCGCAGGTCCTCTCCGGGGAGCAGAAACAGCCCCGGCCCGTCCGATGGCCTCCAGCCGCCCGCCCCGCCCAGCCCCGCTGAGACAAGGTGATTCTAAAGTTCATACGGAAAAATAAACTGTGACTCAAAACCCAAACACAATCTTTAAAAAGAGTAAGTCAACTATAACTTTTTTTAAACATTGGCATGGCAAAATCAAAAGACAAATGTCAAAGCGGTTGAAAATAATTGCAACATACATCACAGATAATTAATCTTCTTAAATCTGAAGCACTCTTAAAAGTCAAGGGAAAATACAAAACACAAACTGATTGAAAAATGAGCAAAAACCCACAGAGGAGTCACAGGAGAAGATCCCTGAATGTGGGTGACGCAGCCTTCCCCACAAAAGGTCCCTGGATGACGACATACACAGGAGGAGAAGCCTCCTCCTGCTAAGAGGAGTGTGAGGTCACAGTCTTCCCTGTGACAGCAGCCTGGGCCTCCAGAGCTGGTGGCATGAGAAGCGCCCAAGCTCACCTTGGTAAAGTTCTTGCCCAGAATCTCTAAGCAAAAACGATGGAGCAACCAACTACCTAACTTAGGCATGAACAGGACAACTAACCAGGGAGCAAGGAGCAAGCCACTGCCACAGTGACCCACACGCGGGCTGCCACAGTGACCCACACGCGGGCTGCCACAGTGACCCACACGCGGGCTGCCACAGTGACCCACACACGGGCTGCCATAGTGACCCACAGGCAGGCTGCCCTCCAGACAAGTGGACTAGACGGTTTCAGCCGCAGTGACCCACATGTGGGCTGCCAGTGACCCACACGTGGGCTGCCACAGTGACCCACACGCGGGCTGCCACAGTGACCCACACGCGGGCTGCCACAGTGACCCACAAGCGGGCTGCCACAGTGACCCACACGCGGGCTGCCATAGTGACCCACAGGCAGGCTGCCCTCCAGACAAGTGGGCTAGACGGTTTCAGCTACAGTGACCCACATGTGGGCTGCCAGTGACCCACACGTGGGCTGCCACAGTGACCCACACGCGGGCTGCCACAGTGACCCACAGGCGGGCTGCCCTCCAGACAAGGGGGACAGATGGTTTCAGATGGCAAGGTCAGAAAGACCAAAGCAGGGGTCGAGATGAAAAGACTCTAACATTAACGACCTCCAAATACAGCCCATGACCCCTGTACACATCCAGGAAGAAGGGACTCAATGCCATCAAGGATGTCCAGATACAACAGGTTGAGGTGACACTAGACGCTACGCTTAAGATCACTGCACCGAGGACCAGTGGCACGGGGGTCAGGACGTCCACGAACGCAGGCCCCACCAGCAACTCCACAACTGTCACAACGTCCCCCCCTGCGTTCCAACGGCGTCTCCTCACACTTGTCTGCACCCCAGGAGGAGCTGGACACAGCCAGCCTGCCTGCCCGCCTTCCTGCCAGCGGTCAGCTGCTGGACACCAGCCACGCTCCGGTCCTCGTGGCGTCTCCCCACACAGGACAGCGTCGCCGCGGGGATGGAGGCTACACTGTTGACTCCCCCAGCAGGATGGCATCTGCCCACTGGAGTAGGCCCCGCCCCTCTGTCCCCTGCTGGCAGCAAACCTTGACCAATTATTTCCAGCCAACTTCTGCAAAGCCCAGATGCTGTAACTGCCAGCCACCTTCGAGCCTCCACTTCCTCTTCCAGTGATGCTGATAATGTGACACCATCCATGCAGGAGCCGTGGGTCCCGGCGAGGGGTTCCAAGGCTTGGCGTGGCATTCCACATCGGTGCCCTCCCACCACGCGCTGCTCCGCCTGCTCTGTGAAACCTCCCTGTGCTGGCGCCAGGCGTGGTCCTGGGTGGAGGCTGGGGGCTCCCTGGCATGCAATGACCTGTGTCACCCCCTAGACCCACAGCACCCCCCCCACCGCACCACTGGTCTGCACAGGGCAAGAGTGGAGAGCCAGGAGTGTCTCCTCGAGTCAGACGCCACCTCTAGTCCACTCTCTGAAGGCCATGAGTCAACACCGTTTTGGAAGAAACGGCAATGTGGCCATCCCCCTCCCACTCACCAGGCACTGGCTGGGCCCTGGCTGGCAAGGGGCACACTGGGTGCTGAGACGCACAGGACCAGCAGGCTGAGCCGTGGACACAGCGAGACACTGCTACAGGCAGGACACTGGATGCCGAGACCCACACGACCCGTGAACTGGGCCGTGG
Organism: Saimiri boliviensis; assembly: GCF_048565385.1. Lineage (NCBI taxonomy): Eukaryota > Metazoa > Chordata > Mammalia > Primates > Cebidae > Saimiri > Saimiri boliviensis. The sequence continues at coordinate 116,374,062 of NC_133460.1, read as the reverse complement.
ACACCCACGAGAAATCTCTACAGGCAGGACACTGGGTGCTGAGACCCACAGGACCCGTGAGCTGAGCCGTGGACACAGCGAGACACCGCTACAGGCAGGACACTGGGTGCCGAGACCCACATGACCCGTGAGCTGAGCCATGGACACCCACGAGAAACCTCTACAGGCAGGACACTGGGTGCCGAGACCCACAGGACCCGCGAGCTGAGCCGTGGACACAGCGAGACACCGCTACAGGCAGGACACTGAGTGCCGAGATGCACAGGACCCGCGAGCTGAGCCGTGGACACCCACAAGAAACCACTACAGGCAGGACACTGGGTGCCGAGACCCACACAACCCGTGAGCTGAGCCGTGGACACCAGTGAGAAGCCTCTACAGGCAGGAGGCTTCCCAAATGGGACTCCGTCCCAACAGGAAGAAAATGCTGGAAGCAGTGGAGGCTGTGGCCAAGGGGGCCAGCCGCTGCTCACCTCACAGTGGGGTCTGAGGAAGGGTATGAGGGGTGAGTGCCTTGGCTCAGAGCACGGCCCCAGCCGGAGGCCCTGCAAAGGGACCCTCGGTGTTAGGGACCAGGCACCCACATTCTGACCCATCCAGGACCTTCCACAACCTCCACCTTCCCTTTGCCTCAAGAACCCGCACATCAAGCCCGGTGAGAAGCCACCCTCACAGCTGTCCTGGAGCCTGTGTGCACACGTGGCCCTGCAGGCCACAGCGTTCCCTCAGCAGGCAGGCACAGTGATGCTTAGCCAGAAGGACTAGTCGGCTTCAGAGACGGGGCAGGAACCCTGCACATGGCACAGACTTGGATTTCAATCCACAAAAGCCAGGAGGCCTGGGGCGGCAGCCCCCACACCCCAATCCATACCCCACACTCCGAAAGAGTGAGCACCATGTCCATACCCCAACACGCCGGACCACACCCCACACTCCAGGAAACAGTGAGCACCATGTCCACACACCAGCAGGCCGGACCACACACCACACTCCGGGAAACAGTGAGCACCATGTCCACACACCAGCACGCCGGACCACACACCACACTCCGGGAAACAGTGACCAGCATGTCCACACACACCAGCACGCTGGACCACACCCCACACTCCAGGAAACAGTGACCAGCATGTCCACACTCACCAGCACGCCGGACCACACCCCACACTCCAGGAAACAGTGAGCACCATGTCCACACACCAGAACGCCGGACCACACTCCACACTCATGCCGGACAACACCCCACACTCCAGGAAACAGTGAGCACCATGTCCACACACCAGCACGCCGGACCACACTCCACACTCACGCCGGACAACACCCCACACTCCAGGAAACAGTGAGCACCATGTCCACACACCAGCACGCCGGACCACACTCCACACTCACACCAGACGACACCCCACACTCCAGGAAACAGTGAGCACCATGTCCACACACCAGCATGCCGGACCACACCCCACACTGCAGAAAACAGTGAGCACCATGTCCACACACACCAGCACGCCGGACCACACACGACACTCCAGGAAACAGTGACCAGCGTGTCCACACACACCAGCACGCTGGACCACACCCCACACTCCAGGAAACAGTGACCAGCATGTCCACACACACCAGCACGCGGGACCACACCCCACACTTCAGGAAACAGTGACCAGCATGTCCACACACACCAGCACGCCAGACCACACCCCACACTCCAGGAAACAGTGAGCACCATGTCCACACACCAGCACGCCGGACCACACTCCACACTCACGCCGGACCACACCCCGCACTCCAGGAAACAGTGACCAGCATGTCCACACACACCAGCACACCGGCCACACCCCACACTCCAGGAAACAGTGCCCACTGATGGTGACACACACCAGCACATCAACTCATTTCCTTCCAAAGACTTCCTTAAAACTTTCAAGTACAAGCCATTTAAAAATAAAACAAGCAGCGTGGGCGCCTTCACCCTGCAGACGCAGAGCAGGCCAGGGCCTCCTGGGGACACAGGGTGGGCGCCAAGCTGGGCGGCGGGAACCCAGGGCCTCGCTGTGGATTCCTCAGGAAACCCTGCCCCACGCCACTGCTTATCCCTGGGAAAAGCATTTCCTTTCATGAGAAACGTCCTCATCTCCACGCAGCCATAAATACATCGCCGCTAAAAATAGCGCTGTAAAAGGAAGTAACGATTGGGCCTTCCAGCAAAGGACGCCACAACCGTGTCCCGGCGGTGCGGGGGGTGGCCCGGGAGAAAGGCCCCGCCTGCAAGCTGCGCCTCCAAACTCAGTTTCTTCTCTCACAACAGTTTTCCTGTTAGCCGACCCTGACAGAGCAACAGAACTAACAAGACGGGGACAGGGGAACAGATGTCTTCCCATGAAACGTCACGGAGAAATACCCTCCTCCTTCATCAAACAGAGACAAAATCAGCTTAAGTCTCTACACGTTATGGCAAACTTCTCCTAAAGATGCATGTTAGCAAACTTAATCCACTGGGAAAAAAAAAAAGGCTGGGTGAATTTTATAACAGGTATTTCCCCTACAAAGTATACTTAGAATATATTTCAGTGATAGCTTATCACTAGAGAGGGCCAAATTCTACCAAACCACGTAAGTGTAACTTTGAAATCACAGCACACAAAGCGCAAGGATCTACAAGCCTCGTTTCTGAGCGGAATCCCCTGGCCAGATCCCGAGCACGAAGCAGCATGGAAATTCCGCACAGTCCCCGCACAGCAGCATCTCCGGTCACCGGGACCCTGGGGACGGGGGCTCCCTCCAGCAGGGCGGCATCCCTTCCCCTTCGTGATTTCTACCCTCGAATCACACAGGCCATGCCAGGATCCCTGCCAGCCCCGCAGAGCACACCATGGGCCGTGCTGGCCGCAGCAGAAGGGGGCGGGGCCGCCCAACTGCTCCTCACCCAGACCCCCGCCACCCCCAGGAAGACCTGCCAGCCCCTCCTGCCACAGACGCAGCCCTCGCCGGAACAGGCCCGAGTAGCCTGGTCCATCTGTCCGCCTTTCAAGTTCTGTGAACGCTGCTGACTGCCTGTTCTCCTCACACTGGCTCTCTTGTCTGTTTTTGTAAATGTGTTTGTAATATTTTTTAAAACTGAAAAACCAAAGTCATAGCACACTCCACGGCTCGGCTGTGACTGAAACACACACAGTCCTAGTGACACTAATCGTGGTGACCACGGAGTCAGAGTGGCAGGGGAGGGCCACGTGGGGGACGGGGAATGGTGACATGGATGTGCAGACACCGACAGGTGATGAAAAGCTAACTGCAACTCCGACTTGCTGCTAACAAACACGCGGTGGCCCGCAGAGAACCACGGCCCCGCCGCACGGCGGCCTTCCGCCACGCACACGTGTTTCTTTCTCTGTTCAACTTAAGTGGAAACTGCGTTTCCAGTGAATCACCCTCGTTTTAGAAATCTGGGGAAATTTGGCAGGAGGGAGGCACAGGAGAGAGCTGAACTCAGTGGCAGTGCCATCACGGCGAGGCTCTGGTGCGCATCCCCATAACCAGCCATTTCACTCCAGATTCCAGTGACCTTGCAGGAACCCGCCGCCCCCAGCCACCCTTCCAGGCCACCCACGGCGGCCTCCAGTCCCCCGCGCTAGGTGATGCCGCCAGACGCTCCGCAGCACCAGCCACTCGGCTGACCACGTCCCATAGAGGAAGTCAAGCGGGTTTCTGGGGACTGGTGGGTGCCCTGCTTCTGCCAGCCGTGCGGCACTGTTCGGGGAATGGTGACAAGCGCGCCACGGAGCTGTGGGCCCCTCAAGAGGCTGCCCTGCCGGGGTCCACAGAGCCCCCTGCTCTCCTCACAAGAAACCAAACGTGTGCCCAGTGCCCGTCCTGGAGAGTGCTTGCTTCTGCTCTGCCGCTGACAAAACCCGGCCGTGGTAACAGAGCTGGAGACAGGGAAGACGCGGAGACGGCCCGAAGTCGGCTTCTGCTGCCAGAGGGCCACCTCTGATGGCCCGGGAGAGTCAGCACCCCAGAAGCACAGGGCGTGTCCTGCCCCAGCTGCGGGAGGCCAGTCTCTGCCCAGGTCTCCAGAGGCACATCCGTTCCCCTTTGCAAAGGGCAGCTGTGTCCCTAACACCACCTGACCACTAGCCCACGGACAGGAGGGCCAGTCGGGTCTCAGGGACAAGTGGCAAGGTCGGGGAGGCCTCCAGTTCCAAGGAGGTGAGGCTGCTTTACGGCGACCCAGAGGGAAGCCCTGAAAGCACCTCAGGGTAGGGTCCGCACATGGACAGAGGCTGCAGCTACCCAGGAACCAGCAGTGGGCACCCGGAACGATGGTCTCCCAGCAGGGCAGCCGCCGACAGCACGCATCTGTGGGGAGCCCCGCACAGAAAATGAAATAAGCCAGGGGCTCCCCCCGAGGCAGAGGATGTGCACAAAGAACGAACTACAAGAACAGGATGCAGAGAGGGCGGTTTCTGGGGCTCCATGGCACCTGGGAATCCGGGCACGCGGCCACGGCTCCCGGGTTTGCCCCGTGGTGAGCTTCCGGACTCCCGCCGCCCTGAGGGGACACACTCCACAGCCCCGAGTGGAGGCCTTACAGGGCAGCTAGTGCCAAACCCCACACACATTATGGTTTTTGCTGTATGCACATCCACACCCACAATAAAGTTTAACATGAGGCACAGTAAGACAAACACTAACTGCCAACAATAGAGCCGTTAGGGTCACACACGGCAAGCGCTGCTCCGTGAACATGCTCGTGCCCTCTCCCTGCATACCTCACTGGGCCACACTCACCTATTCCCTTTCTTTTTTTTTTTCTTTTGAGGCAGAATTTTCCTGTTGCCCAGGCTGGAGTACAGTGGCACAATCTCGGCTCACTGCAACCTCCCCCTCCCGGGTTCAAGCAATTCTCCTGCCTCAGCCTCCCGAGTAGCTGGGACTACAAGCACACGGCACCATGCCCGGCAGATTTTTGTATTTTTAGTAGAGACGGGGTTTCACCATGTGGGCCAGGCTGGTCTTGAACGCCTGACCTCGCGATCCACCCGCCTTGGCCTCCCAAACTGCTGGGATCACAGGAGTGAGCCACTGCGCCCGGCCCCTCACCTATTTTCTGAGCGCAATGACGTAAGGTACATGAAAAGCCACAGGTGAGGACCACTACCGTACTTGTGTACAAACGATTTCATCTATTTCATCTTTTTAGAACATGTTATATTTAGGTACCTGTTAATACTTTGTATAAAGAAATTTTTGGCTCAGTTACATGACTTCTAATTTCGTTTTATTGTATATGTAGTCAAACACACAATGACTGTTAAAACAACTTCCCCTAAGCACATTTTTCATCAAAATATCGCAGTCCTTGAAAAACGTCATTTTTTTTTTTTTTTTTTTTTTTTTGAGTTGGAGTCTTGCTCTGTCATCCAGGCTGGAGTACAGTGGCTTGATCTTAGCTCACTGCAACTTCTGCCTCCCAAATTCAAGTAATTCTCTGCCTCAGCCTCCCGAGTAGCTGGGATTCCAGGTGCCCGCCACCACGCCTGGCCAATTTTTTTTTTGTATTTTTAGTAGAGACAGGGTTTCACCATCGTGGTCAGGCTGCTCTTGACCTCCTGACCTCGTGATCCACCCACTTCAGTCTCCCAAAGTGCTGGGATTACAGCCATGAACCTCCGCACCCAGCCAAAACTGCAACTTCCTAGAGGCCTCCGCAGGTCTGATCAAACGAGTTCCTCGGAGACAACTTCTCCATCACCAAGAAAAGAAAAAATCCCAGCACTGTGGGAGGCCTGAGGCCAAGAAAGACCAGCCTCGACAACACAGTGAAACCCCATCTCTACAAAAAATCACACGCTCAGCCAGGCACGTGCCTGCAGTCCCATCTACTTGGGAGGCTGAGGCAGGCTGACCCCTTGAGCCTTGGAGGTGGAGGCAGAACTGTGAGCAGGCCACTGCACCCTCGCCTGGGCCACACAGGGACACCCTGTCTCAAAATTTAACATTTCTTTTTAGTTCCTAAATAGATTAGCAAAACGAATAAACCAGTAGTTAGAATGATCCAGAATAAAAAACACAAATTATCGCTATCGGGAATCAGAGGGGTTATCACTACAGACATTGAAAGAATAATATGAGAATATGTGAACATTCTATCAACAAATTTGATCATTTATGTGAAGCAGACTGATAATTCCTTTAATTTTTAGGTTTATATTTTCCTCAGCAAATAATTTTAAAAATATAGTTATTTCTTAAAAAATAAAACTTGGCACATAATAACACAGAAAACTTGTATCTATTAAAGAAATTTGATTCGTATCAAAAACCTTCCCACAAAAAAAAAGGCACAGATGGTTTCATTGGTAAATTCCATTAAACACCTAAGGAAGAACCAGCATCAGTGACAGACGGCTTTTTCCAAACACAGAGCGGGGACGGCACTTGTCTTCCGTGTGGTTAGTGGTTAATCTCTGAAGCCAGCACAACTCCAACCCCAAAACCCGGCAAAGGTATCACAGAGGCAGAGCAAAGAAACCACATCACAGATCAACAGCTCTCACCGACGCGTACACAAAGCAAAGACAGAAATACTCACCGACGCGTACACAAAGCAAAGACAGAAATACTCACCGACGCGTACACAAAGCAAAGACAGAAATACTGTTTTTAATTTCTTTTTGGAGACACAGTCTTGCTCTGTCACCCAGGCTGCAGGGCGGTGGCGCGGTCACAGCTCACCGCAGCCTCCGCCTCCTGCGCCCAAGCAATCCTCGCCTCAGCCTCCACAGCAGCTGAAACTACAGGCGCACACCACTACACCCAGCTCATTTTTGTAATTTTTTATAGAAATGGGGTTTTTCCATGTTGCCCAGGCTGGTGTTAAACTCCTGGGCTCAAGTTATCCGCCCACCTTGGCCTCCCAAAGTGCTGGGATTAAAGCCATAAACTACCACACCCAGCCCAAAATTTAAAGAAAAATAACATGACCAAGTAGGGGTTAGCCCAGAAATGCTAGTTTGGCTTAAGTAAACATCAATGTAATTTACCGAGTTAGCAAAATAAAGGAGAGACGCTATGGAATCATTTCAGCACATGCAGAAAAAGCATCTGACCACATTCAACATTCTTCTACAGCAAAAATTCTCAGCAAAGTACGAAATAGAAGGAAGCGTCCTTCCTTTGAAAAGGACATTTTTTTAAAAAGGAACAACAAAAACAAATACTCCAGATACTCACATCCTTACTGGTGAACCAGTCAATACTTTCCTCTAAAGGAAGAGCACAGTAAAAAGGCCCAGCTCCCCAGGCTGACTCAAGAGACGTCAAAGGTCCTGACCAGCCCAGCAGGGCAGAGAAAGAAAGGAATGGCCTCGAGCCTGGAGAACGGGGCGCACACGAGGCTCTGCCTGCAAATTCCCCCTGTGGATGGCCGTCACCCACAGCTCCACAGAAGCGAGTTGAGAGGGGCCACAGGAGACAAGATTAACACATAAGCCCACAGCCGCATCTCCGTTTGCTATGAGAAAACAACGGGAAAACTACAGATTTTAAAATACCATTTATAATAACATTAAAGAGTACAAACTACATAAGAATTTATTTACAAAAGACACAAAACAACTACACTGAAAATCGCAAAAGGCTGCTGAGAGAAATTAAAGACAACCTCAACAAACGAAGTGGCAGCCATCTTCGTCAACTGGAAGTCTCAGCGCAGTGAAGACGTCACTCCTCTCCCGTCATACTGACCTGCAGATTCCACTCAATGCCGGCCCTAAGCTTAGCAGGCAGGCTGCAGAAATTGACAAGATGCTCTAACATCTCTGTGGAAATGCAGCAGGCCTGGAATACCCAAAGCAGCCTCTACGCGAACAAAGTTAGGGGAGTATGCTGACTCTAAGACTTCCTCTAAGGCCACCGCAACCGAGGCGGGCAGCGCTGGAATAAACTTCAACAGGCCAACGGAGCAGAACAGCTGACCCAGAAATAAGACACACTTATACTCTGATTTTCAACAAAATCCCAAAGCAATCCATTGGGAAAAACACATTTTCATGCCTATAAACCCTGCACTTTGGGAGTTCAAGATGGGAGGACTGCTTGAGCCCAGCCTGGGCAAGATGGCAAGGCCCCATCTCCTCAAAAAGTATTTTAAAAATTAGCTGGGTGTGGTGGTGCATGCCTGTAGTCCCAGCTACTCAGGAGCCTAGGGTGGGAGGAGCCCGGGAGGTCAAGGGTGCACTTCAGCCTGAGTGGCAGGGCAAGACCTTGTCTCTTCAAAAAAGAAAAAAAGTTATCAATAAACAGTGGTGAAACAGCTGGATTCCATATGAAAAATAATAAACTTCAACCACTATCTTACATCATACATAAAGATTAACTTGTGATAAGTCAAAACCTAAATGTAACCAGTAAAACCATACAGCCTCAAGGAAGACAAAAGAGAAGAAGGTCTTCATGACCTGGCAGTGACCACAGATCTCTCAGGCCTCAGAAAGCAAGAGTCATAAAAGAATCATAACTAAAAACTGCTGATCATGGAAACTGCCATTAGAAAACTGGACAGGCAAGCCACAGACGTGGGGAAAGTATTCACGAAACATACATCTGACAAAGGACTGGCATCCGGAACACAGAAAGGCCTCCTGCAACTCCGTAACAAAAACTGACTCAGAAAAAAACGGGCCAAAGGGGATGACAATTCAACGTGAGACTCGGGAGGGGCCCCAGACCCAGCCACATCAGGGGCCCAGCAGAACCCACTGCAACCTGCCAAAAAATTCTTCTCTCCAGCCCCACTGATACAGCCCCTGGAATCTTCTGGGCAGATTATCCAATGAAAACTCAGCCCTGGGAGCTGCCAGCAAAGCCCCGGCCAGCAGTGGGAGGAAGGTAAGCCCCGGGGAGGTACGGACTCCACTCCAGTATCAGGAGTGGACCAGCCTGGGCAAGATGGCAAGACCCCATCTCTATAAATACATTTTGAAAAAACAGGCCACACATGGTGGCTGAGCTTCAGGCTTGCTAAAGGGAAGCATCAAGAACCAGGCACCGCAAAGAGGCAGGCAGACGGCGAAGCAGGGGTCAGAGGAAAACAGGACCCTGTGAAATAAACACCTGCTCAATCTTCCTGGCTCTTCCTCTCCTTCACCCCGTCAGTCTCCACAGCAGGCCAGCCCTGGGCAGCACCACAGTGCCACCCCCCAGCCTCACCAAGGCCCCCACCTACGGCACGGGGACAGGACAGGACAGCTGGGGACACAGGACACCTACAGCACGGGGACAGGACGGGTGGGGACACAGGACACCTACAGCACGGGGACAGGACAGGACGGCTGGGGACACGGGACATCTACAGCACGGGGACAGGACAGGACGGGTGGGGACACGGGACACCTACAGCACGGGGACAGGACAGGACGGCTGGGGACACGGGACACCTACAGCACGGGGACAGGACGGGTGGGGACACGGGACACCTACAGCACGGGGACAGGACAGGACGGCTGGGGACACAGGACACCTACAGCACGGGGACAGGACGGGTGGGGACACGGGACACCTACAGCACGGGGACAGGACAGGACGGCTGGGGACACCTACAGCACGGGGACAGGACAGGACGGGTGGGGACACGGGACACCTACAGCACGGGGACAGGACAGGACGGGTGGGGACACGGGACACCTACAGCACGGGGACAGGACAGGACGGCTGGGGACACGGGACACCTACAGCACGGGGACAGGACGGGTGGGGACACGGGACACCTACAGCACGGGGACAGGACAGGACGGCTGGGGACACAGGACACCTACAGCACGGGGACAGGACGGGTGGGGACACGGGACACCTACAGCACGGGGACAGGACAGGACGGCTGGGGACACCTACAGCACGGGGACAGGACAGGACGGCTGGGGACACGGGACACCTACAGCACGGGGACAGGACAGGACGGCTGGGGACACCTACAGCACGGGGACAGGACAGGACGGCTGGGGACACGGGACACCTACAGCACGGGGACAGGACAGGACGGCTGGGGACACGGGACACCTACAGCACGGGGACAGGGTGGGATGGGGACACGGGACACCTACAGCACGGGGACAGGACAGGACGGGTGGGGACACGGGACACCTACAGCACGGGGACAGGACAGGACAGCTGGGGACACGGGACACCTACAGCACGGGGACAGGACAGGACGGCTGGGGACACGGGACACCTACAGCATGGGGACAGGGTGGGAGGGGACACGGGACACCTACAGCACGGGGACAGGACAGGACGGGTGGGGACACGGGACACCTACAGCACGGGGACAGGGTGGGATGGGGACACGGGACACCTACAGCACGGGGACAGGACAGGACGGCTAGGGACACGGGACATCTACAGCACGGGGACAGGACAGGACGGCTGGGGACACGGGACACCTACAGCACGGGGACAGGACAGGACGGCTAGGGACACGGGACATCTACAGCACGGGGACAGGGTGGGATGGGGACACGGGACATCTACAGCACGGGGACAGGACAGGACGGCTGGGGACACGGGACACCTACAGCACGGGGACAGGACAGGACGGCTAGGGACACGGGACATCTACAGCACGGGGACAGGGTGGGATGGGGACACGGGACATCTACAGCACGGGGACAGGACAGGACGGCTGGGGACACGGGACATCTACAGCACGGGGACAGGGTGGGATGGGGACACGGGACACCTACAGCATGGGGACAGGACAGGACGGGTGGGGACACGGGACACCTACAGCACGGGGCCAGGACAGGACGGCTAGGGACACAGGACACCTACAGCACGGGGACAGGGTGGGATGGGGACACAGGCCCCACTGCTGCAGGGCAAGGCTGGAGCCAGGCCCAGAAGCACCTCTGGACACAGTCGGAGCCCCCTGGAGAATGAAGCTCGCCCTTCTAGTGTCTCTGGCCACGGCAAGCGCCCGCCCAGTTCACCTCCCACAGGCCCACGGGAGGCCTGGAGCTACTCCCTGGCTGGGCCCCCTCTCCACCCCTCCCCTGCCCTGCGCAATTCCACATCCCTGCAGGTGCAATTGCTGTCACCACAGTTCCAGGGCAGGGGGCTCAAAAGGAGGAAACGGAGCTCACGCCCTCACTTCCCACAGGTGCTCCTCAGTCAAGGACACCGTAGCCACCCACAGCTGCGGTCCCAGACCCCAGCAGCCCCACTCGCCACCCACCCCCACACTCCCCTCCATCACCCACTGGCCCACAGGCTCCATCTCCACCCTCCCCCGCACCCTCCTTCCCCTCCCCTCCGCTGGCCCAGCTTGGAGCCGCCCAAGGGACACGGCTCTGTATCCCTGCCACCCAGAAACCCAGCTCATTTCACAGTGGCCTGCACGCACCAGCTTGGAGCCTCACGAATGGGCACCTGGCCTGCTCCTACACCACCGAGACCAGCCCAACCGTAGAGATGTGGAAACTGAGGCATAAGAGGATGAGCAGCTTGCCCAAGCCCGATGAGAGACACTTCCAGCACTCAAACCCAGAGCCTACCCGGCACCACGGCAGGCAGGTGGGCTGAGCGCCTCTGCAGTGCCCGCCACCCTCCCCAAGGCCACAGCTCCACTGATACCCACTCCAGCCATTTGTCAAAACTCAGAAAATGTAGTCCTGAGATTTATACATTTCACTGTACATGCTGTTGTTCCCTGGGGTTCCCTCAGCCTGGCCCGCCCCACCATCGGGAGTGTCCTCTCCTCTCCTGGAGCCCAGCCCCAGCCCCACATCCTCTCCAGGGCATCCTGGAGCCCAGACCCAGCCCCGCACAGTCCCCTGGGCATCTTGCCCTAACAGAGCTACTCCAGCCAAGGCCTTGCTCACCTCCACCTGCCGGGGGACTGGCGTGGGGCAGTGTGGGCACTGGATGCTGGCCGAGGTGCCCCGCATGCACCCAGCAGAGAGAACCAGGGTCTCTGACAAGGCTCTGGTTTGCGCTGCGTGGACCACCATGAGCAGTTAAAGAGCGCCACGCAGCCACAGGGGTGGAGGCGGGCGGCTAGACCCTCGGACCTCCCGAGCCCAGGTTTATACACCACTGAACCAAAACCAGACACAAAGAAGGAGAGGGCCCATTTTCATCTCCGTCAAATCAAAGTGCTGCAACACTTTCTGTCACAGCATCGTCACCTCCCAAGGGTTAAAGGACTTCCTCTAACATGTTAATTTTAGAATCTGGTTTACTTCAAACAATGCAAGTTCAACATTGAGCGTAATCTCAAAACAAATTTTGAGTGAGGCCAAATTGCTGACAGTTAGCAAACACACCCACAACTAAAATAACCCAAGAGACACCAGCGTCAGAGCTGTTCGGTCCCCGGCCTCTTGAAGCGCCCCCAAATGGCACAGCCGAGCCCCGAGAGGACAGGAAGCCACACTCCCCTCTCAACCCTGGAGTCTGATGGCTTCCAAGTAACCAACGTGGCTGGAAGAAGATCAGGGCCCATGGGCGAGAGAGGCTGCTGTCCAGCAACCGGGAGAGCCTGGGAGGGGCGACCAGGAGGCCACGAACCACCCCTGCCCACAACACCCACCTCCCCCGAGACCAACATGCCAGCAGCTGCCCCTTCCCACCTCATCCATCTCCTCAGGGCCCCTCCTGTCCTTCCTTTGGGTTTCAACTGAATGTCACCTCCAAGAGCTGCCACTTCCCACGGGGGGCTCAGGCCCCTGATGGCCACGCAAACATGGGTCTCGAGAGAGCAGGGGCCCATACTTTTTATGTGCTGTCCCGTTCCCTGGCTGGGGCCGGGCGTGCGCAGCCCAAGATAAACATGCATGAACAAAAATCACAGACACAGAAACACCGCCTGTGGGATGCCAGGTACACCCCCGCCCCCAACCCCACATCTCCCATGCCAGGTATCCACCACCTTCTGACCCCCATATCCTGTGTAAACTTAACTCAGACGCCAACTAGAATATGCAGGTCAGCCTGGAGGATGATCAGAGTCCTGTCCTGAAATGCTTCACAGCAGACACGATGACGTGAAACAGAAGGTGATTCACTGCAGAGGGGCCGGCCGCCTGCACTCGGGGCATCATGGCCCAGGTTTGCCTCCTGGCTTCTCTCCAGGTGCAGCGGCCCGCCTGGGGGCACCCCTGCTCCCCCTCCTCCCAGCCCCTTCATTCTGCTGAGACTCAGCCACAACCCCTCCCTGACAGCCCTCCCACCTTCCAGAGGTCCCTCCAAGTGCTCTGGAGCCAGCACAAGCCTTCTCGAATGGGTCCAGGTGCCCACAGACACATTCAAACTGTGGCACTCAGCCCACCACTGGGCTCAAGGCAATTCAGCAGGTAGGTGTGAGCCGTGTTCTTGGAACGGGGCAGACATCAGCAGAGCACATCCTGGTAGCCCTCGTCAGCCTTCACTCTGAAACCCGGGCTCTGGGGTGTGACTCTGGGTGGGACCCACGGTTCCACAGCTGGGGACTCTCCAAGAGCCTGTGGTTGGTCAGCACAGGCAAGATGCTGGGGGTATCACAGATCTGCTTAATTCAGAAGGTAAAATGAGGTGACAACCGTTTATTCTGGAAGGTAAACACCTAATGCTTAAAACTAATGTATGCAAGTTTGTGTTCCAAGGTAATTTAGAATATTCTTATTTGTATCCTGTTAGCTGGTTGACAGAAAGGTGATTAATGACATCATGTGCAGTTTAGGCCCCCAGAGAGGGTGGATGCAGGGTGGGACGCAGACTGGGGACAGGGGCAGGGGCAGGTGACCCCCTCCCAGCCTCGAGGTCTCAGGGACTCGCCACAGCTCGTGGTCCAAGGCCAGATTCTCTCCCTCTTTCCGTCCAGGGCCAAGGCTGTGGCAAGAACCCAGTAGGACCCACACCGGAAAGGAAAACCCACGCGGGGCGCCGCCCAGCGCCGTGTCCCAGGTCACATTCTGAACCTCTCCGCGCTCTCCTCTCCCTACACGCAGGAGCCCCAGGAAGCAGAACGAAGTGCTGTCCTGGGGGCAGCAGGGGGACACCAGCACCCCCCACCTCTGGCAAGAGGGCTGGGGAGAGCCAGAGCCACAACCCCCGACCACGGCTCCCTCAGCTGCCCTCAAACAGGAGCCTGACCTGCGCAGGGAGGGCCGGGGACTGGGCCATGGCCGAAGGCTCAGCATGCACGCCGGCAGAGAAGGGCAGCGTCAGGCACCAAGGACCACAGCAGCCCAGCAGGCAGTCGCGGGTCGGGTGGCATCTGTGGTGGGGGGATATGGGCAGGGGGAAGTGGTGAAATCACTTTCCCAGAAAGTGCTCATGGTTCCAGAGGAGAGGGGATCCCAAGCTCCACAGTCCACAAGAGCCACGCCAACAGTGTCGTCGGACAGGCCCTTCTGCAGCGAGCATCAGACGTGAACACTCACAAAGACAACAGCCGCAGAGCAGAGCAGGCCGTGTCACCAGGGGACCGCACACACCACGAAGGACCCACGGCCAGAGGGGCACAGGCAGCCGGGAAAGGCCGTCCCGAGAGCCGGGAGCTGAAGTGTCAGGGCTCCCTTTCTAAGTTGGTGCAGGATTCTCCTCGCCAAGATAAACACTGCTTACGGATTTCAAATAAACGCACCTCTACGGGGAAGCCGAGAAGGAAACCGCTCACTGCTTGCGGTTTGGTGAGGGAAGTGGGGTGCTGCTCAGTGCTTTCCCCTCTTTACCAGTTTCCAAACGATTGTACATGTGGTTAGATCCGTTTGGTCACTAATTTTATGATGTTTAACCAGACTGACAGTGCGTGCAGACCGGTGAGGCCTCGGCTGGGACTCCCCTCCGCGCATCCTGACCCCGTGGGCTGCTGGGGGTTGGGGGGAGGCTTGCCAGGCATCAGCTCTGCACACACCTTTCTGGAAGTTGCAGGTCAGGTAAGAGGACCAACCCCTCCCACGGGAAGAAACCAGGTGTCACCCAAATGCCAAAAGCAGGCAGGCGTCAGGAGCCACCCTGCAGCACACAGGTCAGGGCTGCGGAGGAAGAACGAAGAGTCCCAGCAGCTGGACAGGGAACCCGGAGCCCCCGCCCCGCCAGGATTATCACCATCAGCATTTCTGCCCTAAAGTTAACGCTCAAATCTCCTAATGACCACGTTCCAGGCCTTTTAAAAAGAAAACCACGCTCCCTAAGACCTTTGTTCATTCCTCCCTGTGCGAGGCCCAGGAGGCATCAGTGCACAGAAACAAATCCTGCCCTCACACGGCACGGACACCCCAACATTTCAACAAAACCTCAGCATCTGCAAAAAGTAGCTATGCATGAAATAACCTGAGCTGATGTTTCTTTAAACAAGCGCTTTCACTGGGATTCCGGAGACCCAGGTCTTGCATTTCAGCGACCAGCACAGCAACAGAAACACTCCACAGCCCCCCGCAGACAGCCTCCCAGCAGAGGCAGGGTAAGTGGCACACTTTCCCTCAGCAACAGCATCCCTGAATCCTGTCCTGTGACAAACACTACAGAGTAAAGCCAGAACGAGCACACAAGCCATCACCAAAACCAGAGCATGGGAACAAGCAATATCGGAAACACTTTCCAAGGGCCAGGCACAGGTAAAGGGCAAACTGCACAGTCCCACCAAGAGCCCGGGCAGCGGCTTCACGTGGAAAGCAGGCCCTGTCTCCTTAGCATCCCCCTCCCCAGGACAGCAGCAGCACAGCCCTGCGGGAGGCCGCACCCCCAGAAACCACGACCCCTCCCAGGAGAGCTTCACAGCTCAGGACACCTCCCTGCAAAACAGCAGCTCAGGGAACGAATCTAGTCCAGAAGGTGAGGGGCCCACACCAAGGGCATCCTGGCAGCTGAGAAACACCGACATTCTTCTGAAGGCCTCACTATGGGCCACGGGCATTTTCCTATGGGTATCAGAGCGATCCCTCTGCGCCAGCCTCCTGGCACACCTGGGTCGATGCCCTGTGGGTTTCTGCCCAGGCTCTTGGGTGAGTCATCTTTTCCTACAATATCTGTGGTGCCAGACATGACATGAGATGTCAAATCCCCAGTGTCTAAGTCCCGAGAGGGCTCTGCCAGCTTGTCCTGTGCCTAAGAAGCAGACCTCAGGGGTCTTCAGTCCGTTGGTACAGAAATGGGCTCAGGCCCTCCACCTCCCCAGAGACGACAGGAAAGTGTGAGATGGGGGCACAGCAGTGGGGGATACAGGCGGCAGTCAGGGTGCAGCCCACTCTGCCTCCAGCCCACAGTTGGTCATTAACAAGCTCAAATGCCAGAGCCAGCCCCAGCTCAGTTCATGCCCTGCCCCCTCCACCTGCTACCCCAGGGCCTCATACTGGCCACTCACTCACTGGCCCCTGTATTTCCATCTGTGTGATGGAGCAACACAGCACAGGCCAGGGCTGTGGGGGTGACGGGCCTGTCTGCAGACACTCCAGGTCCTCACGGCACAGGCGTCAGGGCTGTGGGGGTGACGGGCCTGTCTGCAGACACTCCAGGTCCTCACGGCACAGGTATCAGGGCTGACATACCTACAGACACACCACGTCCTTACAGCAGTATCTGGCACATGAAGGACATGATAAACATCAGCTATGCTTTTTTTTAATTTATTTATTTAAGCTCCTTAATCGCTCTATGTATTCCTAAGGTGGTGGTTTTGATTATCAGTGGTCCTGAGTGACCCAGGATCTCACACAGGGGCAGGGCCCTCAGGTGGGTGGCAGAAGCTGGGCCTCAGTGTTCACGCAAAGGGAACTGAGAGAAGCCCTTCCCTGCAGCTGGGGAGGACAGGGCCCAGGCAGGCCCATGTGGCAGAGCCCAGCATGCCAGCAGAGAGGCAGGTCCCGGCAACGTGATGAAGGATGGGTGCGCCCTTGCCCAGGTGACCCTGCTGCTCTGCACGGTGGGAGCCTCTGGCCTCCGCTCTGCTAAGTGACCTCTCCTTTTCCCTCTCTTGCATTCACCTCATCCGGCAGAAGGCGCCTGCCTCATGCTGCGTTCCCAGGTGGCTGCTGTCAGGGCCAGGGAAGGTGCCCAAAGGTCCCGGGGCTGAGCCCACAGCAAGGAGAGCCCAGCGGGTGGGTGTGCAGGGCCCTGAGCTGGATCTGGCCGGGCAGCAGGAGGGGTTTGGAGAATGTTCCAACCCCCTGATCCCCCTGGAGCTGGCTGTGGAGGGGGAGGGAGTGTTTCATTGTCATCCCTCAGCCCCCACCCACCAGGACAGCCAGGCAGGCTGCTGGCGTGTGACCCGCCACTGTGTCCATGAGAGGTGGCCTGAGAGCAGCAGTGCTCTCTATTCACATCACAGCATGAAGCTCACTGTCACAGGACACCCACCTCCTGCTGCCAGAAACACCCAGCACCAGCCCGTCACCCAGAAGCATCAGCACCGCATGGGTGTCCCCAGCCCACACAGTGACCACCACTTCCACACGGCTCAGTTTCTCCCTGGGTTTTATGGTTGGTGCACTCGAATAAAACAAAACAAAACAAAAAACAAGTGTTTTAGTACTTAGAAACACAAGAATTGAAAATGAAGGATTCAAAGCAAACACCCACAATGAAGATTCCGTGGCCAAGCTGCCCAGTTCTCCCGTGAGTCTGTGTGTGGTCAGCACCAGCATCAGGACCAGGCCAGCGGGGGTCCGAGGACCCAGTGACAGCTGGAGAAGACTTCCCACGCCTTCTCCCCTCCCGACAGGATCGCAGACGGATTCCACGTACCTCATCAAAAGGAAAACCCTCCAGCTCCACCCAAACGCCTGCCGCTTACCAGGACCAGAGATGAAACTGACGGATACAAAGGGGTCCACAGGGTACCACAGAAGGGCTGCAGTGAATAGTGAGCCCAAATGGCCAGCTAGTTCTTTGAGCGCTCCCAGCTCAAAGCAAACGTGCCCTCACCAACAAGAAAACATCAGCAGAGCACAGGGGCTCACACCTGCAATCCCTGCACTTTGGGAGGCTAAGGCAGGAGAATAGCTGGAACTCAGGAGTTCGAGAGCAGCCTGAGCAACAGAGTGAGACCCCATCTCTACAAGAGATAAAGAAAATTACCCAGGCATGGTGGCACATTCCTGTAAACCCAGCTACTCAGGGGGCTGCGGTGGGAGGTCCCTTGAGCCTGGGAGGGAGGCGGAGGCTGCAGTGAGCCTTGATCTCAACACCGCACTCCAGCCTGGGCAACAGACTGAGACGCTGTCTCAAAAAAAAAAAAAAAAAACGAGCCAAACGCAGGAACATTTACAAGACCATGTCAGCTTCATATTAACAGAATAAACCATGTGAGACAAAACTTTCATTATTTTTAACCAAAAAGAACTGACAATCCAAAAGGAAGACACGTAGAAAGTATAAGAATTTAACACTCTCAGCTGTATGGTTAGAATTTATCATATTTAAAATAATTTCAAAAAAAGAATACCAGTAAAAACATATCATCATGATCCATACTGCCTCGCTCTTTGCAAATACATGTAGTAAACTTACATAGTTTTGACAACAAAATTTCATACTTATTAACTAAGCTTCAATTGTCTCACAAAAATTCTTTTCTGTTTTTGTTTTTGTTTCTGTTTTTGTTTTTGAGACAGAGTTTCACTCTTGTCGCCCAGGCTGGAGTGCAATGGGGCAATCTCGGCTCACTGCAACCTCTGCCTCTCAGGTTCAAGCGATTCTCCTGTCTCAGCCTCCCGAGTAGCTGGGATTACAGGTGCCCACTACCATGCTTGGCTAATTTTTGTTGTAATTTTAGTAGAGACGGGTTTTACCACATTGGCCAGGCTAGTCTCAAGCTCCTGACCTCAGGTGGTGATCTACCCACCTCGGCCTCCTAACTACCAGCCTCTCAGTAATCCCAGTAGCGCCACGAAAATTCTCAATTTACAAATGGAAAACCTGAGGCTTTAATTAAAGGCCACTTAATAATTTTGTTGCTCTCATGGAGCTGTTAAGGATGACTTTTGAAATACTAAAATAAACTTCACTATCAATACACATGGAAATGGCTTCCAGAGAAGCACACAGGACACGTGAGCTGGGTCCTCCACTGGGGTGCCGGGTGAACACCAGGAAGAACGTTGTATTGTGAGCCACCACACCCAGCCTCAGCCAACAGGCTTTAAAATTTTTGCCAGATGTGGCAATTAAGCGCTAAGTTACATGATCATTCAAAAAGGGGAGTGTATAATTCAGTATAATCCATATTAAATTTTTTCTGAATAAGCTTTGTATGTAGAGAGCATTACATATGTTTTAAATGACCACATATTGGAATAAAAAGCTGGAATCAGTTAGACTTCAGGCCACAGGTGCAAAAGCAGCTTTGGAAGCCAAACCGAGCCCTGCGTCTTCACCACAGACACGTCCACATGCAGCGGAAAAGGGAGGCTCACGGAAAAACTGGCAAAAACCAAATGAAGCCGGCAGTTTGGTCAACGGGACTGCCCAGTGTTACCGTCCTGGCTCTGACAAACGGAGCCTGGCTATTCACGACACTCCTATCAGGGGAAACACAGGAACCCAACCCAACCTAAAATTATTCGTCAATACAAAGGTTTTGAAAAGCTGCCCAAGGGGTTGTGCCCAGCAGCTCACACCTGTAACCACAGCACGTGGGGAAGCCAAGAGGGTGGAGTGCTTGAGCCCAGCAGTTTCAACACCATCTTGGGCAACACAGTGAGACCCCGTCTCAAAAACTTAATACGTCAAATAAAAGTTGCCCAAGGAAAAGAGAGCTATTCTGTTTTGGTTGTTGTTGGGTATTTCTGCATGTTTCCTTCCTGCTTCTGCAGCATGTAGGGTGAGAAGCCGAGAAGGACCGTATCACCTGCACAGCAGGGTGGCTGGATGGAGACGGGGAAGAACCCATTCCTGGTGACATCGCTGAGCCGTCAGCCTGCCCGGGGGCCGCCCCTCTCCAGACATTCCAGGGCAAATGGCATACATGTCCACGAGGGCTTCTGATACTGCAACCAGTAGCACCCTGACGAACATGCTGTGCTTCCGGAGATCAGATCTAAAGCCTGGCAACAGCTACTATCTCTCCATAAACCACCGAGTCTTTCCACTCACAAACGGGGCACGTTGCTCGGCTTCCGCTTCCTCCCCTCCTCCCGCACACGCTGTGTACAAGATCAACAGTCTTCCTACAGAGAACCTGTTTCTCCAATGTAAGCCTCCAGATTTTGTTTTCTGTTTACTGTCTGGTTATGCACAAACGCTACTGCCTTTTATGACATTTAATTACTAAATTTCTGTCTCGTATATTACACGTTTTCAGTAGATTTTCTTGTGTTTTCCATATGCACAATAATATTTTCAGGTAACGTCTCTCCGTTCTACTCTTCAATATTTACATGATTCTTTCTCTTGTTAAATTGTTAATTGCACCAGCTGGAGCTTCTGAAACTATATTAAACCACGGTGGTTACAGGGAGTGTGCTGTCCCTGACGCTACTAGAAATGTCTGATTCTGTGTTTTAAAATCATATTATGGCAATACATGCTTTAACTTTATTAAGAATAATCATTATTCAATCAAAAGTAGGCCTTCAATATTAACAATCATATTTCCAGCATCTACAGGGATAACCTAATAAGATTTTTTCTATTGATGAACTATTAACTTACGAAAACAGGGAATTATTTTACTCAAACTTTCCAAACATGAACTTATCCTTACATTTCTAGTGTGAACACAATGGACTAATTTTATTTGCTGTTGGGTCCTAAGCTGAGATGGTTTCACTCACAAGCAAGAGCAAGACGACTCCACAGCTGTTCTCATGGTGCTTCCTTCACTCACAAGCAAGAGCAAGACGACTCCACAGCTGTTCTCATGGTGCTCCCTTCCATCCACGGCTGTTCTCGCGGTGCTCCCTTCCGTCCACGGCTGTTCTCGCGGTGCTCCCTTCCGTCCACGGCTGTTCTCGCGGTGCTCCCTTCCGTCCACGGCTGTTCTCGCGGTGCTCCCTTCCGTCCACGGCTGTTCTCGCGGTGCTCCCTTCCGTCCACGGCTGTTCTCGCAGTGCTCCCTTCCGTCCACGGCTGTTCTCGCGGTGCTCCCTTCCGTCCACGGCTGTTCTCGCGGTGCTCCCTTCCGTCCACGGCTGTTCTCGCGGTGCTCCCTTCCGTCCACGGCTGTTCTTGCGGTGCTCCCTTCCATCAGGCTCCCATAGCCCTCCATTTTCCTTCTGTCTGATAAGCTACGTAGTCGAAAGAGAACTGGGGCTGGACATTCCTAAACGCTTTGGTAGGATCCACTCTGGAAAATACCTACACTTGAAGCTTTTCTGGGACAGCAACTTTGACAAGTCAATACATCATTTTAATTTTTTTTCTAATAACTGGACAATATTAGCTCCTCCTCTTCTGGAGTCAATTTGATCACATACTTTGCAAGAAAATTATACATACAAATTTTTCACAAGTATTTCAACATAGTTGAGCAAATTTATGTCTAAAAAATGTTTTAAGTTTCACAGGTTTCCTTGGAGAACCAAGGACAACCACAAATGTGGCCAGGTGTGAATCCCACACAGAGAACACTTCTGAGACCACACACCTCCCAGATGTGAGTCCCACAAGAGAACAGTCCTGAGGCCACACGCTTCCCAGGTGTGAGTCCCACACAGAGAACACTTCTGAGACCACACACCTCCCAGGTGTGAGTCCCACAAGAGAACACTCCTGAGGCCACACGCCTCCCAGGTGTGAGTCCCACAAGAGAACTCCTGAGACCACACACCTTCCAGGTGTGGGTCCCACAAGAGAACACTCCTGAGGCCACACACCTCCCAGGTGTGAGTCCCACAAGAGAACACTCCTGAGGCCACACGCCTCCCAGGTGTGAGTCCCACAAGAGAACTCCTGAGACCACACACCTTCCAGGTGTGGGTCCCACAAGAGAACACTCCTGAGGCCACACGCCTCCCAGGTGTGAGTCCCACAAGAGAACACTCCTGAGACCACACGCCTCCCAGGTGTAAGTCCCACCCAGAGAACACTCCGAAGGCCACAATGCCACCCCCCTAGACTGATCACAGGACTCCCCTGCCTACAACTGCTCCAGGCTATGAAATTGAGCAAAGGGTCTTCACTCCTGCAAGACTCCAGTGAAGATACCTCCACTCACTAGCCTCCAATTCAGAGACTCAAAACTAGGAGGAAATGGCACACACATATACATGCATACACACACATTCACATACACACACGCAGAGACCCACACACATACACACACTAACACACACACACACACACAAAGACCCATATACACACACATGCACATATACACATACACATATACACACGTACACACAAACTGACACACATACAGTGACATGCACACATGCACATGTATACACACACATACACAATACACATATATACACAGACACATGAAAAGGTTGTTGTCTTGCTGCTTTTAGACATCTGGGCCAAAATGTAATGCCTCAGCCTGGTTCTGTTCCACTGTCTAAACACAAATCCAAAGTTATCTGGGAAGGTTATGCTCGGATAGACCCATAAACTCCAAATATCTTACAAACCCTGCACATCAGGGAGTGCATTTCCACATACTATGGGGTTAAAGGTGACGCGATGAAAGTGCATCAGAGAAGCCTTTGGCTTACTCCTTGAGTTGTTTAGAGTTAGACTTAAAACCTGCCAGCTGTGGTGGTGCATGCCTGTAATCCTGGCACTTAGGGAGACTGAGGCAGGAGAATCACTTGCGCCCCGAAGGCAAGGCTACAGTGGCCATGATCACACCATGCACACCAGCCTGGATAACAGAGCCAAGACCTTGACTTGAAAACAAAACAAAACAATTTTTTTTTTCGAGACAGAGTCTCACTCCGTCACCAGGTGCCAGGCTAGAGTGCAGTGGCACGACCTTGGCTCACTGCAACATCCGCCTCTCCAGTTGAAACAATTCTCCTGCCTCAGCCTCCCGAGCAGCTGGGACTACAGGCGTGCACCACCATGCCCAGGTAATTTTTTTGTATTTTTAGTAGAGACACGGTTTCACCATGTTGGCCAGGATGGTTTTGCTCTCTTGACCTCGTGATCCGCCTGCCTCGGCCTCGCAAAGTGCTGGGACTACAGGCGTGAGCCATTGTGCCCAGCCAACGAAACTTTTTAAAGAATTAAATCTTTAGATATGTACCATTTGGCTGCATAAAATATGCAGGGACATTCCAAACTCTCTATTCAGCACAGAAGTTGTAAAGCGGTGCTGCGAACGGCCTGCTGGTACGGCTGCTGTGGGCTGCAGGGTGGCGGGGGCTCACACCAAGTGACCCACGTGGCCTCCCCAAGCACAGCTCAGAGCCCATGGGTGGAACTGTCACGGCCAGCACAGGCCCAGGCACACGGCGGCAGCCAACAGACACCAGCCACAGGAAGAGGCAGCCTCGGGCACAGACGAGAACTCCCAGGCCTCAGAACGGCCCACCCGCCTCCAGGAGCTCCAAACAGGCCCTCCCCACGGCCCTCCCCACAGCCCTCCCCACAACCCTCCCCACGGCCCTCCCCACAGCCCTCCCCACAGCCCTCCCCACGGCCCTCCCCACGGCCCTCCCCACAGCCCTCCCCACGGCCCTCCCCACAACCCTCCCCACGGCCCTCCCCACAACCCTCTCCACGGCCCTCCCCACGGCCCTCCCCACGGCCCTCCCCACAGCCCTCCCCACGGCCCTCCCCACAACCCTCCCCACGGCCCTCCCCACAACCCTCTCCACGGCCCTCCCCACAGCCCTCCCCACAGCCCTCCCCACGGCCCTCCCCACGGCCCTCCCCACAGCCCTCCCCACGGCCCTCCCCACAACCCTCCCCACGGCCCTCCCGCAGCACCCCCCCCCCGGATGCTCTCACCGCTCCCTGCAATGCTGGGCTTGCCACATGCCTCACAGAACATCCGATCTGCCAGGCCCCCCATGTGGAAAAGACTCCAGGAATGGCACTGGCCAGCACCACAGATTCAAAAACCAACCTAATGCACTGCAGATCATTGCTCAGGTCTGGTAACAGCTTACGAAACCTTTCCAGAAAGTTCCACCTCCCCCGACCCGCTCACTCTCTGGAGAGCAGATCCAACGGGTAGAAGGAGGGCCCAGGCCAGGGGAGGGCACAGCAGGGCAGGTGGGGCCCTGGAGTGCTGGGGGGAACACGTGTGGTGCTGCTGGGCCCTTACTCAGAAACAGTAGGATGGAGCCACGGGAAGACCACCCTCTGCACACCCCGTGGCAACCAGGCCCCTACGGAGCCCACAGCCGAGGAAAACGGCTGTGGAGGGTGTGCTGGGTGTCGGCCCCGCTCTCTGCTGGACCGTCCCCCTTTCGGAGGCCTCAGGAAGGGCCCTCACGCTGCCAGGAGCCAGACCTCACTCTCCCGCTCCACTTCACGTCACAGCAGCACAGTCAGGTCAGACCCGGGGTCCTGGGGCCATAGTTCATCAGCCCAAAACCAGACCGCAGCCTTCATCTGGGATTTAGAACCAGGTTTTCTTTGCAAGGACAGAGAACAAGACAAAGGGAGTACAGGCGTGCCACGATCGACACCTAAAGCCTTTCCCACGTCCCAGGTGAACTCCACGATGCATCCCCAGGCTGGGATTTGTCTGAGAGCCTGGAGGTGCCAGAAACATGTGAGGGCAGCCATACGTGGGCAGCCATACGTGGCCAGCTCTGACCACGCAGAGCTTCCATTCGCAAGCGGACAGACAGGCCTGAGACACCCAGATACCAGGTCACAGGCACAGGGCTGAGGGCTGGACACGCAGGGACAGCCTGAGCACGCAGCATTCCTCTCGGGGGGCCCAGGAATGGAGGAAGGCTGGAGCCGCATGAGGGCCTGGAAAGGGGCAGGCTGGCAGTGGAGCAGCATGCTGCACACCTCACCCCAGTGGCCCAGGTGGCCCAGGCCCCAGGACTGCCCCTCAGATGACTGCCCAATGACCCACGACCCCAGGGAGCATGGCCACAGAGCACCCCACACTCAACACACAACACCCCAGCTCCTGCCATGGCTCTTCCTCGTTGGGACCAAGGCTCAAGGGTGGTCTGGGTCTGCAGTGGGCTTTACTGATGACGTGCACTTGGGGTGTGCAAGAAAGACACCACAGACGCTCCAGGCTTTGGCTTGAGAGGACAGACAAGAGTGGCCACGTGCCACAGGTCCACTGGACGAAAAGCTCAGACGCAGGCGTGAGACCCTCAGGGAGGAAGGGAAGGGACAGCCGTCTGGAGTGGGGAGAGATCTGGATGGGCACGCAGCCAGGACTTAAGGTCATGAAGTAACAGGTCTCCTGGGGAGTGAAAGGAGAGAAAAGCAGCTGATGGAGGAGGCACTCTGGCTACTCCAGCACCACCAGGCCAGAGGAGGGGGAGGAACTGAACTCAGCCGGCCAGGGCAGGGGCCGGGGCAGGGCCGAGGAAGAAAGTACTCTGGGACGTGAGTGGCTGACGATACAGCTGCCAAGAACCACCTGGAGGCTCGGCCCAGCTGCCTGGACCCAGCTCCTCCTCCGGGAGGCTCACAGGAGAGCAGCGAGTAAGGCAGGTGTTTAAGGACCAGGAGCTGTGGCTGCAGGAGGGCCGGGAGGACACACAGGGTAGCGGCCCAAGGAGGGCTGGGAAAGGGCGGGGCGGACAGACACAGCACCTGGGGCTCCCGCTAGGAGCATGAACTCCCTGCAGAAATCTGATCTAGAAAGAAGCCTCCTGCTGCCCAGCCACACCCAGCCCACAGCAGACAGATCCTGCAGAGTCCTGGAGAATCCATCACTCAGCTCTGCAGAACAGTCGGCGTGGCCAGGGAGTGGACAGGCCAGAGGTGGCAAGCAGGACACGCAGAAGGTGCCTCCCGGCTCCAGGCGCCAGCCTTGGCCCAGCTGCACCAAGCCCTGGACGCCGGTGATGCGCAGTGGCTGTGCCTGGCACCTGTTTGGGTGAGGGTGGCTCAGCAGGAGAACGCCAGCCCCCGGGACTGCAGGTGGGCCTCAGGGAGCACAGCGGCGGTGAACGTGCCCCTCTTCTCAGGGGCCACCAAGCCTGGCTCTTCAGCACTTCCTGGGCACCACCTAATGGTTTTTGTTTTTAAACTTCCTTTCCTGCTTAAACTGCAGAAGTGAGTCTGCCCATTGTTATGAGAACCCCGAAGCTGACAAACCACAGGGGAGACTTAGAATCACCTCGCTGGATCTCCCAGCCACATCGAATGCCCCTGAGGACAGCGCCGAGCCATCTGTCCCCTCCCCAGGACCCCTATTAAGGAAGAACTGCATCTACAGATCCAACGCAAACCCCACAATTCCAGCAAGGTTGTGTGTATGTGTGTGGAAATTGACAAACTAATCCTAAAATTAAATTAGAAGTAGAAGGAACCCAGAATAGCCCAAACGGTCTTGAATAAAAAACAACAAATTTGGAACTCTCACTTCCTGATTTCAAAACCTACCTGAATGCTACAATAATCAGGTCTGTGGTACTGGCATAAGGACAGACACATAGATAATAAAACAGAATCAAGACTCCAAAATAAATCTATATATTTACGGTCAATTAACTTTCAACAAGGATGCCAAGACAATTCAATGAGGAAGAGCAGTCTTTTCAAAAACGGTACTGAGACAACCAGATACCCACATGCAAAGGAATGAAGACTCCTACCTCACACCAGAAACAGAAATCAACTCAAAATATTTCAAAGACCTCATGTAAGAGCTAAACAGTATAAGAAGAAAAAACAAGGGTAAATTTTAGTGACCTTAATTAGGAAATGGTTTCTAGTTATGATGGCTGACGCACAAAAATTATAAAACTTAAAAAAACTAGCCAGGGTAACCAGTCTATAGTTCCTGCTATTCCAGAGGCCAGAGTGGGAGGATTACTGGAGCCCAGGAGGCCGAGGTTGCAATGAGCCACGATCACACCACAGAGCTCCAGCCTGGGCAACGGAGCAAGACTCTGTCATTAAAAAAAAAAGTGCTTCAAAGGACACTATCAAAACGTGAGTACAAAGCACAGAAGAAGAGGAAACATTTGTAAATTACACAACTAATAAGGGTCTAGCACCCAGAATATATAAAGAACTCCTAAAACTCAACAGTAGTTAAAAAAACATGCTGGGCATGGTGGTTCACACCTGTAATCCCAGCACTTCGGGAGGCCAAGGCAGGAGGACTGCTTGAGGACAATAGTTTGAGACCAGACCACAACACAGCAAGACCCTGTCTCTACAAAGTAAAAATGTTAAAAGTTAGTCAAGCCTGCTGACACACACCTGTAGTCCCAGCTACTTGAGACGCTGCCGCTTGGGAGGTGAGAGGGTACCCTGAGCCCAAGAGTGGGAGGCTGCAGTGAGCTGTCATCGCACCACTGCACTCAGCCTGGGCAACAGAGCGAGAACCTGTCTCTTAAAAAATTAAAAATGTGCCATGGATTTGAGTAAGTACAGCTTTGAAGCAGATCTACAAACACCCAGTAAGCACATGAACGAACACTCAACATGATTACTCAGCAGGGAACTGCAGTCATAGCCACCAGGAGATGCCACTGCACACCCACCAGAACGGTTACAGTAAAAAAATGGACAATCGTGAGCACAGTTGTGTGGTGCTGAAAAACTGCCGCCCGCAGACACTGCTCACAGAAATGAAAAAGGCTGCAGCTCCTGTGCAGAGAGGCCGGCAGTTCCTCAGAAAGTTAGAATGACCAAGTGACCCAGCAACTCCATGAGCAGGTCTGTACCCAAGAGAGCTGAAAACACATGTTCACACGGCAACTTGTACATGGACACCCATGTCCATCAACTGATGAATGGATACATGAAATGGGATCTCTGCACAATAAACAGTGTTCAGTCGTGAGAAAGAGGCACAGCGCCAGGCTACAGCACAGGTGAGCCCGGAACACACGTGCTGAGTGAGCGAGGCCCCCGGAACACACGTGCTGCGTGAGTGACGTGCCCGGAACACACGTGCTGCGTGAGTGACGTCCGATACGTGCTGAGTGAGGTCCCCGGAACACACGTGCTGAGTGACTGAGGCCCCCGGAACACACGTGCTAAGTGAGCGAGGTCCCCGGAACACACGTGCTGAGTGACCGATGCCCCCGGAACACACGTGCTGCGTGAGTGACGTCCGGTATGTGCTGAGTGAGGTGCCCGGAACACACGTGCTGAGTGAGTGACGTCTGATACGAAGGCCACGCACTGTTCAATTCCATTTGCATGTAACATCGAGAACAGGTCAATCCACAGACACAGAAGTAGCTTCGTGGTTGGCAGGAGGGGAAATGAGGGTGTCAGTAAATGGGTACTGCGTTTCTTTCAGAGGTGCTGAAAACATCCCGAAATGAGTGATGATGGTCGCAGAACCTTGTGAATACGCTAATCATTGAACTGTGAAGGTTTTATGGTGCCTGAATGTTGTCTTAAAGGTAGTAATGCAGCCAATACAGGCTTCCCCCAAATGGCACAACTAACCCCCCACCAACAGGGTGGCTGTGCCACCTGTGCACTTCACTCAGCAGGGACAGGAGACGGAGCCAGCCCTGAGGGAGCTGCCACTGCTCCAAAGCCACCGACGACCCCACATGGCGGGCACCCTTCCTCCAGAGGCCAGCACAGCACCACATCTGTGTGATTAAGGACTATGAGGCAGTGAATGGCCAGACGGGCAGGCTCAGGGGCCCTCAGGCAGCTGGCTGGGCGGGAGGCAGGGACGGAGAGGGTGTGGGCTGGAGGACGGGTCTGGACCGTCCCGAAGAAGCCAATGCATGGGTGTGGGAAGGAGCCTGCAGCATGCAGCAGATGTGGAGGGCCACGCTGGCAGGTGCCTGGGGGTTCCACCTGGCAATCACCACGGCAAGGCGACAAAAGCCCACGGAATATCCTGGCCCCCTGCTGATCCTGCGGAATTCGGGCAAAAGAAGTCAAGACGCTGGTCAATTTCGCGGGGGGAAGCAGGGCTAGGCCAGCACTGAGCCCAACACTGCCAAGGCCTCCGCCTCCCTAACTGGAGAGTCCCCACCACGGAGAAGGAGGAAGGGCTCCTCCCACAGCACTCCTCGTCTGCAGCTGCAGCCGGCCCATCTCCACACCTGGGGCTCTTCCGACCACAGGAGACTGGATGTGAGGGATAAGTGGACCCCACAGACTTCCCCCACCAACTCCAACTCCAGAGGGAGCCTGATGGGGACTCCAGTCTCTACTGCCCAGAAGACAGCATGGACGTGGCTTCAGGAGGCAGAAATGCAATGCGCCGTCAGCTGTCAGGGCCTGGGGAGGGGGACTGGATGTCAGGCAAGGATCATGTGGGGTTAGCCATGTTTAGCCCTGGAGCGAGCAGCCTCTCGGGAGAGCCACAGGCGCCAGTGAGCATGTGCATGCGTGCTCAGCGTGTGGGCCCAGGACACCCAGAGCGGCCTCGGGTAAGTCACAGCTCTGCATGGTCCTTGGCATGCCCTATCACAGGGACAGCTGGTGGGAAAGCTACCAGGGACAGAGCGCCCCCTTCCCTGCTACCACCTCCAGGTGCTCCGGCTTGCCCTGCAGAGCCGCCAACCAGACAGCCAGGCTCCTTTCACTATCATTTAAGAAGCCACGGTTGCCACGTTTAGGGTCTGCAGCAATTTAATTTTTTCATGGGTGAGAATCTTCTCACTTTCAACAGTAAAAACGACCACAGCCCAGCTCCCAGGTCCACTGGGAAGACAGGGACTAGAATTTTCACAGCAGGTGACAGCACACGGGAGGGAGCACAGGGCCTCACAGTTCTCTGTCAGCGTGGCGGCACTCCACCGTAAGCCGTGGCTGCCACACTCTGAACAGAAACCCAGGATAGAAGCACATGTTAGGCTGTGGCTCTCCCTGCCCAGGCCCACAGGCATTCAACAGAGAATGGAGGCCAGAACCTTCAGGAGGCCTCGCCTCCCTGCAGCCCAAGATACTCAAATATGGTCTCACCCCCCAAAATGACCTCACAACCTGTGGTTACACCCTGAGTCTGAGACATCAGGTCCAAAGCACCAGGTTCAAACCCGTAGCGGGGAGATCCCATAAGCACCGAGGCAGGAGCAAAAAGCCTCAGCCTATTTCCAGACAAATAATGAAGAAGAAATAACTAGAAATACAACTGTAGTAGTTATTAGTAATTCATGTGTGACCTCAGTTATTCACAGGGGATCTTAATTCTTTTACTAACGCCTCTCAGGTCGGAAGTGTGAACCTGGGGTGACGCTGTGAAATGAATGAACTAAGGCACGATGCTCTAAGCCCTCTGTCCCACCCGCATAAGGGCTGCTGGAGGGCGCCTCGGCTGTGCGCAGTGCCCGCGCTGGGAAAGCCCCGCTGTTTAGCCAGCTGGGGGAGGAGACGTCCAAGATGGCCGAGACGTCCCCTTCCTGGGGAAGTTTGGAGAAAATGCCACTTCTCCAAGCTCTTGTGGTTAGGCCTGACGGCTGTCAGGGACACCCACAGGCACCCGGGGGCACAACTGTCTCTATGTGAGGCTGTGTTTCAGCGGTCACGTTCCATGTCCACTCCCATGCACCTGGTTCCTTTGTCTTAGAAAAGATCATCAGCAATAGTAACGTAAATCCTAATGTTTTAGTCCTTTCTTGGTAAGGATGGAAAAGGTGCTGATGCATTATGCTCCTTACCTCACTTCCGGTGCCAGAAATTCCTGAGCCCCTACCTGAATGACAGGTGACGTACTTGACCCTATCACTGCCACGCCCTATCCACCCTGCCCCCAGATTTGCAGCTCAGTAAAAGTGAGAGTGTCCGTCAGGGCACTCGGGGCCACTGCCTGTCTCTGAGACCTGGGTAGCAGTGGACCCCGGGCCCAGACTCTTTTCTCGATCTATGTGTCTTGTGCCTTTTATTTCTACAATTTCTCGTCTCCACACTAGCCAGAAGTGGCTCACAGAACGCTGTAGGGCTGGACCCTACACAAACCAGCACTCAATGACCCTCTCTACTCGCAGGCATCAAAATCAATTCAGAAAAGAGCCAAGAAGAAAAAATCTTCTAGGCCCTACCCAAAAGCAGCACCTGAACCATCAGCTCTGAGCAGCATTTTCCTCTCATTTCTGTGCAGGTCTCGTTGGCATTAAGCTGTTGGAGAAGCCGCCTCACCCCGTGACTCTGCACAGGGGGCTGCTCCACAGCACGGTGATGCCACACGGGGGCGGGCGGCACAGACCAGGCACCCAGGCGCAGCAGGAGGGTGCTGCACCAGGAACCACATTTGCCCAGCACTCCCCAGTTCCGAGCACATGACCCGTGGCCTCACCACAGCACATCACAGGTTCCACAGGAGTCACAGCTGCTCTGGGCAAGGGTGCCCGAGCCTGGACTCCGTCCCACATGTGAGACAGTGGGTCCCGGTGGCAGACACCAAGGGTGCCCTCCGCAAGAGAAAACTTTCTCCCAGAACGCCGGGCCATGGGCCTGTGGGTGGGAGACTGACCAAATCTCTACTCAGCCCTTCCAAATGGGTGTCACAGTGTACAAAAGAAACACACACACAAAAGTCACAAAATGTCTCACAATGAGACTCAGGAAGGAAACTTTCAGCCAAGAGTCCCATACAAAGTGACCTCTCTCCACCCATCAGTAAACATCATCCTGAGAAGTCCCAACCCTAAATGGCTCAGCGTCAGGAAGCGCAATGGCAGCAGCGTATGTTCCACAAACCCTGCAACCACCGCCTTGTCAAATAACTTACCGGCAGTCCAAGTGCAAGATCTGCAAGGGCTCCACAGTTCCACAGTCAGAACCACAGACGACAAAACGTAGCCTCAAGTACAGGATCTGCAAGGGCTCTGCAGTTCACAGTCAGAATCACAGAGAGCAAAAAAGCAATCTCAAAAACCGTAACACAAGCAACCAAGGAAATGCAAACTAAATCATAACAGATGCATTTTACACAGCCAAGGGGTCACATTTTAAAGCCTGGCCACACCAAAAGTTGTCCAGGATGTGGAATATCAGGTACTCACCGCCGGCCTGACGGGAGTGTGTGATGCACATGTGTGTCCATGTGTCGTAGGTGTGTGTGTGTGTGTTGTGTGCATGTGCGGTGTGCATGTGTATGTAGTGTGTGGTGTGCATGCATGTTGTGTGCATGTGGTGTGTATGTATGTTGCGTGCATGTGCTGTGCATGTGTGTGGTGTGTGGTGAGCACATGTGTTCTGCATGTGTGTGGTGTGCACATATGCACTTGTGTGGTACATGCTTGTACATGAATGATGTGTGTGTATGTGGTGCACGAGTGTGTGATGTATATGTGTGTACAGAAACTCAGCACACTGGAGAGTGGCTTCCACCAGCCCCAACAGGGACCCAGACATTCTGGCCCTGGTGCCCATGGAGGCACATGGAGCAGGCTCACCACATCAGCCCCTGTGACAGCCAGGAACAGGAAACAGCCTCCGTGTCCACTGTGGGTCTGCAGATGCATTCTGGTGTGCTCACTCGATGGAGCAAATTTCACAGCAGTCAAAATGCTCCACGACCTCACAACACCTACAGGAGAAAGCCACAGGAGGACACAGGTGGCACGACAGTGCCCGAAGCATGCCATCAGGGAGGACCTATGCATCTCCAACTTCAGCACAAGGGCCGGGCCAGGCATCTGCACAAGGGAGCCCTCAGGCTGGGGCAGATACCTGCACGAAGGCAGCAGCTCCACTTCAGGGGCCAGGCAGCCCCCCAGACACCAGGGCACAGCAGACCCCAACTCAGGTTCCATCCAAGTCTGGAACTGAACTTTCTCCATGAAAAGCAGCAAGCCCTGGAGCCAAGGTGAATCCCAGCAGGGGAGGGGCTGTCTATTCTCTTACAGAAAGGTGAAGCACGTGTTTTTCATCTGTGATGCAGATTCCTCATGCAGCAGCTGCCCTAAAATGCTGGTCACCCTCTGGTCTGTCTGTGCAGGTCACACACACTGATTGCAATAAAACATCTGGCAGTGTGTGGACAAGGTGTCTCAGTGTTGTGCCTGTCTGGGTCACTATGCATGAAAACTAAACTATAATTGTCAAGGTTATCAAAGTTCACAGCCCAATTTTCTCCTAGACGCTAGGACACACTCAAACCCTCTCCCTGATAAAATAGAAGCCCCATTTAAATGTGCACATTTAAGCTTGTTACCCACGGCTCTCAAGACGCGAGCCAGGACGGCCCCACTGTCCAGAGGCGCTGCTCTTGGTCACCCTGTGCACTTCGTGGGCACATGTCAATGGCACCAGATCCCCTGAGTCAGTTGAAGCTCCTCGTTATCCCAGCATGGCCACGGCCCAGCCTAAGCCCCTCTTCTTCCCCTTCCGGCCAGGCGACTTAACAGAAGTTAAAAAAAATAGGCCCTTGCAACTCCACTGGGCCAACTCTTGTAAAATGGCATGACCATACCCAAGGCCCCATCCTAGGGGACAAGCCCTCTCCTACTACATCTTCCCACTGATCACAGACAGGGATCAGGAGCCCCCTTCCCCAGCACAGTGAAGGAACAGAGGCCTGAGCACCATCACACATCACCACCCACCTATTCATCCACGCTGACCACGCCGGCCATGCCCCTATGCCACCCACGTCAACCACACCACCCACACCGCCCATACTACCCAACTAACCACACCAACATGCCAACCATGCCGCCCATATACACCCATGTTACCCACATCAATGCCAATCATGCCACCCACATTAACCACACCAACCATCCCAATCATGCCACCCCCAACCATGCCAACCATGCCACCCATACTACCCACACTAACCACACAAACCACACTAACCATGCCACCCCCACCAATCATACCAACCATACTACCCAAATCAATGTCGATCATGCCACCCACCTGCGCTATGCAACCATGCCACCCACAGCAACCACGCCATCCATGCCACCCATGCTACCCACATCAATGCCACCCATGCCACCCACACTGACCATGCCACCCATGCCACCATCCATGCCACCCACACCAACCATGCCAACCACAACATCCATGCCACCCACATCAACTGTACCAACTATGCCAACCATGCGAATTCCCAGGCAGGCTCAGCTCCCCCCATTTCCCGCCTCTCAGTGGCGTAAACAGCTACCCCTTCCTTTTGCTCCAGTTGGCTCTGATGCTCTGAAGCCTTGAGATCCCAGCTCCCCCTTGCCCAGGAGCCCATCTGCAGTCTCCACATGTGCTGTGGACACTGCATACCCCAAGCCACCCCCCAGTCACTGGGCAAATCCCTCATCTCCTGCTGGAGCTCAGAGGCCAGGGAAGCTGGTGACCACGGCCGTGGAGTGGGCAGCACAGTACACTACCCTCCTGCCCTGTGAGCAGAACATGCCAGTGATGTCCCGAAAGTGACACAACAGATATTTCAAATATTTCCTATCTTCATATTCAACCAGTGCTCTGAGGAGGTGCCCCCAATACTCCCTATCCTACTCAAGACTCCACCAATGCTCTGAGAAGGAGCCCCCAATATTCCCTATCCTACCCAAGACTCCACCAGTGCTCTCAGGAGGCGCCCCCAATACTCCCTATCCTACTCAAGACTCCACCAGTGCTCTGAGGAGGTGCCCCCAATACTCCCTATCCTACTCAAGACTCCATCAATGCTCTGAGAAGGAGCCCCCAATACTCCCTATCCTACTCAAGACTCCACCAGTGCTGAGGAGGTGCCCCCAATACTCCCTACCCTACTCAAGACTCCACCAATGCTCTGGGAAGGTACCCCCGATACTCCCTATCCTACTCAAGACTCCACCAGTGCTCTGAGAAGGAGCCCCCAATACTCCCTATCCTACTCAAGACTCCACCAGTGCTCTGAGGAGGTGCCCCCAATACTCCCTACCCTACTCAAGACTCCACCAATGCTCTGGGAAGGTACCCCCGATACTCCCTATCCTACTCAAGACTCCACTAATGCTCTGAGGAGGTGCCCCCAATACTCCCTATCCTACTCAAGACTCCACCAATGCTCTGAGAAGGAGCACCCAATATTCTCTATCCTACCCAAGACCCCACCAGTGCTCTCAGGAGGCGCCCCCAATACTCCCTATCCTACTCAAGGCTCCATCAATGCTCTGAGAAGGAGCCTCCAATATTCCCTATCCTACTCAAGACTCCACCAGTGCTCTGAGGAGGTGCCCCCAATACTCCCTATCCTACTCAAGACTCCACCAGTGCTCTGAGGAGGTGCCCCCAATACTCCCTATCCTACTCAAGACTCCACCAGTGCTCTGAGGAGGTGCCCCCAATACTCCCTATCCTACTCAAGACTCCACCAATGCTCTGAGGAGGAGCCCCCAATACTCGCTATCCTACTCAAGACTCCACCAGAGCTGTGAGGAGGTGCCCCCAATACTCCCTATCCTACTCAAGACTCCACCAATGCTCTGAGGAGGTGCCCCCAATACTCCCTATCCTACTCAAGACTCCACCAATGCTCTGAGGAGGTGCCCCCAATACTCCCTATCCTACTCAAGACTCCATCAATGCTCTGAGAAGGAGCCCCCAATACTCCCTATCCTACTCAAGACTCCACCAGTGCTGAGGAGGTGCCCCCAATACTCCCTACCCTACTCAAGACTCCACCAATGCTCTGGGAAGGTACCCCCGATACTCCCTATCCTACTCAAGACTCCACCAGTGCTCTGAGAAGGAGCCCCCAATACTCCCTATCCTACTCAAGACTCCACCAGTGCTCTGAGGAGGTGCCCCCAATACTCCCTACCCTACTCAAGACTCCACCAATGCTCTGGGAAGGTACCCCCGATACTCCCTATCCTACTCAAGACTCCACTAATGCTCTGAGGAGGTGCCCCCAATACTCCCTATCCTACTCAAGACTCCACCAATGCTCTGAGAAGGAGCACCCAATATTCTCTATCCTACCCAAGACCCCACCAGTGCTCTCAGGAGGCGCCCCCAATACTCCCTATCCTACTCAAGGCTCCATCAATGCTCTGAGAAGGAGCCTCCAATACTCCCTATCCTACTCAAGACTCCACCAGTGCTCTGAGGAGGTGCCCCCAATACTCCCTATCCTACTCAAGACTCCACCAGTGCTCTGAGGAGGTGCCCCCAATACTCCCTATCCTACTCAAGACTCCACCAGAGCTGTGAGGAGGTGCCCCCAATACTCCCTATCCTACTCAAGACTCCACCAGTGCTCTGAGGAGGTGCCCCCGATACTCCCTATCCTACTCAAGACTCCACTAATGCTCTGAGGAGATGCCCCCAATACTCCCTATCCTACTCAAGACGCCACCAGTGCTCTGAGGAGGTGCCCCCAATACTCCCTATCCTACTCAAGACTCCGCCAGCGCTCTGAGGAGGTGCCCCCGATACTCCCTATCCTACTCAAGACTCCACCAGTGCTCTGAGGAGGTGCCCCCGATACTCCCTATCCTACTCAAGACTCCGCCAGCGCTCTGAGGAGCTGCCCCCAATACTCCCTATCCTACTCAAGACTCCACCAGTGCTCTGAGGAGGAGCCCCCGATACTCCCTATCCTACTCAAGACTCCACCAGTGCTCTGAGGAGGAGCCCCCGATACTCCCTATCCTACTCAAGACTCCGCCAGTGCTCTGAGGAGGTGCCCCCGATACTCCCTACCCTACTCAAGACGCCACCAGTGCTCTGAGGAGGTGCCCCCGATACTCCCTATCCTACTCAAGACGCCACCAGTGCTCTGAGGAGGTGCCCCCGATACTCCCTACCCTACTCAAGACTCCACCAGTGCTCTGAGGAGGAGCCCCCGATACTCCCTATCCTACTCAAGACTCCACCAGTGCTCTGAGGAGGAGCCCCCGATACTCCCTATCCTACTCAAGACTCCGCCAGTGCTCTGAGGAGGTGCCCCCGATACTCCCTACCCTACTCAAGACGCCACCAGTGCTCTGAGGAGGTGCCCCCGATACTCCCTATCCTACTCAAGACGCCACCAGTGCTCTGAGGAGGTGCCCCCGATACTCCCTATCCTACTCAAGACTCCGCCAGTGCTCTGAGGAGTTGCCCACAAATGCTTCCGTGTGAACAGGAGAAGGTTATAGGAGGACCCGGCCTCACACGGAAGCTCCCCTGCACCTGCAGACTCAGCACAGCAGAAGCAGGGGACACCTGGACCCCTGCAAGGGGGCACGCAGGCTGGGCCATGAGGCGGGCCAAGCTCCTAACCCCAGGGACTCCCCTGGCAGCGCCCAGTTTAGTGGTGTGGCCAACTATTCAGAGAAGACCCCATCTGGCTCTTATGACAGTCTTGGTCAGTCCCGCCTCTGTCCCCTGGCTGGTCAGGTCCATTTCTGCCCCACGTCACTCCAGCCTGGGCCCAGGCCTCCACCTTCTACCTGTGTACACGGTACACACTGCCCACTGCAGCAGCTAGGAGGCACAGCCGTTACAGCGAGCAGGAAGTTGCAACAGGTCTGACAAACCGTCAGGGCGATGGAGAAAGTTAAAGCAAGGCATATGTCCCTACACGTCTGTGTGCTGCTGGGACAGATGTCTTTCTCAAGAGACCAGCCCCTCTGAGAGTCCCTCCCAAATAACCCCACGTGGCCCCCAGGGGCTAGCCACTTTGCACTCAGGCGCGTGGTAAACACTTGCTGACCTAGATGCCCTGTGCCCCCGACCACCTGGAGGGACGCTGCAGGCAGATGAGGGTAGGTGGGTCTGTCCCCTATCTAAGCCCCACTCTTTGGAAGAAGACCACATGAGTGGTTTTCAAAGCAGTGGGCAGTCAATCCAGTTCTCAGCTCCACACTTGCAGGCTCATCCATGCGGTCAGAGCACCACAGACCACAGGAAGGGGCTCCCCACTCAACTCTAACATTCACAGAGCCAGCAGCTGGCAACTGACAGTCACTCAGAAGCCCAAAAGGCTGGCAAGGGAGGGTGCTCGGGGCTAAGGCGGGGCAGCTGCCCGCCAGGCTCGTGTCCAGGGCCTCGTCCCTGTCATCTGCTCAGTGGGCTCAGGCAGGAACCTGCACCAAGCAGTGTGTGGCTCCTGAAGCCACTGGCCCAAATGGACCACAGTGCAGCCCCTTCCAGGTGGACCCCTTCCAGGTGGGCTGCAGAGTTCCTACCACTTGGCCCACTGACACCCAGGGATGGTCAGGTCCACCCTAGAGAGCCACACACCCAATGACCATCCTGAAGGCCATACACCATAGGGGCCAGTTAGTGGGCAAAGGGACAGCAGCCCCTGCAGTGCCAGGATCTAAGAGGCAGCAGGAGGTGAGGTCAGTGACCACGGCCTCTCAGACCCTGGCAGCTGCCACCTCCACCATCTTACCTGTTCCCCTCTGGGGAGAAACAGGACCAAATGTGTGTTTACGCTTCTGTTCATACTGAAATAGCTAGACGCCCCACCCCCAGCTGTCCACAGTGGACGTCCCGCGGCCGGTGAGCCCAGACCAGGACGCCCATCTGGCTACGCACATTCAGAAGGTTGGTCCCATGTGGCTCGCAGCCAGGCCCTCTCGGCACATAAGGAACACGGTGGCCGGTTCTTGGAAATGCTCAGCCCAAGGGTGTCGCTTTCCTCCTCTCACAGGTGCTGCTCCAAGGGCAGCGAGGTGCACTCAGAACAACAACGGTGGCACCAGCTATGCAGAACCCTCAGAGGTGCTGCCGAAACCTGCACCTGGACTCCAAAAGACCCCCGACACCCAGGAGAGAGAGGTCGCTGCAGAGGACAGGGACAAGAGGCCAGCAGCCTGAGACAGGCCCCAGAGCAGCCCCTCCACATCCCACACCCCGGAGGCGGGGAGAAGGGAGTTAACCTTCGGGACC
This sequence comes from Saimiri boliviensis, assembly GCF_048565385.1. Taxonomy (NCBI): domain Eukaryota; kingdom Metazoa; phylum Chordata; class Mammalia; order Primates; family Cebidae; genus Saimiri; species Saimiri boliviensis. The sequence continues at coordinate 116,335,263 of NC_133460.1, read as the reverse complement.
GCTCTGACCCGAAACAGTGCAACGCGGTCTCCTACGTTCTCTCTGCTCTCCCCCAGACATACTAATAACTCAAGGCTCACCCTGTCCCCTAATGCCTGGTTATAACTCGGGACTGATACCATCCTCTAAGGCATAGGGACCCAGCTGCCACACCAATCCTGTAACAAAGACACACCACCCCCATCATTCAGACCAGGCACAGAGGATAGGACAGCATGAACCCGGGCTGGGCTGGGTGGCCCTGACCCCGGTCACAGAGCCTCACGGAAACCCCTGCTCCCGCCCTGCGGCTGCCGAGCTCCAGGACACACACCTGTCTGCTCCTGCTTCACCCGCGCTCACCATGCTCATCACACCTGCCGCCTGCCAGGCCAACAGGATCCTCCTGGCAGAGGCCTGGTATCCCACAGGCCCTCCAGGAGGGGTGGGCACAGGGAAGCCCACCAACACAGTCATCCAGCTGTCAAAGCCATTATCAACATGGCACAATAACCATCCCTGTGGGGAATTGTTATTTAGGAGTACGGCCAGAAATGCACTTTAAACCGCAAAAGGCCACCACACACCCATCATCTGAAAGACAAATGCCGCCGTCACTGGCATGACGCAGAAGAGCCAGGGTCCTGCCACACCACTCGAGGGGACATGAATGGGACAGCAACTATGGGAAGAACTGAGCAGCTCCCAAAAGACAGCCACATAGTGGCCACTCGGCCAGCCGGGGAGCAGTGACACCCTTGTCCACACAGGCATGTGCCCATGCACACACAGCACGCAGCCATGACAGCCCTGACGTCTATCTGTTGGGGACTGGAGACACAAATGATGCCTCCATGCAGGGGACACTGCTCAGCCACGAAGCAGGCAAACACGCCCAGGCATGGTGGCTGAGCCTGTCATCCCATTGCTTTGGGAGGCCAAGGTAGGAGGATCACTTGAGGCCAGAAATTTGAGACCAGCCTGGGTAACACGGCGAGACCCCATCCCTACAAGAAATGTTAAAAGCCTGGCGTGGCGGCCGCACCTGTGGTCCCAGCTACGCAGGAGGTTGAAGCAGGAAGAAGTCTGAGGCTACAGTGAGCTGTGATGTGCCACTGCACTCCAGGCTTGGTAAAAGTGAGTCCCTATCTCATAAAAAAAAAAAAAAAAAAAAAGCCAGGTAAACTGCTGATATGCCAAGCATATCAATACAAACCTTGAAACATTGGGTTACCCTAAGTCAAAGAAGCCAAACACACAAAAACAACACCTTCTATGATTCATGAAACAGCGCCCTTGGTGCAAGCGAAACTGTCGGGACAGAAGGCAGCTGTGGCCCTGGCCAGGGCAGGGACTGAGGAGGGAGGTGTCTCAAAACTGAGCTGTGGTAATGGCTACACACTGCCAATATTTTCTAAAAGTCAGTGAACCGTACTCACGTTGGCTGAACTGCACGCTATTCAAATCCCAGGTAAATAACACTGTTCAAAGGGAAAACACAAAAGCCGAGCAGATCTAGACATCCCCGGGCCTCCCCCTCTTTGCCGGGGCCACGAGGCAGAAGCAGAGCCGACTCCGGGGTCACTGACCACAGGGCCTCCGGCAACCGGCAGCAGAGGCCTGGTCTGGCCTTTGTCGACTTCAGCACCCCCTCACCTGGCCCCACTGACCTCCCAAGCACAGCCACAGTCCAGGGACTACCAGATCCACAGCTCCTCCAACTCCCCCACAGCTGCATCGGCCCAACCCAGTCCACACTCATTCAAGCGGAGCCCTAATACAGACACCACGGCGCCCCCAGACACTGCTGCTCCAGGCCGACACACCGGAGTGTGACGCCACGGTCATGGTGAAACGTGGTACAACGGGCAGGGAGCTCGGGACTGGCTCGGTGGGGAAGAGGCAGTCATGGAGAACGCGTCAGAGGGCTGGGGGCGCCTGGGCTGTCCATTAAAGGAGGAGGTAAATCCTGCCTGCCCAGGCGAGGCTTCCAGGAGGAACCCCTTGAAAAAAGAACCTTTAAGCTGAGGTGGGAAGACAGGAAAAACCAAGTCCTATTCAGGCCACGGGCACCTGGGTGGAGAAAGAGGAGAGGGGAGGTCAGCCCAGGACGATGGTGAGAGTGCAGGTGCCCAGACTCCTGGGAGGCCCAGATGCCAGGCAGGTGGGCAGAGGTGGGCACGCCCTCCCACTTACATTCACCACAGGCAACTGGGCCCGGGCTCACAGGACCTCACACCACCCCGGCAGCCAAGTGCACTGCTCAGCCGGGGCCACGCGTCCAGGACAGAAGGGAAAGGCCAGGCTGTTACCTAGAGGCCCCCAGGAGCACCTGACACCAGGAAGAGGAGGGAGAGACAGAAGGCAGTGACACCTCACTCAGCCTGAAGGCTGACAGTCCAGAAACCATATAACAGCCACGCAAGGTGGGATTCCTGCTCACTTGGCACAGACAGGCTGATGGGTGAAACCCCACCCAAGGCCCCACCTGCCATGAGAGGAGAGGCCCCGACTCACTCGGCACCAACCAGCTGACAGGTGAAATCCCACCCAAGGCCAAGCGTGCAATTAGAGGAGAGGCCCAGCCCGCATCCACGTGGACCCAGAATGCGGCCTCACACTTGGCACTGAAGGCGGGATTTCCCCTCCACAGAGACTTGGGCCAAAGCCATCTCCGGCTCGTCCACCTCCTCTGGCCCCTGGACCGTCACCCAGGGCCCCAAAAGGGGAGGGGGCAGAAGGGAAGGCTTTCAGCCTGCTAACCAGGGCCAGAAGAGCAGGAAACAGAGTCCACCCCAGCCAGAGTGCAGCCCTGGCGCCCCCAAAACCAGAGGCAGGCCCAGGTGGAAGCAAGGGAAGGGCCACGGGGAAAAGTGGCCACATGGGGAAAAGGGGACAGGCCACAGCCCTGGGACCCTCCCCCACCGCCCCGCAGAGATACCTGGGACAATTCCGAGTGGGAAGGAGGCAGGGGAGGGGCTGGGGAAAGCTGTCCCAGCAGCCAAGGCAGCCCTGCGAAGCCCCCACCCACCTTCCAAGACACATAAGACGGAGCACGGCCCCCCAGACACATGAACCGGCTGGCCCCCAGCGAGCCCTGAAGAGGCGTCTCAGGCTCCTGTCAGAGAGAAGGGCCAAGAAGACCACCGGCTCGAGGTCACTGAGACCCACCAGCAGGTCAGGGTTCAAGTAGCAGGCTGATCCTAAGGCCCTGCTCCTGGAAACGGAGCTGTTCTCACTCACAACAGGAAAAAGCCAAAAGTGGCATCTTCTGCGTCTGGAGGGGCAACAGAGTGCCTTCCTGACACTCGGAGCAAAGCACACGGCCAGGAAGCCACTTCTGTGTGAACACCAAGACGCCCACGGGCTGGGAGCAACACACCCCAGACCCGCCCCAAAGTGGTGTCCATCCACAGCCTACCCAGGACGACTGCCAGCTCCTGCATCCTCCTGAGCATCCTCGGTCACATGAGTACATGACAGGACCCGGCCGAGAGCTGAGACTCCAGGACACCCCAGACGCCTCAGCCACTCACCCCACACATGCCCACACAACGGTGCTGCCGGCAGGACACCCCCGACGCCTCAGCCACTCACCCCACACAGGCCCACACAACGGTGCTGCTGGCAGGACACCCCCAGACGCCTCAGCCACTCACCCCACACAGGCCCACACAACGGTGCTGCTGGCAGGACACCCCCGACGCCTCAGCCACTCACCCCACACAGGCCCACACAACGGTGCTGCTGGCAGGACACCCCCGACGCCTCAGCCACTCACCCCACACAGGCCCACACAACGGTGCTGCTGGCAGGACACCCCCGACGCCTCAGCCACTCACCCCACACAGGCCCACACAACGGTGCTGCTGGCAGGACACCCCCGACGCCTCAGCCACTCACCCCACACAGGCCCACACAACGGTGCTGCTGGCAGGACACCCCCAGACGCCTCAGCCACTCACCCCACACAACAGTGCTGCTGGCCCCGCGCACAGGCGGGACCTGGTGGACGCTCCTCCAGAGCCACTCCGTGTCTCCAGACACAGCTTGAACTTCAGAGCCTAAACGGGGGACACAGTGCAGACACCATCCACGCTCCAGGGGAGGCGGCTACCGTGAGCGAGGCAGTCGGCCTTCCTAAAAGCCGGGCCTGGAGAGGGAGCCGGCGCTCAGAGCTCCCTTCCTGCACTCTGGATAAGAAGCTCAGCAAGGCACGCAGGGGTCTCCCCCACCAGCCGGGGGCCACAGGGGTGGCTCCACAGGGCAGGAAAAGCTTGAAGGAGGCCAGATCGGAGCCCATGGTGGCATCAGCCAGGCCTGGCAAGGCAGGGGCTGAGGCCCCAGAGCCTCTGAGCCCAGCTTCTGGTTCCCACGGGGCTCTGGGATTCCCAAGTGTCCCAGTTAATGGACGTGAGCAACAGAAGCCACTTGCAGGTCCGCATGGGCATAGCCTGCCTGCTCCGCACCCCTCTTCCCCCAGGGCTCCCACAAGTATTTCACTGGAGTGTACGCACATCAGAAGGACCTGCCCAGTAAACAGCGGGAACACCCTCTCAGGAACAGTGGGGGCACAGAGTGGCAAGTGGAGAGATGTCCACCTTCCCCCACCTGGACCCCATTCCCAGGTGGAAGCCCCCCCTCCAGGCTGTCCCTCAGCTCAGAGAGAACTGCCCCCTCTTGCCCCAAGCAGTCCCCTCAGCTGCCCCTATCTGGTCAAAGCCTTCCAAATGCCCCTCCAGCCCCTGGACAGAGGGGCTCTAAATTTGATATTTCATGGGGGTTTCGCGGGCAGGACCAGATCCAGATTTCTATAACTTCTGAGTCAGACCCAACAAGTTTCCACAGAAACACCCCAGTACCGGCCTCTTCCCCCAAAATCAGGCCCCACCGAGCACCGCATCCAGGGGCTGAGCAGGACCCTCCGCCCTGCTCCACCTGCCTCACACCTCCACACCGACAGGCGCCCTCGGTGGGGCTGCAGAGCAGGGTGGGTGACGGGGACAGATGTGACCACGCCTGCATGCGGACATTCTCACGGCACTGCCCAACAGGTCCACCTGGGCGCTAACTTCAAAACGCGAGGCATCATTACTATTTCAAACCAAAGAACATCCACCCCCATCCCCAACCCGGGTGATCTAAACTCTCTCCTCGGCAACTCTAGAGAGTGATAAAAACAGGAAATAAACGGGGGATGAAAGTTTGTGAGCAGAGAGAACACGGCTGTTGGCAAAGGCGGAATCAGTAACCATCCGAGGAGCACAGCCTGCTGCATCCCAAACGCCAGGGCCAGGGGGAGGGTCCCGGAGAGCTCAGAAACCGAGAACTGCCAGGTTGATTTCAAAAGTCTAAAACTCGAGGGCAGACCTGGACTGATGCTGGGGAAGGCCAGGAGGTGTTCAAGATCCAGACGCAGTTTCCTGAGGTAGCAGAGGCAACTCCTGCACCCTGCAGCCCGGGCTGGAACCACGGCCGTATTTAACCCTCCCTGCCCAGGAGATAGACGACCCTGCACCGTATGAGCCCTGGCAAACATGTCATAATTCCCCCAGAGAAAGTGCACTGAGATCTTGGGTCAGAGACAGCAATGCAAAAAAACAAAGAAAAAAAGACTGCTAGACACCTCCAGCCACGCCCACTGCTGCACAGGGGCAGGGAGGGCACCAGCAGAAGACGCAGGACCACAGGAACCAGAGAGTAGAAACACCCCAACATCCAGTGCTCACCGGAACCAGAGAGTGGAAACACCCCAACATCCACTACTCACCAGAACCAGAGAGTGGAAACACCCCAACATCCACTACTCACCGGAACCAGAGAGTAGAAACACCCCAACATCCAGTGCTCACCGGAACCAGAGTGAAAACACCCCAACATCCACTGCTCACCGGAACCAGAGAGTGGAAACACCCCAACATCCACTACTCACCGGAACCAGAGAGTAGAAACACCCCAACATCCAGTGCTCACCAGAACCAGAGTGAAAACACCCCAACATCCACTGCTCACCGGAACCAGAGAGTGGAAACACCCCAACATCCACCAGCTAACGAACACAGAAACAAACCTTGGAGTATCCACACAATGGAATATTACTCAGCCATGAACAGGAATAAAGAGTCTTGGCACTGTGGCTCACGCCTATAAGCCCAGCATTTTGGGAGGCCAAGGCCAGGGGATCACTTGAGGCCAGGACTTTGAGACTGGCCTAGGCAACACAGTAAGACCCCCATCTCCACAAAAAGTTTAAAAAAAAAGAGCTGAGCAGAGTGGCACAGGCCTACAGTCCCAGTTATCCTAGAAGCTAAGTCAGGAGGGTCACTGGAAGCCAGGAGGTCACGGCTACAGTGAGCTACGATCACATCATTATACTCCAGTCTGCGTGACAGAGCAAGAGCCTGTCTCTATAATTTTAAAAAAAAAGAAAGAAAAGAAGAGAAATGAAGGACTGACACATGCTGCAACATGGACACACTTTTAAAATATGCTCGGTGAAAGTAGCCGTGCAAAGGGCAGCTGTTGTCCGATTACAGGCAGGTGAAATGCCCAGAACAGGCAAACCCAGAGATGAAAACTGACTGCAGGGGGTGGGGGATTGGGGGACAGGGGGCTTGGGTGGTAATGCAGCTTCTTTTTGAGGTGATTAAAAATGTTCTAAAATTGACTGTGGTGACAGTCGCACACCCTGTGAATGTCTTGAAAAACCAGTGAATTGTACACCTCACATGGGTGAAAGGACCGGGCGTGAGGGCTCACACCTGTGATTCCAACACTCCAGGGGGCAGAGGTGAGAGCATCGCTTGAACCCAGGAGTTTGAGCCCAGTCTGGGCAACATAGCAAGACCTCATCTCTACGAAAAATGTAAAAATCAGCTGGGTGTGGTAGCGTGCACCTGTGATCTCAGCTACCTGAAAGGCTGAGGCAGGAAGATGGCTTCAGATCACTTCAGCCCAGGAATTCAAGGCTGCAGTGAGCCACTGCACTCCAGCCTGGGCGACAGAATGAGATCCTGTCTCAAAACCAAAAAGAAAAGAAAAAAAGAAATGAGTGAGGGGCATGGTGTGTGAATCCTGTCCCAGCACAACCATTAACAAGTAAAACGTCCCTGAAGAAGAAGGACCCAGACAGGGAGCACAGAGTTCAGGCACTGCCTGCACCCAGCCCCAGGCCCTGCGTGCAGCAGTGCTGGGCAGAGGCCTGGAGAGGGACACGGAGGGGAGACGCCTCACATGAGGGCTGCCACAGAAGGGAGTCAGAATCCCCCACGGTGGCTGGAGGGAACATGGAGCTCAGAGCTTTCAAGGTGGGAGAGAGTGCAGTCCCTTGGATGTTGCCAGGAACCACGTGGCAAAGAGGGCAAAGCTGATGCCACCGGAGAGAGGCGCCGGCATCCCTGCTGCCCACCGCCGACTCTACACCCAAAGCAGCTCCGCCTCCTCCACAGTCTTCCAGGCTCATCGACACCTGCTGCCCACAAGGCTCTTGGCTCCCTGCTAGCCAGCCCTTGCCCAGCCCGCCCTCACAGCTACTCTGCAACCCTGGGTCTGGGCAGAGGGGCAGGACTGCCCGGGAGCTGACTAAGCACAAAGGCGAACCAGCTTAGAACGGACTTAGCTGTGAACAAGAGCAGGAAGGGCTGCCAGGCAGATGCGGCCAGCGGGCTCTGCTGTGGGGACCAGGCAGCAGCCTGACCATGCAGGAGCTGACGCCACAGCTGGCAGGAACGCACCTCAGTTCCCTTCTCATAAAAGTGGAAGGAGCCAAAAACCAGAAAACTCACTTATCAAAAACCAGCCACATCAAAGCAAGACAACTCGGTATGGACCCCTGGCCACCTCTTTCCAGTGAGCAGTGACAGCAGAGTCCAATACAGGAATGAAAGGCCAGCTGCAGGGTTCATTGAGGGAGGTCTGGCAGTCCCTATCATAAGCCTGGAAAAGTCCCAGCCACCCCAGCCACCTCCAGGCCCAGGCATCTGGCCAGAGACAGGGATGCCCATGATGGTTTGGGGAGGGAAAACTGGGCTGCGGACGGCTTTTCACAGGTTGACTGGGTCAAAACTATTTCCCGAATCCTACGGAACGCCTCCTCTTTCTGTTCTCATTCTGTCCTACGGAAGAACAGCAGTGAACACCTGAGGGGTGCCTGCGACGGGGGATGATGTCATCCTCTGCCAGCTAGCGCAGTGAGCTGCGTATTCTCGTGCAGTCTCAGCTCCCAATATGAGAAATACTGGTAGTTATAACCAACATAAACAAGAACTCTTTCAGGGAAAAGGGATTGGGGACTGGTACACTGTAAAGCATTTACAGCAACACTGTCTGCACAGGGTCAGAAGAAACCCCAGTGGGGACAGCCTCGAAGCCCACAGCACAGCCACTCTGGCACCGTGCAGATGGAGTAGTGATGAGAAAACGCGGCCGGGCAGGACTCCGGGTGGATCCCAGGATGCTACAAAACACAGCTGAAGTTTATGCACACAGCGCTTCCAGAGGGGTCACCTCTGTGCCAGGACAGTGACTCACACCTGTAATCCCAGCACTGTGGGAGGGGTTACCTCTGGGCAGGGACCATGACTCACACCTGTAATCCCAGCACTGTGGGAGGGGTCACCTCTGTACTGGGACCGTGACTCACACTTGTAATCCCAGCATTGTGGGAGGCCAAGGCAGGTGGATTGCTTGGGCCCAGGAGTTCGAGACCAGCCTGGACAACATGGCAAAACCTGGTCTCTGCAAAAATCACAAAAATTATCCAGGCATGGTGGCACATAACCTGTGGTCCCAGCGACTCGGGACACCAAGGTTTACCTGAGCCTGGGAGGTCAAGGCTGCAGTGAGCCATGATCACACCACTGCACTACACCAGCCTGGGTGACAGAATGAGACCCTGTCTGGGGAAAAAAAAAAAAAAAAGAGAGAGGGGGGAGAAGGGGTTTATGAGGTGAGACTTTATAAACTGCAAAACCAAAAGCAAACCGCCTCTACTTGTGCACAAAAGAAAAACAGAGTCCACCGCAGGCAGCATCTCTGCGTCAGATTCAAACATCTGCCTCTTCGGAACGGGACCGGCTCCAGCACTGCTCACAGACGAGCCTGGCTGCCGACAGGACGAGTCTGGGCAGGAAAGATTCCTTTACAGCCTGAGCACGGCCTGCAGGGTGCGTTCACCAGCACGGGACGGGCTGCACGGAGGCAAACCACCACCAACAGGGTCCCCTGAAATCCAGGGCCAAGCAGGGACCAAAGCCTCCTTCACTCACAAGTTCCCTCCCACTGGACAGGCTTCCAGCCAGCACGTGCCACACCCCGAACCTCAACCCAGGAAGGGGGCCTGGGAATGTGAGTGACTGGCCGGTCTCCCCTGAAAGGGGCTGGTCTGGCCCCTGGGAACTGAGCTGCACACATTAAGAAATCTGTTGGTTACGGACAGATACGTTTCCATTCAGCTCTTACATCACAACACACCTTTCAGAATTAACCTATGTACTGTTTACCGAAACAAATGTTCCTTCTAAACATAAACATAATGCAAAATTCCACATAACCTTTAAGAAAAATGAAAATTCAGAGACAATATGTTGCTAAACAAAAGTGAATTAAGTTACCCAATTTAATATCAACCGGGAGAAATATGTGTATAAAGTCGAAACACAACAAAAATGCTAGAACTCAGAATCAAAGATTACTGGAAAGAATGCCTGCACAGCAAAACTATTCTCCGTTTGAGACTAAAACGCCCCACCATGCTTAATGTTCCTGACATTTCTGAAGCTCTGAAGCCACAGCGAGCAGGTCTGAATCATCCGAACAAAACCATGTTATAGTGATACGTTACTGGAAAGCCTAGAATAGAATGCCAAATATACAGACACACACCCATGCCAGGCACTTTTGTAAAAAACGATCAAACATAAACCTAGTTGAAGTGTGAGGGAAAGCAGCTCATCCCCAGCAGGCCAGTGTAATACACACGAAGAACACAAAAACAGCACCTTTTGTTAATAAAAACCAAACCTAGCCTAAGTGTGAACTCAGCTTCATCAAACACTTCACCCATGCCTGCTGCCAGCAAAGACACAAGACCTCCTCCTGAAATGGAACCCATGCGTGCAACAGTGGCACACATCCATCATAAAGCTGGTACGGCGCCCCACCGTTCACCTAGCAGGGAGGGAGGGAGCGCCCCGGCTCCACAGCCTCCATCTGGGCCACTTGGAGCCGCACTCTGCTTTATTTGGGTTGGCAGCACGAGTACGAACAGCAGGGTGGCACCATGGCTGAAACGCCGAACTAGGTCAGCCTGGCCTGTCTCCGGGGAGCTCCCACTGCACCCTGGCCCTCGCTCCCTGGTCTCTCCAGAGATGGGGCCGCCCCGGGATCCTGGGTGGGACTGAGGCTTGGGTGGGAGTGGCCCTGGAAGGTAAAGGCCATAGGCAGTCAGTATTCCCTTTCTGGCCCTGAGGAGCTTCTCAGCATCTTTTTCTTTAATAAACAAGAAACATAGAGTCCTACAGGGCTTTCAACAGACTTCCCTTATTTAAGAACGAAAGAGATACTAAGTTACAGGGTTAAATGAGGGCATCCTACCCTCTGGCCCTGCAGGGACAGACAGTGAGGCCGGCACCAGGCATCCAGGACCTGGGGGTGACGGCCAGAGTGAAGGGCCTAGGGTCAGAGGACAGGGGCCCGGGACGGGAGTCACAGGCTGGGGCTTGGGAAGCAGGCTCAAGGCCCAGGCTTCAAGAGCAGGATACAGGATTCAGGGGCAGGAGCTTGTCGGAGGAAGGGACCGATGATAGGATCAAGCAACCAGAGTCAAGGGCAGGGTTCAGAATCAGGTTTGGGGCCTGACTCTGGAACCAGGGTTCCAGGTTCAGGGGTCGGGGACACAGGCTCAGGGCCACAAGCTGGGGCCTGAGGTTGAAATTCAGGATTCAGAGTCAGCCTATATTGGCTCTGGGTGCAAAAGACCACAGTTTGAAGGCTGGGATTCAGGGTTTGGGGAACAGGGACAGGATGCTGGGGCTACAGTCCAGTGTCAGAAGTTCCTGGGTTAGGGTTTATGGTTATGTTTCAGGATTTGGGGCCCAGTGTTCAGGGACCAGAGACAGAGGTTTGAGAGCTGGTTCCATAAGCAGGCTTCTGCAGAAAGGATGTGTGGTTCCAGTGACCAGGGATCTGGGACTCAGGCTGGGGCTGGGGCTGGGCTCTCCAGGGCCAGGGTTCTGGGGATTCTGAAATCAGGGCTAGGGCTGCATTTGGTGCGCACAGACGCGGTTTCTGGGGTTTGGGTTCCAGGGACTGTTACCAGGGGTTAGGACAGGGTTTTAATATTGGAGTTTCCAGGTCAGGATTTGGAGACAGGAGTTCAGAGGTCCCAGGGTCAAGGGTCAGCTGCTGGAGTCTGGAGTCCAGGGTTCTGGGGTTCAGGGTCCAGGTCTTCAGGTCTCCGGCTTGGGGAATCAAGACAGGGGGTCTGGGCTCCCAGACTTGGGGATCCGGACAGGAGTCTGGGGTCCCGGCTCCAGGGATCAGAGTCTGGGGCCTCGGGGTCTGGAGGTTCACGGTCCGGGGTCCAGGGCTGGGAGTTCGGGGCCCCAGGGTCAGGGTCGGGGGTCCCGGGCTCGGGCTCGGGGTCGCGGCCTGCCGCCGGCGCGGGGCACTTACGTCGTCGAAGAGCGAGCCCACGTTGGCCGTGACCAGCAGCACCGCGGTGCCCGGGGCGGCCGCCTTCCCCGCCATGGTGCCCGGGCGGCGCGGGCGCTGGGCTGGGCGGCGGCGGCGGCCGCTTCCTCCGGGACCGGCCGGCCGGGGTCTCCGCGGGGCCGCGGGGCGTCAGCTGCGCCGGGGGCCGGCCCCGGGACGCATCGCGGGCTCGGCGGGTCGGCCGGGCCTGGCCGGGGCTCCGGCCTCGCGCTCGCTCGCTCGCTGTCTCGCTGCTCCGCGGCCCCGCGCCCGTCGCTCGCCGCCGCGCCTCACAGCGGCCCGCGCGCAGCCATTAGATCCGCCGGGAAAGTTCCCGCAGCCGCCGCCGCCGACTCCGGCTGAGGGCAAGTCCCGCCCCGCGGAGCCGAGCCCGGGGCGGGGCCTGCGCGGGGCGGGGCCTGCGCGGGGCGGAGCCTGCGCGGGGCGGGGCCTGCGCGGGGCGGAGCCTGCTCGGGGCGGGGCCTGTGCGGGAGGGTTCTCGCAGGGACAGAGCTTTGCGGGGCGGGGCTGGGCTGGGCCTAGGTCTAAACGGAGTGGGGCGGGGCCTGCGTGGAAACTCGGGCCGTCTTGGAGGCGTGGCCCGCTCCGGGGCGGGGCCTCCCGTTGGGGCGTGGCCTACTGAGGGGCTCCTGCGTCCGGCGGCCTGCTACTGGCCGCTCCTCGACCGCGCTCCAGTCAGTCAGGCTCGCAGGAACGCCGCGCCCCCGCCCCGCCCCCAGCGCCGCGGCTGCGCACAGACTCCGCCCTTCGCGCGCCTATGACGTCACGGCCTCGCTCCGGCGGCGCCTCTTAAAGGGGCCATGTGCTCCGGGCGCCTGCGGCTCGTGCGCTCCCTTGCGGCTCCGAGGGCGCTTCCCATCCCCACGAGGGTGCAGCCCCCATGGTCCAACCGCGCGCCTGGCGGGCCGGGGAGGGGAGCTCACCGGCGCGGCGGCACTCGCGCCGGCAGGGACCGCGCCCGGCCCTCGGCGCAGTCGGGTCGTGAATTGTGCGGCCTCCGGCGCGAGCGGCCGGCTCCGGAGCCGCGGCTTCACTCGTGGGGGGCGGTGTCGGGGGGCCGGGGACGGTGGGGAGGGGGCGGAGGGGAGGGGGACGGTGGGGAGAGGGCGGAGGGGAGGGGAGGGGAGGGGGGCGGAGGGGAGGGGGCGGAGGGGAGGGGAGGGGAGGGGGGCGGAGGGGAGGGGCGGCCCGGGGTCCGCGTGGAGAGGGGCTGGCGGGGTCCGGGAGCGCACAGCCGGGGGCAGCAGCGCTGATCCGTGCGCAGGAGGGGCGGGGGCGGGGCCGGCCCGTAGCCGGAAGGAGAACCACGTTTGTCATCTTCAATCTCCTAGTAGCTACGTTTTTTTCAAGGTAACAGGTAACAGCCAAAGTTCCCTAGTTAACAGTACGTTTGATTCGACCCCATAGATACATCATTCAACGTGTAACTGGCGTCGGACCTGATCCGTGAGATTCCTTCACAGGGAGACCGTGCACGGGCACCTGCCTCTGGCGGCTGCTCACAGGCCGCGTTTCCAGCGCTCAGCAGCCCCGTGTGGCCCGTGGCCACCGTGCAGACGGAGCAGCCGCTCCGGGGGTTTTCTGGACACAGAGTGGGGGTGGCCGGGGCCCTGGCAATTGGCCCCAGCAAGGCCAGCCTCCAGCTTCTGAGTAAACCGCCAAGGCAGTGCCCAGTGGAGTCCAAAGGGGCATTTTCTGTTTAGGAACACACCCGCTGGCGGGGCGGGGCCGAGGGATGGTGATGCAGGCTGGGGCTCAGCACCTCCAGGGCTCTTCCTCACAGCTGCCACTGAGCCTGACTCCAGCAAAATGTCTACTTTATTCAGGAGGTGCCTGCGGCAGACTGAATTGTGCCACCCTCAGAATGCATGGGTTGAAGCCCTAACCCCCATGTGATTATTCGGAGCTGGGCTGTCGGGGATAATTAATATGAAGTCGTGCAATAGGCTTGGTGTTTAATAGAAAGAGGTCAGTGCTCGCCCCACCCTCACATGTGCAAAAGAAGCCGCTGTAGGAGTGCGCCGCGGGAAACCACCCCAGCCAGCCACAAACCCCGCACCAGAAACCGACGCTGCTGGAACTTGATCTTGGACTTCCAGCCCCAGAACCGTAA